>NW_022437068.1:2885674-2895686 GCF_009761245.1 Sapajus apella
TCCTAGTCCACAGGCTCCTCTCACTCCTCCTCCTCCACAGGCTCCTCTTGCTCCTCCTCCTTCTCAAGCTCTTCCTTCTTCCCAAGCTACTCCTGCTCTTCCTCCTCCTCCTCCTCTTCAGGCTCCTCCTCTTTCTCCTGGCCACCTCCTCCTCTCCCTCCCCGTGTCGATCCATCTTCAGAAAGCTGCATTTCAGCCAGCTGCAGCTGTATACCTCTGGGCGACTCAGATGAAAGAATGGAAAAAACGGCTTTTTTTTTCTGTAGACATTTGAAGTATTCTCTTTTTGGTGCATTCTTTAAGTCATTCTGGATGCACTGACTTCAAGCAAATATTCCTGCCTGACACTGTGTGGATGGCAGGGAAGAGGCGCACCCCATAGGACAGGGCCCCTGGAATGCAGCCTGGGAGGTCCAGGAAGAGGGGTTTCCACCCAAACCAGAGAGTTTTCCTGGTCTACATTGGGGGCCTTCTGAAACTCAGTGTTGGCCAAGTTACAACTGCTCAAATGCCCTCTATGGCTCCTGAGGTTGAAGCGGAGATTCCACTGCCTGGCTCTCGAGGCCCTCCATGAACTGGTCTCTGCCCAACTTTGGGTCCTTGTAGGAGCCCAAGAACTGTGGGCACATAGCCCCTCACCCCAGACTCGTCTCTTTCTAGGCTTCTACCCTCCCCAAGTAACCTGTGAGGCTTGCACAAAGTCATCCCCCCATGGGCTTACACACATACAACCTCCCCAGGCACAGCCCCATGCAACCCCCCAAAGGCTCACACCTTCACACTCACCACACACTCAAAGCACACACCCTCACACCTGTGCACACATACCCACAGTGTGCACCCTCACAGGCAGGTATGCACAACCCACATGCTCACAGACAGGTACTTGTGATGCTGTCCATCCCTACACAACATATGCACACATAGCCCTTCACACACAGTCCTGCCACACAAGCTCACACACACTCACACACCCTCAAACATGAAGGGAGCCCATATGGTGGCAGCTAGCAGATGGACCCACTGCACAATGGCCCCGCATGCCCTGGGCCAGGTCTCAGCTTTGCTACCCTGTAAACTGGAGCATTTAAAGTAGCAGACCCATTTCAGAGGTGGAATAGTCGGGCCCCACACAGTGCAGCCCCACACAGTGCAGCCTCTCCCAGATGCATTCTGGCTGCCTCTCTCTCATAAGCGACCTTCCTGGAGGCTGCTAGGTTGACTATGGGTCAGGGGTTGCCTTGGGCAGGCCTGTCCTAGAGTCTAGGTTAGTGGCCTGTGGCCTGGGGTGAGGCAATCAGGTGACCACAGCCACAGCATGAGGGGCAGGGAGGCTGACCGGGGGACATGGAGCTGCAGAACCAATGTGCTTCTCCCAACTGCTGGAGCACCATAAAATGGACTTGGGATTCAGTCATTCATTCACTCATTCATTCATTCATTCATTCACTCGTTCCTCTTTCCACTACACATTAACTTAATCCCTTCCCTAGCCAGGTGCTGAGGTTGGTGGTCAGGTGGGCAGAAAGAGGCAAGCCCCCGACTCCCTTGAAGCGTAAGCTCTGGAAAAAGGGGGTGGCTGTGCCACCAACTGTCACACGGGCATGAAGCTGATACCAGCTTCCACCAATGGTGGCTCTGAAGGAAAGCGCAAATCTGCCCCTGCTCCTGTGGTCACAGCTCTCAGAAGTTCCCTCCACAGCCTGGCTGGAAAATGTTTTTAAGAGAAATCTGAATCAGGCAGAGTATTAGACTGCATTGGGCAATTGCTGATTTTACTCAGGGTGGTAGTGACAACATGGTTATTTTTTTTTTAGATGTCCCTATTGATTTGAGATACACATTCATGTGTGGGTTAAATAACATGCTGTCTAGGGTTTTCCTTAAACCTTTCCAGTTGTGGGGACCTGAGGAGAGAAAATGAAGTAGAGGACTTGGGCCACAAGCTGGGGTTGCTTATGCTGGGGGTCGGGTGCATGCTGGGGACTGGGTGCACACTGGAGATCGGGTGTGTGCCGTGGGTTAGGAGCATGCTGTGTGGGTCAGGTGCATGCTGTGGGTTGGGTGCATGCTTTGGGTTGGGTGCAGAGCATATGGGTTGGTGCATGCTGTGGGTTGAGTACATGCTGGAAGTCGGGTACATGCTATGGGTTGGGTGCAGAGCATGTGGGTTGGTGCATGCTGTGGGTTGGGTGCATGCTGTGGGTTGGGTGCATGCTGGAAGTCAGGTGCATCCTGGGAGTGGGGTGCATGGAGCTCCTCATACTGTTTTCTCTCCATCTGTCTTTCAGGCATCCCTTGCTGCCTCTTTGATTTCATCTCCTATGCCCTCGTTCACTCCACGCTGATCACAGTGGATTCCTTGCTGTTCCTCCAGCACCCCAGGCACACTCCTGCCTCAGGGCCTTTGCACCTGCTGCTCTCTGCCTTGGGTACTCTTCCCCACTCTCCATGTGGCTCCCTTCCTCGGTCCTTCCAGCCTTTGCTCAAATCTCACCTTCCCTGTGAGGCTCTCCCTGACTTCTGCCCTAGTTTCCCCCCAACTGCCCTGACTTGTTTTGCTCCCTTGCTTGCGTCAAATATGTCACAGCACACATTTTAGTTGTGTTTATCATGTCTCCCTCTAGAATGTAAACTGCCCAGGGGCAAAGACCTAGTCTGTCCATACCCTGCAGTGTCCCCAGCAGCTCAACCAGTGCCAGGAACATAGCTGGTGCTCAGTAAATACTTGCAAATGAATGAGAGCAGTAAAAAAGAAAGTGGCTGGAGTGATGAGGTGAGGAAGTGACCTTCTTGAGCTGAGAACCAGATATTGAGGAGGAGTTGATGAGACAAAAAGGGAGGAAAGGGCAGGCCAGGCAGAGGGAAGAGCATGGGCAAAGGCCGAGGGCAGAAGGAAGCAGGGAGCAGTCAGGAAACAGGAAGGAGGGCAGTAGGCCAGGCTGGAGGGCCTGCGGGGTCTTTGTCCTGATGGTTCTCGCTGGGGTCAGAGGAGCGCATGTGGAATGGCATTGGAGAAGCTCTCTCAGGCATTCATGCAGAGGACAGACTAGAGACCTGAGCAGGAAGGTCCTATGGTGCAGGAAGACGAAGGGTGGAGGCTCAGTCAGGCAGAACCAGGGGGAGAACAGGGAAGCACGCAGAAACCAGAGGACCGCCCACCTGGCCAGCTCCCAGGACAAGGCCTCTGTGAGCCCCTTTGGTGGTAAATCAGCTACAATCTGTGCAATTGATGACGGCCAAGCCAGTGTCCACAGCTCCTGCTGACCTGCCTGGCTCTGGCCAACCCCATTGGGATGCAGAGCTATAGCACACAGAGCTAGAGGACCCAGGGCATGGGCCCCTACATCAGTCCAGATGCTCCTCTCTTGGCCAGAGACCTTGGCTCTTTCAGGGACAACCCCAAAGATGGTGGACTTCAAAGATGGATGGGGCCTCCCCACAAGGCTGGGAGCACAGTAACACCAGAAACACACTTACACACAAACTTGTCCACGAATGTCCATAACAGCATTATTCATGATAACCAAAAGGAGAAACAAATGTCCATCAGTGGATGAACGGGTGAACACAATATTGTCTTTCTGTGCAATGGAATAGTATTCAGCTATAAAAAGGAATGAAGCACTGACACATGTTGCAACATGGATGAGCCCTGAAGACATTATGCTGAGTGAAAGACCCCAGACACAAAAGCCCACTGTGTGTATGCTTCCATGTGTATGCAATGTCCAGGACAGGAGAGCCACAGAGACAGAAAGCGGAGGAGTGGCCGCCAGGGCCTGGGAGACAGGGAATGAGGAGTGACTAATGGGTACAGGGTTTCTTTGACGGGTGCTGAGAAGTTTCCAAATTGATTGTGGTGATGGTTGCACAACTGTGAATACCCTAAAAACCATGGACTTGTACACTCTAAGAGGGTGGATTGTCTGGCATGAGAATTATATCTCTGTAACACTGTTCAAAAAAGAAAAAGACCAGAGACGCCATTGGGCCAGTGTCCCTAGGGACTTGGGCCCATGGAGCATAGCTGCTAGTGCGGTGATGGGGCGCCAGCCCTCATGTGGGTGTGCAGGGCTCAGCCCTGGCCTCTGGACGGGCATGGCAGCATCCGCACACTCTCCCAAGTCTCTGCTTCAGAGTCGCCTGCAGAGTCCCAGGCTTTTAGAATCTGCTGATGCCTGGGCCCTACCTGCAGAGGTTAGATTTCATTGGTCTCAGGTGTGGCCAGGTGTCTGCTATTTTAAAAAGCTCCTCGGGAATCTCACATGTGGCCAGGGGTGAAGAGCCCTGGTCATGTCCTCCATCCACACGGGTGTTCCTGAACCCTCCAGTGGAAGCTCCCACTGCAGGGCCTGTGCTGGGGGCCAGTAAAGTGAGGGTGGTTGGACAAAGTCTCTGTCTTCAAGAAACACCCAGGTAGTCTAGAAGGGAGACTGGTCCACGGCGAAGGCCTGTATGTACTGCCATGGGGCCCGTGAGCAGTTGGAGGAGGTGACCTGTGGGGTCTGAAGGATGAAGAGGAGTTCACCACTGGAAATGCGAGAGAAGGGTGTCACCGGTGCCTGAACAGCAGTGCAATGCCCTGGGGCTGAGTGCAATGCAAGGGAGCGGGTGTGGGTGCAGAAGAGAAGCCTGGTGCAGCCGTGACAGCCCCAGGTAGGAAAGAAAGGCAAGTTGGAACCTGAAGGGAGGCCTGGATGGAACTGCCACGAGACCGCGAGTGCTGAGGCCCAGGGGCCTTGCTCCTCCTGGCTGGAGCCCAGCATACTGCAGAGCACTACTGGGGGTGTCTGGTGTGGGAGTGTGGGCAGCTACTGGAGGCCAAGTGGTAGCCTCTGATGAGTACGTCATCTTTGCCCTGTCCCCTGAAGCCCCAGGGCACCTACTGCCTCTCAGCCCTGGCAGAACCCTTCTGTGAACACTTAATGTTAGGTATTTCAGGACCACACCAAGCCCATTCCTGCCCCAGGACTCTGCAGCAGCTGTTCCTTCTGCCTGTGACACCCTTCCTCCAATTCCTCAGCTCTGGCTCAGCAATGTAAAGCCACCCTGGCTGGCCCCTCTCCACAGTGCCCCGTGCCAGCCCCTCTCACATCCCCATCTCACATCCCCACAGCCACGCGGGGCACTTTGGGATGACTTGCTTGCTCTCCCCTCCCCTGAATGGCAGCTCCAGAAACACAGAGCCCCCATCTGCTGTATTCAGGAGCATCTAGAGGAGGTCTGCCTCTTGGGAGACACCCAGCAAGCCTTTGCTGAGTGAATGAATGAATTCACCCTTGCTCAGGAGTCTAGATAACCATTCTTTCACGGCAGGTTCTTTTAGAAGAGGCCCTGACTTAGTCCACAGAAGATCAAGGCTGAAGCATCCTGAGAGTCTCTGGGGCAGGGACACAGGTGGTGATGCTCTGCAACATGGAGAAAGGGCTCAGGAGCCGGGTCACACCTAACTAAACACCCTCTGTGCCCTTAATCACCTCCATCTGAGCCGCCTGGGCTCCAGCAAGGCCCTGCCCAGGTGGTCAGCTACGAATGAAGCCCTATGAACCTCCCATCCCAGACAGGAGCTCCCTGAGACACGAGGAGCATCTCTGGCCTCTTTTGACTTGTGTTGGCGTCCAGCGTGCAGGAGCGGGCACCCAGGAGGTTGGACTGGCCTGAACTGAGGTTCCATGCTGCCCTGCAGCAGCGCTGGGATGTGCGCAAAGACACCTCCTCTGAGATACTCTGTTCCGGCCCCTGGTTGGGTAGAGGTTTTCTAGCCGGGAGAATGGGAATACACCCCGATAATCTCTATGTGTCTGCAGTTTCCAGCTGAGGGTGCGGTGGGGCCTCTTCTCCTGGGCAGAGCGGGTAGGGGCATGGTTGAGAAATAATCAATTTCTCAGTGCTCTGAGCTACAAGGAGCTGCTGCAGGAGCAGAGAGCCAGGGCCCAGAGGGACGTGGTTTCTGTCTCAGCTGCGCGGCTTCGGGTCCTCACCCTCCTGCAGTCTCTGAGGCTCTGCTAGCACCATCTAGGCCTGCTGGCTGGCGTGTAGGCAGGAGCAACAGTGGACCTGAAAGGTCCTCTGACACCACGGTGTGCGGAAGGAACTGAAGTCTCCTACGGCAGAGGCAGACAAGGTTTTAAAGTCCTTACTTCAAGCCCCAGCTCTGCCACCTGTTGGCTGGGTCACTCTCAGGATACCACTTAACCTCTCTGAGGCTGGTCTTTCAACAAGAAAATCAGAGATTATGAACTACCTCAAAAACCATCTCAGGGCTGCTGTGGGGGCTGGCTGAGGCGGAGACTCACAGGAGGAGCTCCTGGTTGGAGCCCCCAAAGATTTGCAGGACTGTCCTGCACAGAGAATGCCAACTGGCTTAGGGACCCAGAGAGCGAAGCTGGGTCTCCCCAGCTAACCTCAAGAGGCAGCTATCAGCTAGGGTCCTGTAGGTATGGAGTGGACTTTCCAGAAGGTAGCAAACTCCCTATCAGCAGGGGTATTTAAGATGGACTTAGGTCTGCAGCCTCCAAAACGGGAGCCATGAGCCGTGAATGCTTGAACTGTGGCTAGTCTGAACTGGGATGTGCTGTAAATGCAAAACAAATGCCAGACTTCAAAGACTTATTACAGAAAAATAAAGTAGTATCTCAGCATTTGTATATCGATTACATATTGAAATGATACGTAATCAATAGCAGATAGATATTTGGGATATCTTAGATGAAATAAAGTATCTTATTAAGTTTCATGTCATCTCCCTTTACCTTTTTGATGTGGCAGCTAGCAAATGTCATATGACCCATGTGGTTGGTATTATATTTCTACTGCATGGCGCTGGTTGAAATCCTTGCTGCTCAAAGTGTGGATCCTGGGCCAGCGCCATCCACATCACCTGGGACCTTGTCGGAAATGCAAAATCTCAGTCCTCACCCCAGACCCACACATGGAATCAGGAGCTGCTTTTCCACACACTCCCCAGGTGAAGTTGGAGAAGCTTGGAAGAGCCCGAGGCTGGCAGTCTCAGAGGGGAGCCCAGATAGGGGGTGGGAGCACGTGGCCTGAAGCCCAGCCCGTATCAGGTGAAATATTAAGTCATCGAAGCCTTTGCCCCTTAGTCACACCCTCAGCCCGTGGTGTCCTTTAAACCCAACCCTCACTAGGAAGTGCACACAGACTTTAAGGAGAGGGCAGCTTTGCAAGGGATTCGGCTCTCTGGCTTAGCAATGAACACTATCAGGGAATACACCAGGAGCTGGTCCCCCTGTAATGTTTTAAAGTCTGAGAAATAATCTCAGAAAACAACTGAAAAATACATCTGAGTGTTTTAAAAACAAACAAACAAAAGTTAACCGACCCCTTCCCCACTCTACGACCAAATTCCTCCTTCTTCTACTCTCTGAAAACTTGGCCAACAAGCATTACATGGCACTAAATATAGAAATGGTGAGCAAGTAAATCACTCAGAGGTGCCGCATGTTGCCCAGGGCCTGTGTTTACGGTCGAGTTGTAAACCATTGAAAGCGTGGAGCTGTAATTAAAATGCTGACAGCCTCCCAACTGCCAAGCAGCTGGAAGGGAGCAGGGCTGGAAACCAGCGAGCGGGGCGCAGGTTAGTGGTGCCCCTCCTAACGCTGATCAGCCCAGGTTCATTGTCTGTGGGCTTCCAAGACACAAGCCAACCCAAGCTCTCTTTCGCAGGGGAGCAGCGCCCTGCACTCCCACTCTGTGACCTCCTCTCCTCCCTAAGGGCCACACTGGCCTCTTTGCCTTTGGGCTCTTGACCTTGCAATTCCCTCTGACTCAAATGCAGTTCCCCAGATGGCTCATTTCCTTACTTCCTGTTCAGAACTTACCTTCTCCAGGAGGCTTCTCCTGACTGCCTAAAATAAAATGCCCCTGCTCCTGACATCTCTGCCTTCTTATCCTGTTTCGTTTGTTCATCATAGCATTTATAACTCTCTGACAATAGATTCCATATATATTCGATTATTTGTTTGCTGTCTCCCTTTCCCCGGAATGTCAGCTCCATAAAGGCAAGTACCATGTCTAATCCAGGAGCCTAAAACAGTACAAGACACATAAATAGGTACTTAGTAAATATTTGTTGAATGAATGAATGAATGAATGCATGGATTTCCATCCCTTTCTTTCAGCTGGTCTGGTGATCTCACTGGGAAAATGTCCAACTTTCCAGCAGTGAGCTCAGCTTTTTACTCATCCATTCACCCAACCATCCTTCCAAATAGCTAGCCATCTATCCATCCATTCATCCAGCCAGCCAGCCATCCAGCCAGCCATTTACCCAACTACCCAAACATCCATCCAACCATCTGCTGAGATCTATCCATTTAACCATCCATCCATCTATTCATTCATATTCCATTTATTCAACCAGCTTGCCAATTACTATCTATCTAGCAAATATCCATCCATCCATCCATCCATTTATGCATCCATCCATCCATCCATCCATCCATATATCCATCCATTCATCCTACCACTCAGCCATGCACCTATCCAAACCAATCCCCAAATGGTTAGAGCTCCTATCTTGGGGTCCCATAGTCCCCTACATGCTCCTCTACCAAATCCAGTTCATGTTGTCATTATTTACATGCAGTAATTCACTCTTCTTCCTCTGTCATTAGAATATAACCCCTCTCAAATTCAGAAATGGTGTATTTTCTATCTCAGACCTCAGTGCCTAAAACAGAGTTGGCATATAGGGATTTGGCTCTCTGGCTTAGAAATGAACACTATCAGGGAACACACCAAGGGCTGGCCCCCTCTAACTTTTTAAAGGCTGGGAAATAATCTCAGGTGCCAGTGAATGCTGGCTGAATAAATGTTTTTCCTTTCCTCTTATTTACTTGTTCAGCCTTTCCAATTAGACTGAGCTTCCTGATGGCAGGGATTGGTTTTTAGTCATCTGTTGGTGTCTAAAATCTTGCACCTAAGGCAAAGAAGACACTCTATAAATTCTTAATGAATGAGTAAGTGGATGAATACACAAGAGAGGAAGTAGAGCTAGAGCACTGCCTCTGAAGCCAGACTGCCTGAGTTCATATCCTGGCTCTCTGCTTATCAACAACTGTATGACCTTGGGTGAGACACTGAACCTCTCTGTGCCTCAGTTTCCTCATTTGTAAAAGGGAGACAATGCCAGGGCTGACTTCACAGAGTTCTCATGAGAATTTTGGGAACTCATGCC
Source organism: Sapajus apella (assembly GCF_009761245.1). Lineage (NCBI taxonomy): Eukaryota > Metazoa > Chordata > Mammalia > Primates > Cebidae > Sapajus > Sapajus apella. Next base: position 2,894,877 of record NW_022437068.1, read on the forward strand.
TATGAAGTAATTAGAATCGTGCTGGAGTAAGACAGAAGCTGTACAGGTATAAAGTATTCATGTGCCGCTGGCCTGCTGGACCCAATATCGAAGGCGCAGAGGGAAAAGGAGGGAGGGCAGCTTCTGTCTGGGCCTGTGCTGTTCCCACAGGAGGCCTTCTGCAGCAGCCACTCTAGCTTTTCCCAGCCACACGGGGATCACTTGGCAAAATACCAGTATTATGTCAGGTGGCCATGAGTGCTACGCAGAAAAAGAAAACGTGGAAGGGAGCAGGAAGCAGCGAGGCAGGCTGGCGGGCGAGTTCAAATATGGTGCTCAGGAAAGGCCTCCTTGAGAGGTGATATTTGAGCAAAGACTTGAGAGGTGAGAGGGTGGGTGTCTGCGGGGAGAGTGTTCCAGGCAGAGGGAATGGCAAGTGGGAGGGACCTGGGGCAGGGACATATCCAGTGGGTGTGAGGAGCAGCAGGAAGACCGCTGCAGGGGGACAGAGAAAGAGAAGGGGAAGGAGACGGGGTGAGGGAGGGGCCTGTGAGCCACGGTAAAGGCTTCTGCATGTACTCTGGGTGAGATGGGAGCCATCGTGAGATTATAAGTGAGGTGGCAGGGTTTAACCCACATTTGAAAAGCCTGCAGGGGCCCAAGTTAGTAGGCTGGTGTGCTCCTGCAGGGAAGAGACACGATAGACAGGACCTTGGGATGAGGGGACTGCTGTGCTATGTCAGGGAAGAGATGCCGGTGGCTTGAACTCTGGGGTAGAGGACGGTTGTGTCACTGTTGGAAAGAGATGCTGATGGCTTGGACTCTGGGGTA
>NW_022437068.1:2895696-2897311 GCF_009761245.1 Sapajus apella
TGGCTTGGACTCTGGGGTAGAGGACTGTTGTGTCACTGTCGGGAAGACATGCTGATGGCTTAGACCATGAGCTTGGCAGTATAAGTTGTTAGGTGGCAGATTCCGGACAGATGTAGGGGAAACTGGCATGTTGAATGTCGGGTGTGAAAGAAAGAAAAGTGTCATGGCCAAGGCCAAGGCCAGGATTTGGCTTATACAACTAGAAGACTGCAGACACTATGTACTGAACCAGGGGATGGAGACAAAGGCACGATCAGTTTTGTGGGAGAAGGATCAGGAGTTAGGTTGGGATAGATGAGTGCTCACGGACCAATAGACATCCAGAGCAGGGAGACAGGGTGGGCGGCTGAATGCGCGGGGCTTACGTTTGGGAGGCAGGTCTGGGCTGGAGACTGGACTTTATGGACAACCTTAAATGTCCCGGCATGTGGTGTGTACTTGGGTACATGTGGCATGGGGCTGAAAGGACAAGGGCAGAGGCCCACTCTGGAGGTGGCTACTCAGCAGGACTGAAAGACCCAGGTGGACATCGCCTATCTTGGATAAAGGAGGACCAGCATGGCCTTGCCATGGCTTGGTGTTCTGTGCTCCCCCCACTCAGTGCAGCAGAAAATCTCAATGACGACCTGGACCACTCCTTCTCTCGAGTCCACTAGCACACTGTACAGCCGGACAAAGCAGAGTTTCAGAGCTAGAACAGTCCTTAGGAATAAAATGTAACAATTAAGACTTGCCTGTGGCTTTAAAATCACGACTACTACTGATACTAACAGTGATATTCATAACAGCAGCGACTGCTTTCTAAGCACTCATCGTGCCTGAGAGCGTAGGACGAGTCGCTCTAGGGACTTACGTAAGCTGCACAACAGCTCTGACAAGTACGATCCTCATGGCCTTCTTCTCAATGAGGAAACTGAGGCTCCAGAATGGTGACTGCCCGGGGACACAGAGGAAACAAGTGGCACAGTCAGGGCTCTTATTGGAGCTCTTCCCCCTTTCCACATCCAGGCCATCGCACCTCCCCGCATGGTCTGGCCAGGAGCTCCTGACGTGCCTCCTATCCAAAAGTCCCAGCCCAGCAGAGAACACCTCCAGGGTACTGGGCAGCACAGTTATACTGCTCGCCTGGAGGACAGCTTTGAGACTTGGCCAAGAAAAGATGTTAAAAAAAAAAAGGTCTTGCAAATCACAAAGTGTTTTAGCAATGTCATATTGGAATCTTTTTTTTTTCCCCCTGGGATGGAGTCTCACTCTGTCAGCCAGGCTGGAGTACAGCGGCACAATCTCATCTCACTGCAACCGCTGCCTCCCAGGTTTAAGCGATTCTTCTGCCTCAGCCTCCTGAGTAGCTGGGATTACAGGGGCATGCCACCTCACCCAGCTAATTTTTGTACTTTTAGTAGAGATGGGTTTCTCCATGTTGGCCAGGCTGGTCTCAAATTCCTGGCCTCAGGTGATCCACCTACCCTCGGCCTCCCAAAGTGCTGGGATTACAGGTGTGAGCCACCATGCCTGGCTTTGTTGGAATCTTTATTATTTCAAAATACTACCAATCCATCCAGGTCCAAACACACACACACACACACACACACACACACACACACACACACACACA
>NW_022437068.1:2897321-2981751 GCF_009761245.1 Sapajus apella
ACACACACACACACACACACACACACACACACACACACACACACACACACACACAATTGAGGACTAACAAGATGCTGCACCAAGGATGGACAGAAGCTGGGTTGCAGAGTTGGAATGGCTAGAGGGAATCCTGGCTCGGATGCTTTTTACCTGGGCAACCTCAAGCACACCACTGAACTGCTCGGTGCCTCAGTTTTCCTCATCTGTTAAATAGAAATGACAGCTGACCCTTTCCCGTGAGATCGTTTACAAAGAGCACTTGGGATGAGGCCAGCACATGGAAGTGCAGGCCTGAAGAGGAGCACACAGTGCCTTGCAGCGAGCAGCTGAGTGCTGGCCTCACTGCCCATGCCCGCCATGGCCTGGGGAAGCTGTGAGACCCTGAGTCCAGCTCTCCTGCCCAGGAGCCTGGGATCCTGCTCACATTCACTGCCTGGATCTCAGCTGCCCATCTGAGACATGGAGTTACCAAGGCCCCCGAAGATGTTGGGCCAATCAAATGGAATAACCCGGGGAGAGCACCTAGAACCCCACCCAGGACAGAGCAAGAGCAAGTGCTTGCCACTGTGAGCAGCCTTGACAGTGTCTCAGTGCACACTGAAAGGCGGTGATTTAAAGAAGTCCCTTTGTCAGGCAAGGAGTCCTTCCTAGGGACACAGTTGCACCTGGATTTCTCTTCAAAAGACATGAGCGTCGAGGATTAGGAAAAGTGACAGATGCCAGCTCCTGGTGCCAGACCCTCCAGAACACCTTGTTTCTCCCTCCCTCTGGGACCACTCCTGCCCCTCTTTTTGCCCACCTTCCTCCCATCACTCGGCTACCCTTTCTCCCTCTTCCCGGCAGATTGATAACACCCAGGAGTCCCAGTCCCCCTCCCGAGGACAAAGGCGATAATTGTCCATGGTGGGCGCCTTTTGACTTCGTCTCACCGTGGTGTAACTGAGCCCCTGACTCTACCTTACCTGGGGGGCTCTCAGGGCCTCACCATGCTGCCCCCCCTCCACCTCAGGTGGGTTTCAAGTGAGTTCCCAGCTCCAGCAGCCACACTGGGAATTCCTTCTAAGAGAAATCAGACGGCCAGCATCTGAGATCCCTTTGGGCTGGCAGAAGGCCAGGGAGGTGACAGGATGAGCTTCCACTGCATCTGAGACCTCTGCAGGTCCCTTAGCAATAGCACCAACATCTCAGCCCTTACTCCGTGCCCGCCCCTCTAAGACAGTGATGTCCAACAGAACTTCCTGCCACCACGGAACCATCTAAGAGGAAGCCATGATCCATAGGCGGCTACCGAGCATTTGAAACATGGACTGTGAAACAGAATTTTAAATCTTATTTATTTGTAATTCATTTAAATTTAAGAAGCCCCATGTGGCTTGTGATCATATTGGACAGTGCAGCTATAAGCACTTTAAATTCTTTTAATCATTTAACCCTCATAACAGTCTAGGGTGCTATTAAGTGTCCCTGGAGAAACTGAGGCACAGAGAGGCAGAGTAACATGGCCAAGACCACACAGCCAGCAAGCAGCAAAGCCAGGAGTGGACTCCAGAGCCCACCTCAAAGCACAAGGCACACCCTCCTCCCGCCTGCCCCCTGTGCAAGCGTGGGGATGAGAAGGCAGAGACAGACACACCCAGCCCCCACTGCCTGCAGTGCCCTGGTCGCTGTTTGTGACATAGCCTAGGATGTGTGCCACTTTATGTCACCAAGAGTATGCCAGGCCCAGGCGGGGCTCTGAGAGACACCAAGGCGAGTCTCACGACTGCCTGGAAGGCTCCCTCACTGTCCTTCATCAGGCTTAACAAGCCCAGAAACTCTGCTAAAAGAGGAGGTGCCCTGGTCCCTGCACCGGGCATGGGTCCCTGTCTGGGCATCTCCTTGTCCAGTTTCACTCTGAACCCCCATGATAGCCCGGGGCCCCTCACCTGCCAGGGTGCCATGCACAATCACCTTCTCTTACAACCGGGTTCCTCCCTGGCCCTGACGTGTCCTCTCCCAGGCAGAGGGTGATGGCCCAAGGACTGTCCCAAGGCTGCAGTGACAGGGTGGGAGAGGACACACGTGTGCATGCCTGGATAACCCACAACCCAAATGACCACATAACATTTGGGGGCTGAGGACTGTAGTCTCCAAGTTCCCCAATTCAGAGGATCTGTGAATCTTAGGGTAACATCTTGGAATCACAGCGTTTCAGGATCAGGAGACTGTGGGCATAAAAGCATCTGAGTCCAAGACTCCTGGGGCTGGTAGCATAGTTTGAGCTTAAGACCTGCATCTGGTGCTGGATTACTTGGGTTTATATCCCAGGGCTGCACCTGCCAGCTGTGTCGCATTGAGCAACTTTCTTAACCTCTCTGTGCTTCTGTTTTCTTATTTGTAAAACCGAGAGAACAGAGAATGCTAACCTCATAAGACTAAGGTGGGTATTAAATTAGTACCTGTATTTCAAGTGATATATTAGAATTGTGTCCATATTCTCCCAACAATTGAAAACCTTCCCTCCACCTGCACCACCTGCTCTGACAGGGACCACATCCTGCTTCCTGAGAGTAAGTTCCTTCTCAGTTGAACTGCCTTTTCCCCATATTCTTCCATCCCGTGGGTCCTGGTCCTGCCTGCCACCCTCCCAACCACATCACCCCCAGTTCTCAGGGACTGCAGGACGGTGACACCTTCCTGAGGCTGCCCCACTCCAGGCTGACCCACCTGACTCCTCCCAGGCCTAGGTGTCCGGCGCTTCCTCAGGGCCTGCTCCAGCTGCCCATGTCCATCCGGGTTGGGGGTTGGGTGGTCTTACCAGCTCAGCACAAAGCGTGATGCCAGGGACCAGGTCCTGTGAAGCTGGGGCCACAGATGTTTCCAGTCTCTGGGAAGGGCTGCCCCTGCCTCTACCCATGCGGCCTCTCTTATCTCATCCCCTTCCTCCCTGGGCACCATCCACTGCTATCACTGTGGCATCACTGACAGGACCTGGCTGGGCCCTGCCCTTGCTGTGTCATTGGAGAAAACTGGCAAAACCTCCGGCCTCGTGGGCACCCTCTACCCCAGCCTGGGCTGGTCCCCCTCCAACTTGTCCTTGGTAGCTTCCTCTCTGGTCTCGTCTGGGCTCCTTCCTCTGGGCCCACACACCCTGGCCTGGTCATCCCACTAGGCTTTTCTCAAGCCCACCACGGACCTCCTGGCCCCTCCCTCAGCCTCTCATCCAGCCCAGCTCCCCTGCCCTGGCCAGCTCCAGGGAGCGGAAGTAAGGTCTGAGCCGGGAGCCAGGCCCTGGGTGCAGCTCTCGCCTCTCCACTCCCTTAGTGTGTGTGGCCTTGGCAGGGACCCTCAAGGGCTGGGCCTCAGTCTCGCATTGATTAAATGCTCACAGAAGAGAGAATCTCCAGCTCTAAAACAATCCTACAGTTTTCCTTCGCATTGTCCTGAGGCCACTCTTCTTGACAGAGGAGGCTAGGGAGGGTTCTCAGATTTAGCGCATAAATAGGCTGAAAAATGAACTGTGACCTAAACTTACACCTCATGGAAAAGTTAATTCAAAGTGATCACAGAACCTTTCAGACATTATGCTAACTGAAATAAGCCAGGCACAAAAGAACAAAAACTATATAATTGCCTCTTATGTGGGGTGCCTAGAGCAGTCAGATTCATAGAGACGGGAAGTGGAAAGGTGGGTGCCAGGGGCTTGGGTGTGTTGAGGGGGCGGACATGGGAGGTGGTTGTTGAACAGGGACAGAGTATCCATTTGGGAAGATGGTAAAGTTCTGAGATGGAACGGGGGATGGCACACAACAGTGTGAGTGTGCGTAATGCCACTGGGTGCACGCCTCAGAATGCCTGACCTGGCAAGTTTCACACTAAGTATATTTTATCACAATTAAAAATAAATAAACATGTAACATACAATTTGAAAAAGAAAGAAATTTTTTTCTTCTAAAAAAAGAAAGTTGATTTTTTTAATTAACAAATTTTTTTAAAAAGCAAGTCACAGAGTTAAATGCAAAACATAAAACTTTTAGGGAAAAAATAGGAAAATCTTTGGGATCTAAGACTGAGCAAAGAGTTTTTAGACAATATCAAAGGCACAATCCATTTGAGGAAAAATAGATACACTGAACCTTATCAATGAAAACTTAAAAGTTAAACACTTGTGCTCTGTGAAAGACCCTATGAAGATGATAAAAAAGACAAGCTACAGACTGGGAAAATATATTTGCCAACCACCTGTATGACCAAATACTAGTTTCTAGAACATATAAAGAAATATCCAAACTCACCAGTAAAAAGTAAACTACCTATTTAGAGAACAGGCAAAAGGCCATAAACAGATGCTACACCAGAGACACCACCCAGATGGCAAGCACCTGACAAGATGTTCAACGTCATTAGCCATTCAGGCAATGCTGATCAAAGCCATCAGGTATAACATACATCTATCAGAATGGCAAAAAAAAAAAAAAAAAAAAATTAAAACCAGTGATAAACCAAATGCTGCTGAGGATGTGGAAGAACTGTGCCACTCACACATTGCTAGCAGGAATATAGAACGGCACAAACACTCTTCCACAAAATGGAAGTTTGGCCCCTTCTTACAAAGCTATACAGATAGCTACTGTGCATTTGTGCTCTTGGACATTTTATTCTAGAGAAATCGAAGCTGACATTGACAAAAAACCTGTACACATATGTTCGCAGCAGCTTTCTGAGTAATAGACAAAACCTGCAAGCAACCCAGACACCCTTCAACAGGTGAATGGCAAAACTAACTGTGGAGCCTCTGTGCCCTGGAATACTATTCAGCAAGGTAAAGGAACCAGCCACTGATCCACACTTGAAGGAGGCTTGAGGGAATTGTGCTGAATGAAAAGCAGCTCATCTCGAGAGGTTATACAGTAAGATTCACCTATGTGACATTGTTAAAACAACAAAATTATAAAAGTGGAGAAGTAATCAGCACTTGCTGGGGATTAGGGAGGGGAAGGAAGTAGAAGTGGCTATACAAGGTCAGCCTGGGGACCACTGCGTACTCTGCATCTTGACTGTCCCAACATCAGCATCCTAGTTGTGACGTTGTCTTATGGTTTTGCAAGCTGTCACCATTGGGAGAAACTGGGCAAAGGGTACACAGGATCTCTCCATATTCTACAATTGCATGTGAATCTACAATTATCTCCATATCAGCTCAACTCGAAAACGCAAACTCAGTTAAATCTGAATTTGAGATAAATGACAAATCATTTTTTAGTATGTCTTATGCAATAGTTGGGACATACTTATAAGAATATTATTTGTTGTTTATCTCAAATTCATCTCTAAGTGGGAGTCCTGTATATACCTGGCAACCCTCCTCCTGGAAATCCCCCCAAGAAAGAGCAAGCCCTTGCCATGTCATTTGTTCACTCAACAAACATTTCTTGAGCACTTACTATGCGCCAGGTACTGTTGTAGGCACAGGGGTGAACTTAGGCCATCACTACCCTTGTGATGCTGACCCTGCAGTGGGATGCAACAAGCAATAAAGATACAAAGAGCTGTGCAAATGAGATCATTCTGTGCGGTGGTTTCACATGCAAGTAAAGCAGGGTGAGGGGGAAAGATGAGGCAGACAGTGGGGAGGGAAGTCAGGGAGGACTTCCCCCGAAAGGCAGCATCTGAACAGGGACTTCAGGGAATAGAAGGAGCTAGTTCTGCAAAGATTCAAAGGAAGAGCTTTTCTGACAGAGGAAGCAGCCTGTGGAAAGGCCCTGGGGTGGGAATAAGCTTCGCTGACTGTGGCAGTGTGTGATTGGAGGGTGGTGTGTGTGGGAGAGTAGTTGGAAACAAGGTTGGGGTCCAATGGTCCCAAGAACCCCGTGTCATTCAGACCTGGAGACCCTCCCTTCCTCCTGCCTTGGAAGAAGCCAAGGCTCTGAAGGGCTACAATGTCCCCAGGGCTATTCTTGATCCAAGTCCCCTAAGTCCTGGCTGCAAGCCTTTCCATTCTCAAGGGCAAGAACCCACACCAGTGCCCAGGGGCGGGGCAGGAATGGAGGGCACAGCAGCCTGAGGATGCCTCCTCCCAGCCTGGCCTGGCCAGTCAGCTTCGGGCTGGGCGGAGTCTCGCTCCTCAGGCCCTCAACATGCCACCACTGGCCACTCTATCTGGTCAAATATGCAAGTGGCCCTCGGGACTGCAGAGAGGAGCATAGCTGAGCAGGTCTTATCTGGGCTCCACCCCAGCTGCCAGGGGCTGGTCCCTGGTGTCCCCTGACTCACACGCCCGCCTGCGGCCAGGGCAGGGGTGGGAATCCAGCTCCCAGGAGCACCCGGACCAGACGGGGCAGGGCAGGAAGGGACAAGACCGACACCCCTCCGTGTGCAAGAGGCTGGGCAGGGACTGGGAGGTGACTTTTCACTCCGGTGGAATTCCATCCCCCTGAGCTCACCTCCCTTGGAGCAAGCAGCGCATTCCAGCAGGGGCCAGCCCTGTCCCAGCTGGGCCCCCATCCCCAGGGCTGCCTCTTTTGGGCTCAGTCACCACACTCTCATGAAGGGGTTGCTGAGGGCCCCCCTCCCCCAGGCCCCCTGGAGCTCCCTGCTGCACTTCTGTCTCTGTACAGTAAGTCCTTGAGAGCCTGGCCTGCCAGGTACAATATTATCATGGAGGCCCAGAGACCCCTGGCTCCTGGCTGGCTTTCCAGGTCTAGGAAGCAGCTGCCCAGGCTTCTCTGCACCCCTGAGAGGGGTGTCTACATGCACTCACAAATGCACCCAGAAGGCCCAGGTTCTCCTGCTTCCCCTCCAGCCTCCTTGACTGCCCTTTCCTTTCCATAGCCCTCCTGTCTGAGTACCCATTTGCTCAGGCTGTGGCCCAGGCTCTCTCCTGCCTTCCCCCTTTAAACCTCCCACCAGGCAATCCTACATATACTAGGGCTTCCGTTACCCCCCCACCCCCTCTACCCCGAACACACCTGAGACAGCTGCTACCCATTATGCCTCCTAAACAGCATCCCCAGCCATGCACCCCGAGGCCCCTGCTGGGTTTAGGCACCAACCGTGGTCACAGCCCCTCACTCTGTACTCCACTCTATCCCAGACAGGGCCAGAACCTGCCAAGCACTGCCCCACCAAAGCCTCTTCTGGGCACCTCTGGCCTAAGACGAAGTCCCACTCCTTGTTCTGACATTCAAGGCCAAGTGTTCGATGTAGCCCCCTCTGCGGCCTCATCACTCATCCTCCCCACCCTCAGCCACGCGGAGCTCCCACGGCTTGCTTTGTTAGGAATTCATGCTTTTTGAACATGCCTGTGCTGCTGGGACTGCCCTCTTCCTTCCTGATGCTTCGTCCACCTGGAGGACTCCTTATCCTTCAAAGCCCTGCTAAGAGTTCCCTTCTTCTGCCCAGCACTCTTGTCTTCAAGAGGAAACAAAGCACTCTTCCTCTGACCTCTTTTCTGCACTTTCTGTGTCATGTTTCTCCTACAATGTGTAGCCCTGAATCACAAGTTTTGCTTCTCGTACCTGATTCTCTCACTAGACTGCGCATCTAGTCTTGAGGGCAAAAACTGTGGGTAGTTAATGTCCTTGCTGTCCAAAAGGCTGGAAAGAAATTATTCAAAGCCACAAAGATTCCACCATCCAATGATTTCAACACAATGCCTCTGACCCTTCCCTTCCTCCCACCTGAGGAGTCCCACACATCACATGCTAGGCTGTGAACTTCGTATTCTAGGACCCCGACCTGAACGGCCACTGATTTCAGTCCAAAATGCTGATAGGGGAAACTGTAATTCTAAAATCACGTCGCCAAAAGATGTTGGCACCTAACCATTCTGATTTGGCCTGCAGACCACACAATTGATGAGGCAGTGAGGGAAAGGAGGGACGCTCTGCAGCCTCCCCGAGGTGCTGCCCCTGCCCCATGGCCCACACCCTGCTGGGCTCAGACTCAACCTGGAGACCTGTGAGGGCAGGACGTCCCAGCAGCATTTACTCCCCCTCATCTGCCAGGGGAGTCGGTGGCTCTCCTGCAGCCCTGGGGCAGCCCCTCATCAGGTCTGCAGAAGCCACATAGTGTACCCCCTTACCCTGGCCTCCCCACTTCCCCTTCTCTCACACCAGCTGCCAACAAGCCCCAGAGCCTGTGGTCAGGTTGAGTCTTGTTTCCTCGCAGCAGGAGTGAGGGAACGGGTGATAAACACATCTGCGAGCCTTTCTGAGGCGCTCAGCCAGGAGCAGCGGCAGGCTGGCCCATTTGCTCCCATTAGTTCCCCAGCTCTGCCATGAGTGGGGCCCGTGGCAGCCTGTCGGGTGGGGGCTTCTGGGGTGGGGTCCGAAGGCTTCGAGTAAATGGTGTGTTGCAAAATCCTGGGGAACCGACTGGCACCAGTCAGAACAGGGTGAGGGTCATAGTCCTAATCAACAGATGTGGCAACTGAGGTCACAAGAGGGTCTGGAACCCACGGCAGCTGGCGGCTTTCTTCATTTCTGCCCTTGTCGGGGCTCTTGGGGTGACCTATGGCAGCATATGAGGGTCTGGCCACCTGGGGCCCAGCCAGAAGACCACCTTGCCGTGCTTTGGCTGAGTCCTAAGTCCTGACCTAAGTCCCCAAGGGTCAGCTGGTACCCTCACTGAGCCTCCATTTCCACTCCTGTGGCACAAAGGGGCGGGGCAGGTGTGGCTCGGGCCTTTCTCTGCATGCCCCAGGGAGCCCGCAGTCCCACCTTTTGGCTCAGGAAGTACATAGTGCCTATAGAACTGCTTTTCTAGAAAGCCAGCCCCAAGGGTCCTCCCTAACCAGAGAGCATGGGGCAGGCAGGGGGAGGTAGGGCCCTCCGCTGGGCTTCCCTGAGCTGGGAGAGCTGTTCCTGCTCAGAAACATCAAGTCAGGCCCGGCCTGCACTCCACCCAGACCCAGTTCCTGACCCCACTCAAGGTAGCCTTCTGCTTCCCAAGGGTCTTTGACTTCTGCCCCTCTCCTGCCCCAGAACCATCAGTGGCTCCCCAGAAACCACAAGGCACTCATCCGCTCACTCCATACCTATTTGCAGAGTGCCTACTGTGTGCCCACTCTGGAGTGCTGCTGTGGCTGAGACAGCCCAGGCCTCCGTTCTCAGGGTGCTCACAGTCTAGAGAGGGGAGAAAGCCACGGAACGAGGCAACCTCCGAGAAAAGGCTAGGAAGGAATGGAAAGGGAGGCCTCTCTGGGGACAGAGCATCATGGCTGAAACCTGAAGGTCAAGGAGATGGCAGCCACAGGCAGGTCCGGGGCAGAACATAAGGCTGTGCTCCTCGGCCCATCCTGCATGGGCTCCCCTTTCAGGGGTCCACAGACCAGCCAGTGTGGTTACTCACTGGCCCCCTTGCCCCTACCTCTGGGTTTGTGTCCATTTCTCCCCCACTCGCAGATCTTGGCTGCCTCCATCTCCCTTCCCTGCCTAGTCAAACCTGACTCATCTTTTGGGGGTTGTCTCCTCCAGGAAGCCCACTGAGATTGGTCTTGTAACCTCTGACACTTCCCTGTGTCTGTGTCGCCCACGGGCTCATGGCAGCATGACAGAGCAACCACCATAAGCCTCACACCCGGTGGAGCTGTGTGGCTCACAGAAAACACTCCCACAGGACCCAGCCTGGCCCTGACTTGCTGCAGGCCACATGCTATTCTCTCCTTTAATTTTCACCATGACCCAGCCAGGTGAGGAAACCAAGGCTGGAGAGGGAAGCCACTTGTCCTACTCCAGTCTGCCTGGAGAAAGAGAGGGCTTTAAGGGCAGGAGGGAGCCTGGGACCTGGGACCTGGGACCTGGGACCTGTAGGGTGATCTGATCACAAAAACCAGGAGGAGGGAGCAGCTTGGACCCCTGCAGAGATGTGCCACCCTGGGCAGGAGCTCCCAGCCATGGGACTAGACAGGCAGGGCCCGGTAATTTCCCCCAGGACATCATCCTGGGGCACACCAGGTGAGCAATTCTGTGTGACTCATCAGGGCCACCTGGGAGGCTCTGACACACAGGATGTGGCCAGAAGCCTGAGAAAAGGGAGGCGGGGAGGGAAGGAGAGAGGGAGGGAGAGAAAAAAGGAGGGAGGGAGGCAGGAAGGGAGCAAGGGGGAAAGGCTTATTTGGCCCCTCCCAAGGATAAGAGTTCACATCTGACGGTCTTCCCATCTTGCTGGGTAACTCCCAATTCGTCTTAAGGGAGACTCAGTTATCCAACTTCTCCAGTAACTGACAAGCTTCATGCCATACACAAATCCTGACCAGCCACAAGCTGATGCCAGTGCCAAGCAGAATGCGGCTGAGGGCAGAGCTCTGTGGCTCCTCAGCAGACACCCAGCACCAGACGTTCCAAACAAGCCATTCTGCAGCGTCGCCACGAGCGCCGCCCAGCTGCCCTCCCTGGCTGCCTACCTTTCGGCCTGCCTCGTTATTGTGCAAGTTCATGAGAGTCCGGGCATTCTGCTTGATCTCCCGGGCATCCACAAAGACCTTGGCGAAGCCGATGCCGTAGCGGATGTCGGCAGAGCAGCCACCCCACTTCCAGCCCTCGTCCCGGTGGTACTGGCCTTGCTTCTCCTTGTCGCAGCCACAGTCGCTCAGGTTGCCCTGGGTACAAGCAGCTGTGATGGCGTGGGCTACGCCGGCGGCAATGATGGCGTAGGTGAACGCGGCCTCCCGGCTCCCTGCGAGGACGAGAGAAGAGGGGACAAGCTGGGGTCAGGACCCAGGCATCTGGGAGGACGCTGGGCCTGACTAAGGAGTGAGGCTGAGCTTGATGCAATGGCTCTCCAAAGCTCGACTGAGTACCCATTCCTAACTTCCAACAAAGCTCCCTCTTGGGGTGCTGAGTTGAGCACCTCCCATTATGCACACATCCATTCAACCCCCAGTTCCCTGGGGAGTCAACTGGGCGATAAAGGAGGAAGGCATGCGGGCTGGTTGCCCAGGCTCTGGAAGGCCAGATCGGGGGGGACTCCTCTAGCTCATCAGTCCCCATTCCTCACTCCCGAGCACACTTACATGACCATGTAACCTGCACACGTGCACAAAGCTCACAGCATCGTAAAGCAGTGTTTCTCCAACACCCACAGAGGGCACTGGCTCTGGAGCCAGAAGGCCTGAGTTTGAATCCCAGGAACATGAATCCCTGGCTCTGTGACTATTAGACAAGGAGTGCCCCTTCCTGCACCTCAGTCTCTCTGGCTGTAAAATGGGGGCATATCATTGGTAGCTTTCTCATGGCCATGAGGGAGAACAAGAGTTGGTCCATGCAAAGCTCTTGGCACCCGCCTGCACCCTACCTCTTGTTTCCATGACCACTGTTATTCCTTCTGTGTGTCGCCTGCTATTTCAGATGTCCATCCCCTCCCTTCTTCTGTGGCCCCTGTCACTAGACTGTATCTCCAGTGGAGGCACAGGGTCCTGAGCTGCTGGGGTGCAGGAGACAGTGCGGGCAGGCAGGCACTCAGAGCTGGCATAAACATGGTGCTGCTACCTAGCCTCTTAGCCTCTCTGGGCTTCAGTCTCCTCAGCTGCAAAATGGGTTCGAGGGCTATGTCTGCTTTACAGGTGAAGATGGGCCAAAGCAGCCGATGAGAAGCCCTGTGAGTGGTGTAAGCCCTGAGGAGCACTGGGCACGTTCTCTCTCATATAGCCTGGGTGGGTTTCAGGGAAGGCACCTGGAAGAAGAGGCCTCTGAGTCCGGAGCAGGCAAATGGAGGCCAGAGAAGGTGTTTCAGAATGCTGGGATGGAGATGGCTTAAGCAGTGCGTGAGGAGGTGGATGAATTGCTCCAAGCTGCTTCCAGCCTCAGGTCACTTTGTCCCATGCCCAGGGAGGTCCTTTCCTCACCTGCCTCCTCATTCGCCTTGGGGCCTCTCTCTCCAAGAGGGAGATCGACACAAACAACTTGCCCCCTACCCAAATTGCTGCCCTCCCACCCTGCAGAAGGTAGGCCTGTCCACCTGCCGGCCTGGATGGCTTCCATGCCAGGGCTGGCTTTGCCATGGTGTGCCATGCCAGCCCACCCACAGCGTCCCTGCTAACACAGGGGCTCTGGAGACAGAGGGCCTGGGCTTAAGTCCCAGCTCCGCCACTTACTGACTGGGACTTGGGCGAGCTCCTTCTCCTCTCGGCACCTCAGTCTCCTCGTTGATGAAACGTGGAGCGTGCCAACGTTTCCCGACAGGAGCTGCTGAGAAGGTAGAGGAGAGGGGGGCATGCCAAATGCAGAAATGCGTAGCCAGTGCCTGACTCCACAAACATGAAACTTGGCATCAAGGGGAATGGAGCCCCTGTGGAACTCAACTCAACCTTTGGGATCGGGAAAGGATATTATTTGAGCACCTACTGGGCTCCTTACTCTCTGTATTTGTCATTTCCTTTGTACTAGAAAACATATCTGAGGCGGCTGGGTGCGGCGGCTCACGTCTGTAATCCCAGCACTTTGGGAGGCTGAGGCGGGGCTGGTGGATCACTTGAGGTCAGAAGTTCAAGACCAGCCTGGCCAACATGGTGAAACCCCATCCTTACTAAAAATACAAAAATTAGCTGAGCATGGTGGCACATGCCTGTAATCCCAGCTACTTGGGAGACTGGGGCAGGGGAACTGCTTGAACCCAGGAGGTGGAGGTTGCAGTGAGCCGAGACTGTGCCGCAGCACTCCAGCCTCGGTGACAGAGTGAGACTCCATCTTAAAAAAAAGAGAGAGAGAAAAGAAAAGAAAAAGAAAACATCTCTGAGCAACACGTGCCCAACAGAGGGCCTGGCACAGGGCAGCAGGGACAGGGGAGCCATGGCGCACATGCACAGGCTCAACTTCTGGTCCAGCAATAAAACCAACAATGCTTTTGCTACATGAAATCAGGAAATGCTGTATCAGATCTGTCATGCTGGACTGCGCCACAGGAGGACAAGGGAACCTATCTCAGCCACAAGTTGAAGACAGAACTGCAAGCAAGATAGGTGGGAACAGAATTCACGCTGCTGAGCTCCGCAAAGGAGGGAGCTTTGGGATTAAGCCCACAAGGTGACAGAAGACCAGGCTTTGAGCACTGCTGAGGCAGGGCCGTGGAAAAGAGATAGAGCCTGATGGATAGATCCTCTGGCAGAGAAAGGGCAGACAGACAGGGAAAGTCTGCACCTGTCCCCACCCTCCGGCAAAGCTAGACAAGCACACAGGTCCGCAGCCAGTGCAGGAGGTGGGCGGTGGGGTTGGAGGAAGCCAGAATCTCCTGGAAATTGGTAGCTGATTCCTGCATTTACACAGATTTGAGGCTCAAACATATCCCCCTGCATGCTCCAGCAGCTCCAAGGCAAGTGGGAAGACTCACCCCTGGTCCAGTGATTCCCCAGGCCCCTAGAGGAGCAACGAGAAAGCTCTCCAACCGCAGGCACCAGCTCACACTCCAGAGTATCAAACGCACAAGAAAACCAAGCCCTCGGGAGACAGTCAATGTCAGTATAGACCCTCAAGGACATGAGAGAAAAGGACAATCAGATGGAGGGTGAGGAAGAAATCTGTTCCACTGCGTTCTCGATGTGTGACCTTGAGTGAGTCACCTAACCTCTCTGTGCTCCAGTTCCTCTGTTGTAAAATGTGATGGTAAAGATTAACAATACTAAAGCACTTAGTACAGAGGCTGGCATGAGAATGTGGCCCCAAATACTTCAATTATTACAGTTCTTATCTATGATGGAGGTAACAAGTCTCTACAAGTACAAGAGGGCTGAGAGGTAAGGAGGAGGGCTTTTCATTTACAGTTGAAGACACTGAGGCCAAGAGAAAGTTTTGGCTTGCTCAGGACACTCAACGTGGGCAGCAGAGCTGAGCTGCAGACCCAGCCTATGGGCACCCCATGTAGACTAATACCTGCTCCCAGGGATGAACTGACTCCCAGGCGCGGGGAGCAGGCACCACTGGCAGGCTCCTGCAGTTGACAGGAGACTGTGTCCTCTTTATCAGACCAAGAATGGAGCGTGTGAATCGAGGGGGCGCAGACAGCCTGGCCTGTCCTCTAAGACCGGCCCCTCTCCCTGGCTTCTCTCTGGTGGGGGGAGCAGATGGCACAGGAGGAGGCTGCCCGCCCAAGACTCCTGTGGTAATTTTGTGTGCCCTCTGCTCTACAGCCCAGTGGCGACCGTCCCTGGGTCTCTGTCTCTGGAGCAGTGCACAATCGTGCAGATGGCAAGAGACGGACAGCTAACTGCAGAAGGCTTCCACCCACATCCCACCCCCAAGGCGGGGAAGGCCAGCTCTACCCTGGGGCGCATTTCACTTCCCTGAGCTCCAGAGGGAGAGCTTTCTCCCCCACAGCCCAGAGTGAGGTCTCATCAAGTGCGGTGGCCTTCCCTCCCCACCAAGCTGGGCTTCCTCAGCACTCACTGCCCTGAGAAGTGAAGGCTGTAGTCAAGGGGTGGATGAAGGGCAGTCATTCTTGGCTTCAGAGCTCTCAGGGATCCAGATACAGGCTGGTAAAGTCCAATCCTTCCGGACGCAAAATAGTCACTTTTGACTCTTGCTATTAACTTTAACATTGCCCTTACCCACCCACATTAGACTGGGATGGTCCAAGCCCACTCCAGCCCACACTGACCATGGAGGAAACCGTCCTGGGCATCCAGCTGGCTATGTGACTAACATCAGGCCTGTTATCCTCTTTGACCCTTCGTTGCTTCCTCTGTGAAATGGGTGCAATATCACAGCACTATGTGTCTGAGTGAACCGAATCACGACCTGGGGTGCTGAGTGGTGCTGAGCACAGTGCCCCGCGTGTAGTGAGTGCTTGGGAAACATCAGCCGTTGTGTTGTAGTTTTGATGTTGTTGCTATCACCGCGTCCCATTTCACAATGTCCTGACGGTCGCGACAGCCTCCGGCAGAGGCAAGTGTGTGAGGCTGATCCAGTGTCTGCCTGCCCAGCCAAGTTTCAGGTTTATAAGACGACAGGGATCATGTCTGTCACTCCCACTGTCTCCAACATCCTCCAAAATGTGTGAGGGGTGAGACAGACCTGAGTCCCAATTTCAACCCTGCCAAAAGCTGTGTGACCTTGGGCAAGTCACTTAACCTCTCTGAGCCTCCATCTCCTCATCTGTTATTAGCAGCTACCCTGTAGGAAGAGGTAGACATCACCCGGCACCTAGCAGGTACTTAAACAAATAGTATTGAGCATTATAATTATAATAATTGATGAAATTACAGGCGCCACTGGGAGGAACTCGCCCTGCATCTGTTTTACCCATGGCCCTTATTGCTCCCCGCCATTTTAGACTTATCTGCTGATTATCTGTTCCCCTTGCCAGCCCTACCACCATGTCCCCTGCCCCTCTAGGATATAATTCCTTTGAAGATAAGCACTTTGTCATGTCCCTTGCCATGTCCTCAGGGCCTGGCACACAGTAGGTACCCAGGAAATAGCAGTGGAATAAATAAATGAATGAAAGAAAGCTCTGACTTGGTCACCACAGACTGTGTGCCTTCAACCACATGGTCTTTAATGGCTGCTTAGTGTTCGCCAGGCTCCATGCTCAGCACTTTAGAAGATGCCCATCTATTCCCCAGGAAAACCACCCTCAGGGGAGATAATAACAGCCTCTCCATTTTGCAGATGAGGAAACTGAGGCTCCAAGAGGTTCTAACAGGCAGATGTGGAGCCTGTGATAAACCCCAGCCCCTTACAGCCCATCTCCTAGCCCCTTCATCAAAACAAGACTGCCCCAGGGCATCAGCACAGAGTTAGCCAGACACTTGCGTTTTTTTTTTTTTTTAGGAAGATGGGAAAGAGTGGAGAGAAGGTAACATTTGTTGGGCACCTACTAGGTTTCAGACCCAGGCTTGGCCCACTGTGCCGTGTTTTCCACATTCCCCAGTATAGACATCATTCCCCATGGTATTACACTTGAGGAAATGGAGGCTCTGAGTTAGAGTGATTTGCTGAGGTCACCCAGCTAGAAACAGGCCAGAGCTGGGATTCAAGGCCCAAGTTGGGCAGTATCCTTCCTCAGCCCCACCCCAGCTCCCTTCCTGGCCCATCAGTGCACAGAAACCCCATGGTTAGAGATTCTTCTGGCTGAAGACATCAGCTCTTGTCAAAATGTACTTACTTCTAAAACGAGATGGCGTTCAGTTGTTATCAATTAAAACTTATCAATAAATAATGGATCAGAACCCTTTAAATTGGATGGCTTGCTGAGCTGAGAACAGGGCTTGATGGTAGAAAGAGAGTAGAAAAGGCTCCTGGAATCTTAAAATAAATCTCAGACTCCATCCATGCCTGCCTCCTTTACTCATCCCAGGTGAGGTGGGAGACTGAGGCTTGGGGAGGTGAGGTGACTTGCTCAGGAAGAGGCAGGATGCAAACCTGGACATCACCTGCTGTGCCTCCCCACTCCTGAGAGCTCCCCTGGACCCTGGGCCTGCCCAGTGCTCCGGGAACAACCCTTCACTCAGCTGCCTGGGGCACCCCTTCGTTCAGGTGGGTTATTTCCCAAATGCCATCTCATTTCTCTTAGGAGATACCTGTAAGGGTGGTTCGAAGATGCCTGTTGTATTGCTGCTGGAATGGGATGAGATCATATGTCCAATGGCATATAGTTCATAAAAAGCTGAGCAAAGACATACGAAATGTTTCTTATTCACCAGGCTCTGTTCTAAGCACTCAGTATAGATCTACAATATACGGCAACAACCCTGTGAGGTGGGGGTCGCTATTATCTCCAGTTTACAGATGTGGAAACTGAGGCCCATGTGATACAACCTGTGAGAATTCAAACTTGGACAGCCTGACCCCAGAGTTTGATCCACTCCCCTGCCTCAAGGTCTTGATAATCATTCCAGTCCTACTGACTCCAGGCCCACATTCTTGCCCAGATCATCCATGTGAGTGGACCCTGGGCTTGGCCACCACAGCTTGTGTGCCCTCTAGGATAAGACCCTCCACTCCTGGCAGTGGGGACAGCCTGCTGTGAAGGACCTGCCTCTCACTCCTGCCCAGGAGCAGAGGAAGAACCTTGTTCAAATCCTGCCCTCCCCTCTGCCTCCCTGACCAAGCCATCTGTTCCTTCACTCAGCAGATATTTCTTGAGCATGTACTATGTGCCAGGCACTGTTCAAGGGCATGGGAATACTCAGATGAGGAGTTCAGACATGACTTTGCCTTCGTAGAAGGACAAGTAGCAGGATCATGTCACTCCATGGCAGCTGAGGACTTTAAAGAAGGTAACACAGGGCAGTGATGGGAGCGGGGGACATCTGGGGTGGTGACTTGAGTGGGGAGGTCATGAGGCTCTCTGGGGGCAAAGAAGGCATCAGGCCAAGGGACACCCTGAGCGATGGCCTGACATGGTGTGCTCAGCTAGTGGCGAAAGCCAGTGAGCCAGTGCAGCACCGGAGGAGGTGAGGCTGTGGACGGCTGTAAATTCTGCCAGCCCTACCTCTCCCCAGAATCTGAGAAGAGATTCCTAGAGCCACAGACACAAAGCCCGAGGGCTCCTACTGGAATGATAGCCTCCAGGAGGATGGGAGACTTGCCCAAGGTCACCAGTGACTCAGCAAGACCAGAAGCTCCTCTGGCTCCCAGAAGCCCAGGGACGTTCCCTCCTGGGATATCCCAGGTAACTTCAGCTCAGAACTCTGATAAGATGGAACTTGTCAGTCTCTCCTGTCTACTTCTCATTCACCGGGGTGCCCCAAGCAAGAACTCTGTGTCTCTGAGTCTCAGCTTCCCCATCTATGAAATGGGAACTCTTAGGAGGACACTGCCAAGTTGTGAAAATTAAACGAGACTTCTGTGGAATGAAGCCTCTATGGAGCCCTCAGAAGGTGCTCGATAAAGAACAATGAGTATTATCACTGCGATGAAAATGGGGAGCCCAGCTGACGCCCTCTGTGGTTCCAGCTCCATAACGATCCCGGCGGGTACAGAGGAAATAAACTGATGTCCAAGCCTGCCTGAAAGATTCCATTCCACCGCCCTATGCAGCCACAGTAAATGGTTTGCACCGGAATATTATCTGGGTGTATTTACGGTATCTTACTGGAAACCACAAAGTGCATTGTATTTTTTTTTTTCTTTTGCTATTTAAAGCCAATGGGTCAGAGAGCAAGCAATCTGCAGTGACACAAGCTGAAATATATGATTTGGAAAATATACAGATGGAAAAATGTTGCTCTTGCCAGCCTCGTGGCATGGCAGTTCACAGCCCCTCTGGGTTCAGAATGCCACGTGGGGCTATCTTATCAAGAGGAAGTAGGGAGCCTCTCAGTGAACAACTGGAAGATTTGGGGGTACAGGGAGCTGTGTCTGGGCTGAGCTTGGTAAGGTAACAGGCCCACAGCTAGGGAAACTGGGGAAGGGCGTGTGCAAGCCCCAGCCTCTATCTTTCTCTGTCCAAGGGTCTCTCTTCCCAATGAGCAAGGCCAGAGCACATTGCTGACCACTTCCCAACGGTCACCATCTGCTCCTTCCTGGCTTCGCAGCTTTGCACATGCTGTTCCCTCAGCCTGCAATGGCCCTTCTTGTTCCATCTGCCTGCTGAGGGGCAGTGAATGTAGCCCAGGAGGTTTTAAAGCAGAGCCCTGGAGGCAGATAAATCTGGGTTTACGTCCTGGCTGCCTCTTCCTGGTGGTGGGACCTTGAGTGAGTTAACTCACCTCCCAAGGCCTCAATTTCCTCATTGGTAAAGTGGGAATAACAAAATATCTACCTCCCAGGGTTGCTGCGAGGATTCAATAAGCCAATGCACATGGTAAGCTCAGCCTGCACTTGGTAAGGGATCAATAAACAGTAGCTCCTATTAGATGCATTATTGGTTGGCACCATATCCATCAAGCCACGGCTCCCAAGTTCCCTACTCTGAGAGGCCTCCCAGATATCCCCTCCCTCCACTTCTGGCCCAGAACCTTGTACATCCTTATTTTGTATTGAATTGGATGATCAGTTTCTTGCTGCTAGGTTGTGGGGACCTGGATTGTTTATCTGTGAAGCTTCAATAGTTGAATGAATGAATGAATGCGCTTGTGAAAGCAAGTGTGTGTGTCTGTGTGTGTGTGTGTGTGTGTGTGCATGAGTGTGCGCACGCCTGCCTGCCTGCCTGCCTGCCTACCATATGAAAGCTGGAAAGAGAACATTATAACAAAAGACTCATCTCAAAGAATAGTGTCAGGAGAGCTAAAACCCAGGATGAACTGAGGCTTGCAAAAAAAAAAAAAATGCAAACGAGACAAAAAGTCCTTTGTTAGCTGCATTCTAAGCAAGAATAAGGAAAGAATAGGTCTTTTGCTTGGGCAAGATGGCGCATTGTTAAGAAATGGCAGAGAGAAAGTGGAGCTGGCCCGCCCCTTGCTTCTGTCTCTCTCACTGGAAAGGTCTTCAAATCCATCCCTCCAAGCATTCACCAGCTCACCAGACATGGTGTTGCGCTCTGACAGCCCTAGAGAGAAAAAATAATGGAGTCCTTTTTGCAAGGTGTGTGGATTCCTAGACATGGGACCCTCATCCCAGGCAGTCACCTCAGAGAGAGGAGAGAGCTGCTTAAGTGACTGTCCAAGAGAAGTGGTGACAAATTCAACAGAGGCAGAAGCCCAGAAATGCATCAGAGTTTCCCAGATTGTAGACACAGGAGGGTGGACTCCAGGGGTTGACTCCTAGGTCATTTGTGCCCATCCCTGGAAAAATTCTGGCAGGAGGGTACCAAACAGGAGGTCGTGAGCATGTGGAAAAGAATGCACCCATCCCCAGGAGCACATGGCGGGAAATCACCGTTTCTTTGCCGATGATAATGCTGGAGACATAGCAAAGTTCTGTGTGTGCAAAGAATTTGATTATCTTCCTACATCCTGTCTCTCCTCTGATTAAATCCTTCTGACAACTGCCCTCCCAAGCAAACCCCCTGAGTCTGGTCCCAAAACCCTGTGGGATGCCTGGCCCCACCTCTTTGCCCAGCCTCTTCTGCCCTCCACACCCCACACCCTGCGGGCTCATGTGCCAAGCCGCTCTGGATCCCAGGGCTCCTGTCTGGGTCACCCTGCCAAGCCCTTCCTGCCGCCCCTCCTGCCGCCCCTCCTCTTCCCTTCCTGGGTTGTGGAGGGCCCCTACTTCAGGTGACCCCTGAAAGCAGCTCTGTGCTCATCTCCCAGTGCCTGTGTCTCTTCTACCAGATCCCTAGAGCACTCTTCAGCCTTGACTTCCCAGTTTACCCCCACCAGACAGCAAGTGCCCCAGACAGAGTCTGCACCCCAGCATTTACTGCAGAGATTCTAGTAAATTTCTGTGGGATGAAGACATGAATAAATGAGTGAACATAGAGGTGAGAGAGTCTTTTCCCATGAACATTTAGCTTACATAAATTGAACCAAATGTACCAGAAAAAAGTTAAAACATTTTAGATTTATATTGTAGATATGTACTCTTCATTCTATATACTGCATTGTGTATATACATTTTATATGTATGTTCATGCTCTCCTGTACTTGTATGGAAACTCAGGTATTCTGAATTTTATGCATGATTGAAGGGACTTTCAAGGGTAATATGGATTAGAATAGATTTCACTGTCCATGGCAAAGTCAGAAGCTAAGATGTGCCTCTTCTGTACCTTTGGGGAAAGATATGGAAATTGGTAGTGGGTGAATATACTTTTTGGTAGATTTCAAGTTGATCCATGAACCATGTTCTGAATATGGTCATTCTGTGAGGCTCTCCAGGGTGATATTCCCCAGTATGTGTTCCCCTGAAGGGCTGCTCCACTGTACAGTCAGTGAGTCCATGGATGGAAATGAGTGGACCCTGCAGATTGAGTCGGCTCAAGCTGCTATCTTGTCTACAGGACTTTTCAGAGCCTTTAATATGCTGGCAGGCATCCTGACTCTCCAGGAGCAGGGAGCACAATATGCTGAGTCCTCCCATTTTATTGTCCATGGAAATACCCTTTTCTCCCCAGGGCAGCTGGCAGTAGTGGAGCCCAGTACCTGGTGATTTGCTGAGAAGATCCTGGGCAGAGCTCCTCTTGAATCATGCCGTAGGGATCTTTCCTAGGCACTGACTTAGTCAACATTTTTATCCCATTTTAAGCCAATGCAGAGATGGACAGGAGAGCTAACAGAATGGTTGGTCAAATTGACATTAAAAAAATCTTGACGAATGAGACTGCCTGGCTAGAATGGATCTAAATGAAGATATGCAGACATGAACGTGCAGTTTTGTATTTGGGCTCAGGAATGAACAGTGGTCACTCACACAACAGAGAAAACGGAGCACCTACTGTGCATGAGTTACTCCCCAGAACCAGCATTCAGAAGATAAACAAGGCCAGGCCTGTCCTCAAGGGCTCAGAGCAACTGGGGCCACACGAGGTAGAAAGGAGCTGACCTGCCTGGGGGCCATGCACTTCTCCACGTGTTCCATGAGGACCTACTGTGTGCTAGGCCCCAGGAAAGACACAGGAGGCCTGGGCAGAAGAGGATCAGCAGATCTGGGCCCCATGGAGCCTCATGATGGCAGAGAAAACAAATTTCAGATGGGTTCTCGCACAAGTAAACAAAGTCACTTCCCAAAGTGGTAAGTGCTGTAAAGACAACAGTGCATGGTGCCCTGTGGGGGAAGGGTAGAGGGTGCTGTCTCAGGCAGGATGGTCCAGGAAGATCTCCTGGAGGAGGTGGCCTTTGAGTGCAGACCTGCATATGCAGGTGAGGGCGGGTTGCCCACCATCACTCAGATGCTTCTCCCAAGTGCCCTCTGCATCATATCCTGCTGCAGAGAGGAGTTGGGGCAGAGGGCTTCTCTGGTACCTGTGGTGTCCCTACATCCACTGAGCACCTCCACGGAGACTGTGCCCTCCATGTGCCAAGAACTAGGTCAGAGGCCCCTGCTCCCTCATAGAGCTACCTTCAGGCCAGAGAGACAGATAGACAATAGTAACAACACAGCTACAATGTATGGGGCACTCCCTGTGTGCCAAGCACAGTTCTGAGTGCAGTAGTTAACCTCATCCTCCCACCTGTAAGAACGGTGCCATCATCACTCCTGTTTGGTCAAGGCTCACTGTTGGTGAATGACCAAGCAGGAACCTTCAGGGCCGAACTGCTACACAGCACTGCACAGATAAGCAAGTCAGAGAGAATACATCCTGCAGAGACAAAGTGACATGAAGAGAGAAGCGGACAAGGACAGGCAGTGTACACTAGAGACGGGTAACGACAGCTTCTCCGAGGGGCTACGGGTGAGCAGAGGATAGAAAGACAGAGGGAGCGAGCCAAGCTGGCAAAGAGCATCCAGGCAGCGGGAACAGCGAGGGAAAGGCCCTGAGGCCGGAGGGACTTTGGCAGAGGTCCACAAAGGAGCAGGGGATGGTGTGCATTTTATTCTCAGAACAGGAAACCGCGGGAGGGTTTTACACAGCAGGATGCCACGCTCCGAGCAACACGGGAAGATGTCACGCTGGATGGCTGCGCGGGTTGCAGGGGGAAAGGGAGGAGGTGGGGTGCAGCTGGAGGTTGATGTCATTGTCCTGGCAACAAGTCCCTGAAGATGGCAGTTTGAATCAGGAGGTGGTGGTGAAAGTGGTAAAAACTGGACACATTGGGGGATATGTTTTGGAGGTCGAGTCGAAATGGTCAGCTTAGGTTCATAATCACCAATAAAATCTTGAGCATGGGTCCCAGGTTCCTTGAGCTTGTGTTCATGTGACATGGGCACACAGGCCTCCTGGAAGCAGGAAGGGGATGGCATCCAATTGATAATGATATGCCAGACTCTTACATCCCGTATCATGTAATGCCACTGCCACCTAGCACGGTGGGTGTGTGACTCCCCCATTCTGTAGACTATCAGAAAGGCGAAGTACTCACTTAAAGTCATCTGCAAGGAAGGGATGGGGCTAGGATGCAAACCTGGCCATATGACTCTGATTTCAGTGCTCACTTGGCAGCCCCACACCTGCAACAAGACAAGGGGTTCTCAGATACATGGCCAACTTGACAATCTCAACTCTGGCAGGATCCCACAAACAGAAGAATCCCTCAAGCAAGGGGGAGCTCACGATGGATTCTGGCTCTGCCACAAAACCCAGCCACATGATCTTGGTCAGCCTCTGCCTGATTCTAAGCCTGCCTCCTAGGAATGAGACGGAGGTGGACACACTTTCTTTCATGGGTGCCAAGGACCCAATGAGGTGATAGATGAGAAAGGGCTGTCTTGGCTCCTGGTCCACACTGATCCTCAGTGAAAAGATACAAGATAGAGGGAAGCCCCCCACAGCCCACTCACCCCAAGGAACCCACTCATCCCAAGGCATTGCCTGGTTTCCCTGCACTGTGACTGCAACCACACTGACCAAACCCAATGGGAGAACCCACAACCCAACAGAAAAGTGGGCAAAAAGCACGAAGAGGTAACTCATGGAAAAGCGAACACGCACAGCCAGGAAGAGATTTCAAGCTCATCGCTTCTCAGGGAAGTGAAAATCAGGATGCTGGTGAGCTTGCCATTCTCACCCACTCACTGGGCAGACATGCAGCTGGCCAGTCCTGGTGTTGGAGCTGCGCCGCTGGCCAGCGGAGGAAGAACTTGGCACAATAGCAACTCAATCCAACCAAAATGAAGTCATTTACTTTTGGGGAAGATCTCCATATGAAATATTAACATAAATAAGCAAGGGAATGGGAAACTCAAGATTCCAGATAGGGAAAGCGTAGCCAGGGAGGGAGAGACACAAGGGCGGCTCACAGAGATGGATGACAAGTTGTGTTCGGGGTGAATTCGAGGAAGGTCACTGTATTATTTAAGAAAATAAATGGCCAGGTGCAGTGGCTCATGCCTGTAATCCCATTGCTTTGGGAGGCCAAGGCAGAATTGCTTGAAGTTGGGAATTTGAGACCAGCCTGGGCAACACAGTGAGACCCCCATCTCTACAAAACAACAGAAAAGAATTTACCAGGTGAGGTCGCCTGTGCCTATAATTCCAGTGGAAGGATTCCTGGAGCCCAGGAGGTGGAGGATGCAGTGAGCTATGATTGCACCACTGCACTACAACCTGGGTGACAGAGCAAGACCCTGCCAGGAAGGAAGGAAGAAAGGAGGGAAGGAGGGAAGGAAGGAAGGAAGGAGGGAAGGAGGGAGGGAGGGAGGGAGGCAAGGTAAGAAAGAAAGGGAGAAAGAGAGGGAGGGAGGGAGGAAGGAAAGAAGGGAAAGAAAGAAAAAAAAGTCTACAGGGAAGTGAAGGCCTTCTTAGACCCCTCAAAGGTCACACTGCACCTCAGTAGCAGTTGGTCAAACTGATGTGGGGCCACACCCCACTCAAATAATCCCTGGCATTCAAGGGTCTTCACAGCTAGCCTGCCATCTCACAGAGGGCTCCCTGAGGATCGTCTCCTGCAGCTGCAGGCCCTGCTCGCTCCCTCCTTAGCTCTCACATGACCATGTCTTTGCCTTGTTGTTTCCTCTGCCTGGGATCCCATTCACTGACTGGTAAATTTCTCCCCACCTTCTAAGTCCCAGATCAAGGGCCATCTCCACTGTCCAGACCTCTCCTCCATCCTGAGGTCTCACTTCTGAGAGTCCACCACACCCCCTATGCCTCTCCCTAAAGCCTGGTCCATGCTGCACTCTGGTCATTCATTGCTATGGACTGAGTCAATACCTCAGAGTGTGGCTGCATCTGGAGATAGGACCTTTAGTCTTATAATTAGGTTAAAATGAGACTGTTAGAATGGGCCCTAATCCTATATGACTCGTGTCCTTATAAAAAAGGAGATCAGGACACGAGATGCCTGGGGCACACGTACAAGGGGAAAGGCCATGTGAGAACCCACGGAGAAGGTGGTAAGCCCAAGAGAGAGGCTCCTGAGACACCTGGATCTCAGACATCCAGCCTCTCAAACTGGGCAGTACATTTCTGCTGTTTAAGCTACCTGGTCTGCAGGGCTTTGTTCTAGCAGCCCTAGCAGACTAGTATACTCGTGGGCAGTTCCTCTCCCCTGAGAGATGGTCTGCGTGGGGCTCCCAGGCTGGGCCAGAAATAGCACTGTTGCCCTTGGCCACTGTGATTAGTTTGGGAAGGGTACACAACCGAAAGTCAAGCCCCATTAGCTGGTCCAATCCGAATGAATCTTAAAACTTCTGCAGGTGCTCCCAGAGAAAGGCCAAGGCCTGGGGGCACTTGAACCTGGAAGTTGTGGCACTGGAGGTGCAAAGGCCATCCTGCTGCCCCAAGAGGTGGCCCTGGGGTTGCTGGATGCCAAAACTACCTCTGATCCAGCCCATCCCAAAATTAAGCACCTTCCCCTGGCACTCCAGTTCCGTAGGCATACATGAGTCCCCCTTTCACCAGAGGCGGCTTGAATTGGCGTTCAGTTTCTAGCAGGCAAGGGGGCCTTGCCTGGTACATGCCCATTGTTGCCCCTCAGCTCTATGCAGGAAACCAGAATGCTCAGAAGGGAACCAAGCATGGGACGAAGAACTTTTCCTCTTCAGTCACAGAGCTCCAGTTGGCATCATGTCCACTCTGAATACAATACTATGCTTCCCAGCTTCCCTTGCAGCTAGGTGTGGCCATGTGACTAAGTTCTGGCCAATGATATGTAAGCAGAAGTATGGGGTGGAGCTTTGGGAAATTTCTCTTTAAAGGCAGGCAATGGGTCCTGTTGTTCAAAGTCAGGACTTGATGGCCACAGCTCCAAATGCGGAAGACCACAGCCCTGATCCTCACCCCTACAAGACAGCCCTTGTTAGTTGGTCATCCCCAGAAAGTTGCAACCTGATGGGGGTGAGAGCACTGGGGAGGAGCCCAGAGATCCTAAATGTGATGCTTGCTTCTTGATGTCCTGGAGCAGGACACCTGTCTACATATGAGGAAACCTAAGCTCAGGGGGTTTCAGACTGTCAGGGCTTGTCTTGACTCATATTCCTCTTCCCACTGCTACCACCCTAGAAGCCCAGGCCAGGGTGACTCCCTCCTTCCTAGTAAGCCTTTAGGTTGTCACCCTCTCTCCTATCTGGCCCTTGGTTTGTCATCCTTCCTCCCTCCTAGCTGGCCTTTAGTTTGTCACTCTCCCTCCCTACTGGCTGGTGGCTTTCAAAGCGGGTCTCCATGGCTATCACAGGCTGAGCCACCATCACCTCCTTCCTGGAAGAGTCAACCAGACTCCTGACTCCCACTGCCACCCCACCCTACAGTTCGTGCTTTTTCTAGCAGCCAGAGTGATGCTGCTAAATCCAAAGTTGGATGCTGTCCTTCCCTTACTGTCGCCCCTTCAGGAGGTCTCCATTCCTATGAAGGGAAATCCAGACGCCTGCCCTGGCCGGAGGGATGTTGCACCATCCACCTCCTGGCTCCCTAAGCCTTCCCCTTTAGCCTCCCTCACTCCACTTCAGTCACCCCAGCCCCCTTGCTGTTCCTCAAGCCACCCCCAAAGCATGTTCTACCTCAGGGCCTTTGCACCTACTGTTCCCTTTGCCTGACATGCTCTCCCCACAGACATGCCCATACCTCACCTCCCTCACAAATCCAGAGCCCTTCCCTGGCCACACACACTGGAACAGCCGTCTCCAGCCACAATGGACACCCAATAAGTTGGTGAATGCATGAATAAATCAACAAGTATTATAATGAATTGAACTTATACCCACTCTTTCATGAATATTCTAAAATTCCTGTTGGGTTGAATCATATTATGTTGCCATTTTTGTGGGCCAAAAATCATTGCATAGTGACAATTCCATGAGTTCAGCCTATCCTCTGGCAGTCACTCACACACTCAAAATCCTCCAGCAGCTCCCACCCAGAAATTCAAACTTGTTACATTTGTATCTGTATCTGGCTACGTACCTCCTGGCTCCAGCTCCTACTTCCTTCTAGGCTCCCCAGGCCAACTGTCCTAGCATCGCTGTCCCATGGATTTTCTTGGGCACCTTTCTTTGCTGAAATTTCCCCAGCCCCCTCTGCCTGCCAAGCCCAGTAGAATGCCTCTTGTCAGTGGACTCTGCTCCTCACGGGTGTGCCCTGGCAGTGTTCCTCCCCAGCCTCACTTCTACAACCCTGGCCAGCTGGGGGCTGCTCAACAGGAGGGGCTCCTTGTCCAGGCACTGCCCTGCACTGCAGCCCTCCTGCCGCGCCCCGGACCTCTGTGGGGACTATTCCAATGCCAGCTGATGTACTGGCTGTTCTGAGACCGAAGGTTGTACTGGAATGAACCCAGTCCTGAGAGACCCTGCCACTCACTTTTTTTGACTTGGGTGAGGCCCTTTTGAGCCTCAGTTTCCTCATCTGTAATATCTTATATATTGGAAGCCACAGGTTGAAAACAATGCTGGAGCCCAGGCCGGGGTCCCAGGAATGGGGTGTGTGTGTGTGTGTGTGTGTGTGTGTGTGTGTGTGTGTGATGTCTGAGTAGAAGAAAGCACAAAAACCACAGGTGACAGCAAGGGAAGCCTCACAAGACAGATTTGGCAGCCTAACTGGAGTCCCAGTGTTGATGCCACTCACTATGTGACCTGAGACAGTCCCATTCTCCCTCTGGACCTCTGTTTCCACCTGATAACTGAGCCCGAGGGTTGGGAAGAGGGAGAAGCAGGGAAGATGGTGGAAGGCACAACAAAGACCCTGGAAAAGGCTTACCTGTGGAAAGGCCCTCTGCCAACTTCACCAATGACCCAAGTGACACCAGTGACCCTGGGTATCAGTGGGTGGCATTTGGGTCACTGCTTGCTGGTTTGCACCTCTGTCGATAAACTATCGGGTGGTATGGATTCGACCAGAGACCTGGCCCTCACTGGGAGTCTAGAATGCAAGTCAGTGCCCCTGCAGGACCCCATACTGAGATCCTGCCTGCAGTCCCATATGGTGTGAGTAAGAAGGCACTCACAGAATATGGGGGCAAAACCAGGCCTGCTGCAGGCTGGCTGAGGCTGTGCTTCCTTCCAAAAGGCAAGGGGAAGAAAGTGTTCATGGTAAGCATGGGGGTGGAGCCCTGCCCTCATGAGGCTGATATTGCAAACCAGTTGGGAATGGATTCGGACAGTGTGGAGTGCTTGGCTGAGGGGGTGCAGCTTTGAGGTGAGAGGGGACTTTTGATAGGTGATCAACAGGGCTCTAGAAGACAGTGTGAGGGGCACGGGGGTAAGGAAAGGAGCTAAGGCAGAATGAATGGGTGGTGTCCAGTGTGTAGTGTTTGGGAAAAAGGACAAGGCCAAGTGAGCAAGGCGAAGGGGGAAGATGGAAGCAGAGGCAGGCGGAGGTGAGCAGCAGCCAGATGAGCAGGAGGATTTCATTCTGATGCAGGAAAGCCTCCAGAGGGGTTTAAGCAGCGCAGTGACATGATCTGATTTCCATTTTAAAAGGATGATCCTGCCTGCTGGGTGCAGAAGGGTCTGCCAGGGATGGCCGGGGGCAAAAGGGAGATGACATGGGGGAGCATGGATCAGCCTGGGAGCCCAGATGTGACAGCAGTGTGACATGAGGGGGAGGCAGTGGGGATACCCAAAGATATCCGAGGCTGACCTTGCTTTCAGGAAGTTCACGGTGCAGAAGCGAGCCTGCGGCTGTTTCTGGTCCCCTAACACACATGCACACAGGCCAGAAGACACACAGCGTGGCCTTCCCCCACTGACCAGGGCCTCCTGGAGACCAGCATTGCTCTCTCTGTCACCTTTTCTATGGACTTGTGTTATAATTGCTTCCGATGTCAAATGTGTGTCTCAAAACTCTGTGTGTATGTGTGTGTCTGCAGGCACTATTCCCATAAGACAATTGCAGAGTAAAAGTCCATAGGAGTCCAGCGGATCACGTCACAGGACTGTGCAGGCTGGGTAGCAGTAGGGAGTGGTGGGGACTGCGGCAGTGAATGGGTTGACTATTCACTGCTACAACTAAAGGGAGCTGTGTTCTCAGTTTCAGTACTTTGCAACCATGCGGGTACACATGTAAATTATGAGTAGATCTGTCTACTTTTCAAAAGAAGCCAGAAATTCCTATTTTTTAGGTGTAACAACAAGTTTTAAAGTTTGGGCTTCAATTCAAAACACAACATTAGCACTGTGTGTATCAGAGGTTAGCATTCGGGTCACTGGTTGCCGGTTTGCACCTCTGTCAATAAACAGTTGGGCGGGTATGGATTCAACCAGAGACCTGACCCCCATTGCAAGTCCTGAATGCAAGTGAATGCACCTGCAGGACCCTATACTGAAGGGCATTCTAGCAGGGGTAGGCGAGGGAGTTCCAGAAGATACCCGAGGGTATTCTGGTCTCCCTATGGTCTGTAAGACTCTGCTGGGGTGTTTGGGTGAGCACATACCCACTTTGAGCTCCTTCCCGAAGACGGTGCGCTCCCCCAGTGCAGAGCAGTTCCAGCGGCCATTGCGGAACTGAAACTGACACTCGTCCAGGCCCATTTGTGAGCCTTCTCCTATGACGATGATGGCGTCGGGCCGGCTCTGGCAGATCGCCCGCTGTCTGGGAGCCAGGCCTGGGATCTTGTTACAGATGATGCTTGCGCCCAGAGCTACCACTGAGGAGAAGCCACTGGAGAGAGAGACACAGACAGATGGAGCGTTAGGCCAGCAAAAGGGCATGGCCTAGGGACCCTTCCTAGGTGTCCAGCCCTGGCCACCCCACTCCCCCCAGCAGTGGTCTCCCAACTTTTTTATCCTGTACCCCTAACTCACGTCCATTCGCCTAGAAACCCTACAATTTCTACATAGGCTCTTGTATCAATGCGTACACTCAATATCAATGAAACTTGATTTCCTTTGTGGAAACAAAAAAAGATGATGTATGTCACAAACATTATGTTGAGTGAGAAAGGCAAGTTGCCTTTGAGTTTATGGTAGGATGTAATTGAGATGAAGTTCAAAAACATGCAAAAGAAGCCCTGTATTGCTAAGGAATTATCTCTTTGGCAAAATTGTAAAGGCAAGCAAGGAAATGATGACTTTAAAGTTTCATGCAGCAGGTGCCTCTGAAGGAGGGATGGGTGCACTAATGTTTGTTAAAAAATCTGTTTTTTAAATGTATATGTAACATATACTCTCATGTATACATATGCTTTATTATCGAAAATACCTTAAAAAGTAATTGTAAGTAGAAGTCCTGGCATTTTCCTCCTGCTGCCAATGGAGTACGTGCATCCCACTCCGGGCACCACTGGCTTAAAGGATGTGTGTGACTATTATGAGGGGAATTCTTATTTTCCTCAACTCACTCACTGATATATATGGGATATCCATCATATGGCAGGTACCATGCTGGCAGACAGCTTGCACCTGACGGGCAAGACCCTGCCCTCAAGGAACTAGGGAGGGTGACAACACAGGTGTTAAAAATGAATAAAACAGGCCATCTCTGACAATGATATGCACTATGAAGAAAGTAAAGGAAGATGGTGGGATGGCAACTAGAGTGTGGGGGTGGTGAGGGAAGTGGGAGCCACTTTAGCTGAGGTGATCAAGGAGGATTTCCTTGAGAAGGTGACATTGGAACAGAGATCTGAATGGCCAGAAGGCAGCTGTGGGAAGATCTGGAGAAGTGTATTCTGTGCAGAGGGAACAGAAAATGCAAAGTTTTAGGAGGGAGACAAGCTTGGGATCTTCAAGGAATAGAGGCTGATGCAAAACTGGGGCTTGAGAAACAGGGAGAACCTGAGGAGGGGAGATGGCTGAGGGCTGGCATTTTCTGAGGGCATCAGGCAGGATCAGGAAGCACTGAAGAGTGTAAGCAGGACATTAGCATGACCTGGTGGTCCCCGCTCCATGTAGGAAAGGCCTGTGCAGTGCCAGGGCAGGAGCAGAGGGACCAGGCAGGCTAAGGGTGGTGGTGGCTTGGCCTGGTGGCAGTGTTACAGCTGCAGGTAGAGCCACTGGGCAAGTGCCTTGTCCTGGGGCTCAGCTGTGGGCAGTTGTTCTGGAATTGCAATTTGTTACAGTGAGGTTCTGTATCAATAACTTCCGGAGGTGAAGTAGACCCACACCCTACAAGCGCACAGCTGACCAGTCCTGCCCTGTTTCCCTAGGTTCCACCACTGTGCCAGCCTTCTCCCTGCAGTAGGCACTCCGTCCTTGCTGGCTCCTCTCCCTGGAAGAGCTCTCACCCCTGATCTTCATAAGCTTGGCTTCTTGCCATTATTCACATGACCTCAAGGGTCACCTCCCTGCCCAGCCCAGCTAAGGGAGCCTCCCTCACCTCCCTACCCCTAATAACTTTCCATCACAATCTCTGTTTTGTTTACTGGATATTCTTGATTACTCATGGTCTACTGAAATGTTTTCATGTATGTGTTTGCTTTTAATTTGCATGCTCACTTGATCACTTGTCTTCCTCCTGAGAGGATGAGCTCCTTGAGGGCAGGGAGGCTGTCTGCTGGTTCACTAAATGATGACTGAAAAAATGGATTGTGGCACTTCAAAGATGTGGCTCTGGGCGAGTACCTACTACATGGCAGGTGCCCCCAAATATGCATGAAATGCATCAGTAAACTTGAGCAGTGTCCCTACTATGTGCCAAGGCAGTATGCTGGGTGCTGCCACAAGCAGCAGCTCATGTGACCTTTCCACACAGCTCTGTGGGGCAGCAACCATCACACACATTTCACATATCCGAAAATTGAGGCTCACAGAGGTTGGGACCTGGAGGAAGGTCCTCAGCTAGCAGGTGTTGGAGGTGGGAGAGCCTGGCTTTGCATCTGCATCTCAGCCCTAAACCAGAGTCTAACACACACTAGAATGCTGGGAATGTCTGGAGAAGAAGCAGCATGAGAAGATTAAGTGGAGATGTTTTGGCGTCATTTGTCAGGAGGACCCTCTGAGCACCGAGCTGGCCACCAGGGCATTTCTACACCAGCAGAGAGTGGACACATTGGCACACTGGGGCCAAAAATTCATAGGTGTAATAGACTAGTCCCTAAGGCTCTGGCCTAGGTTCCCATCTAAGCTTCCCTCACTTACCAGCTGTGCCATCTTAGGCAAGCTTCCTGCCTTTTCTGCACTTCAGTTTCTCCATGGCTAAATTAGGGTATTGATAACTAGTCCCACCTCATTGGCTGCTGTGAAAACCAAATGTGCTAGAACATGGAAAGTGCTTAGAAGGTGCCAGGCACATAGTGGGTGCCCCATCAATGCGGTAGTGGTGTTGTAATTATCATTATTCTTACTGAATCTGATTGTTGTAATAGGCTAGTGCTGGAGTCACCTGAACTATCCGAGTAAAGTAAAAATACCACAGATGCCCCACCATCAGCCAGAAGCAGGTAGAATCCAGTCACATCTTGGGAACTGGAAAAACCCAGGCGTCAACCCTCATGCCCACTTTACAGATGAGTAACCCGAGGTGCAGGGAGCAGCAGTTCCTGACCCCGTCACCTGCAACTCCCACCTCCCCGACCTGGACCTGTCCCCACCCCAGAGGGCAGCTTGGGGCGGAAGGCCAGCGCCCTGCAGGACTCCCTCCCTTACTCCCTCCCTCCCGGGCAGCAGGGCCCCCGCAGGGCCAATCCGGGGAGGCCGCGGCGCTGGTGGGAGGGCGGCCCGAGGGCGGGCGGGGCGGCCAGGGGAGGTTATTTTCTGCTGTTTTCCCTTTCTCTCTCCCCCGCCACCCGGATCCCTCCTCCCTGTTTCTAATTAAAAAGGAGATAAAGCCGCACGCGGCCCGAGCCAATCGGCCCGACAGGCTTCCTGGATGCTGGATGTGCGCGGGGCGGCGGGGCGCGGGCCAAGATGAAGATTAAAGCAGGGGAAAAAAGAAAAGCCACACAGACGCGGGCGAATCAATAACACTTAAAACACTCCGGCAGGCTGGCAGTGCCCGAGCCCCGCAGCCGCCTCTCCGCGGCTGGTCGGACTGGCGGACCCTGGTCGGCTCCGCACGCACCTGCTAGCCGCCGCGGCCCGACAGCTTGCGAAATCCCCGCTCCAGAGACGCGGACTGGGAAGCGAAGGGGGAGAGATGGTGGGGGTAGCAGTGACAAAACACAAAGGATCTGCCACACACACCCCCTCGCCGCAGCCTTGCAGTCCACACTTCCCCAAAAGGAGCGGTAGCGGGTTCACCGCTGGGGGCTGGAGGGGCAGGGTGAGTGAGACCTACCAAGCGAGCCCTTCGGCGCCAGAACCTCTATCCATGCCTAGACGCCCCCAACCCCCACCGCTCCGAGCCTCACACCCATTATGTCTTAAATACAAAGGGTGACCGGCTTTGCACAAGCAGCCCCAGGACGGGTCCCGAGCTGCCCCCTCCCACCTTCCAGTCAGAGCGCCCCTGTGCCCCACCTCCACAGAAACGCTGGGTGAAGCCGGGGGGCTGCTCGAGCGCCCGGCCGCCTAGGCTGCCCAGTTCCAGGAGGCGGGGTGTCCCGCCTCTCTCTAGCGCTTGTCTCCCTGGGTGTCTCGGGCCGCCTCTCATCCCACCTTTGTGTGTGTTTGTTGGGGGGTGGGACGTGCTGTCCCCTTGGCCCGGGAAGGGGCTCTGGAAGTCTAAGGGTCCCTGGAAATTGGGTAGTGCCAAGGCTCCGAGCGGCGGTTTCTGTTTTTGTCAGCGAATGTCCTTTCCGAGGGTACCTGTTCCCTGTTTGCACGGACCGGCCCCGCCTGCCACCTGGGGACTGCCCAGTCTCTAGAGCGGCTGTGTCCGCGCCTCCGGAGAGAGTTCCTCACGGACTTCAGGGACTGAGCTCCCTGAGAGCGGCTGTGGTCCTGGCTTGGTGTTCCTGCTGGACCTGCTGCCCCTGTGAGCGGGTCCGAAGGGTAGCCGGGATGGGCTGAACCTTTGTAGCAGCTAGCCCTCCCCAGAGTCCCTCAGGCTGGAGCGTCCCTACCGGCTGTCTCTGGTCCTGGGTGATTCCAGACTCAGACGTCCTCAGGATGGCCAGTCCCCCTGCCTATATCTCCTGGGGCGTTCGCCTGCTGGGGGCCTTTGTGCGCCCACCGCTCCCACACCGCGCCCACCCGGCCTCTAGGAGAAGCTGTGGAAGTTGTGGCCCGCAGAGGCTCGCAGGCTGCACACCTCCCACCCTGGGCCGTGCCAACTTTGCCGAGACACGCGCGGAAAGGGCGCAGGCAGCCCTTACCCGATCCGGAGGTAGACCATGCCCAGGCTGAGAAAGAGGTGGCCCAGGCAGCGCCGCGCTTTCCGGTTCATAGTCCCTGCTGGCCGCCGGGGCCGCGGGCCGGGCTGTGCTGATCCCGCGGGCCGGCCCCGGCTGGGCAATCAACATAGCCCGCCCGGGAGGCGCGGGCCGAAGGGTCCTCGGGGCTGTCTGTCTGTGCGACCGTCCGCGCGCTCGGCGCCTTAGCCTCGCCAGGAGCGCGGGAGCCACGGAGCGGGAGGAGGGAGGGAGGAGCGAGCGCGGCGTGGGGCGACGCCGGGCTGCGCGCTAGCGACCGGTGCAAGTGTGTGAGACGCGGGGAGTGCGGGGGCGCTGCTACCTCCCGCCCCCGCCCCACCCTCCTTTCCCCTGTCCCTCCCCCGCCCCCTCCCCCGCCCGCCTCCCTGGAGCGCCCGCCCTGCACCCCTGCGCCCGCGGGACGGGACCGCCTGCACCAGGTGCGCGCTCATGCCTTTCCATGCGCGCTCCCGGGGGCCCCCCTCCCTGATCCGGGGTGCATGTGGGAGG
This sequence comes from Sapajus apella, assembly GCF_009761245.1. Classification (NCBI taxonomy): domain Eukaryota; kingdom Metazoa; phylum Chordata; class Mammalia; order Primates; family Cebidae; genus Sapajus; species Sapajus apella. The sequence goes on from NW_022437068.1 coordinate 2,931,889, forward strand.
CCGGGGAGCACAGCCCAGTTGGAGGCGGTAGGAGCCCTCTCGCCTCCACCCGTCACTAACTCACAGGTTGCGGGACGAGTGGGCGTCCGGAGGCTGCCCTCGGGTGGAGGGGACCAGACTCGGCCGAGAGCCCTAGTGCCTTGGTCTGCCCTCCCGCTACCTGAAGCCCGGAACAGGGAGTTGGGGCTGACAGGACACACCCCAGTTCCCCAACCCCAGCTTCAGGGGAGGGCACCCCCTTTTGCAGAGCGACGGGAGGACAGGATAACTGGCTCAGTGTATTTCTTCTTTACCCCCACCTATCGAGGGTGGCGGCAAGGGTGTTGCCCAGGTTAGGCAGTGTCCTCTGGAATCCTGCTGTTAGCTGACCGACGGAGTCGGGCTGAGGCCCAGTGGCCTCGCGCTGAACAGCTGTGGGGCGCCTGAGCCGCTGAGTGTGAGGGGCGCTACTGGCCGCTCAGAGCGCGCTCGCGGCGACACCAGGCGGACGCGGCGGGTGGTACACCTTGGTCTCGCTCCCGGGGACAGAATGCTTTGAGCTTGCTAGCCGACCGAGAGGGCTGACCCCCTTCTTTGGTGTACACCCCATTCAGTGAGCTAGGGAAGTCTAAATGTCCCTGGAAATTGGGTGTTGCCAAGACCCCGAGGGGCGGTTTATGTTTTTGTCAGTGAATGTCCTTCCCCCTGGGTACCTGTCCCGCCTGCCACCTGGGGGACTGCCCAGTCTCTAGGAGCAGCTATGCCCGTGCCTCCTGAGAGTGTTTCTTTCGGGCTCCAGGGACTGAGCGCCCTGGGAGCGGCTGTGGTCCTGGCTTGGTGTTCCTGCTGGAATTGGTGTCCTTATGCCCGGATTCGACAAACCTGGACTCAAGTTTTAGCTGAAGAAACTGAGGCTCAAGGAGTTGAAGGTGTTTGCCCAGAGTCACCAGCTGGCAAGTGGCACAGCTGGTGTGAAACAAAGTGTGCCCACCTGTAGTAACCTCCCAACCCCAGGCCTGCCTATCTTTCAAGATTGCCTTTCTAAATTACACACACACACACACACACACACACACACACACACACCTGAAAGCCACCATTCATGCATTCATTCACATTCCATATTCTGTGCCAATCATGATTGTGGGCACCGTGGATACAAGGAATAAGAAAGGCAAGAGTCTTTCCTCTTGGGGCCAGGGAATGGGAGAGGGAATACTGGGTGTTGGCGTGTACATTTAGATCTGAGGAGGTGGCATTTGAGCTGAGGCCTGAAGGACACAGCATCACGGGTCCAACACTGCAGGAAGGGGACCAGCAGGTGCAAAAGCTCACGGGTGGGCATGAGCCCCAGGGAGGACATGGTAGGCTGTGACAGAGAGAGAGAGAAGGCCTGGGCTTGAAGGGAGTAGATGGGGCTACACGATCCGCAAAGCTGTGTGGGCACATCAAGGAGGTTGGATTTCAGTGGTATGTTCAGTTGGGAGGCATTGGAGGGAGGAAGAAGGGGTGACTCATCTAATTTGTGTGTCCATAAGCTCCCTGTGGCTGTCCTATGGGAGCACAGTGTACGGATGGAGATAGGCCAGTAAAGTGCGCCATCAAGCAGACCAGAGAGGAGGTGGCAGCGGGGGTCCAGGTGAGAGATTGGTGGTTTGGGTTAGGGCGGTGCTTTTAGAACATGACCACAAAATTATTTGACCCTTCTCCCAGGAAGAGCTGGGTTCTCTGTGCTCTTCCTGCTTGAATCTGGGGGGAGGGGGGCTTGTGATGGCTTCCACCAATAAGGTGTAGTAGAAGTGATGCTCAAAAATCATAAGTCTTCACAATGGAAGACAGTGAATGCAGCAGTCTTTGTTTTGTTGGCTGGAGCAGTGGTGCTGGGGCCCCGAGCACCATGGAAGAGGCCTGGAGGCCACCATGCTGTGAGGAAGCCCAGGCATAGGCAGGGGCCACCTGTGCGTGATCCAGTCACAGTCCCAGGTGAGTCCAGCACTAGAGTCACCTTGCCCAGGTGCCAGAAATGTGGGTAAATGTAACCCCACCATCCTGTCATGCTGGCTTTGTGTCTGCCAAGCTAAGGCATGTTGGACGGTGTCTGTGTAGTATTCCCAGTGTACCCTGCCCAAGTTCCTGAACCTGTAACTTGTGAATATATTGATTGCTTTACACCACTAAGTTTTGGGGTGGGGGTGCTTGTTACACAGCAATTGTAACTGGGACAGTAAGGGTGAAAGTGGGGCACAGAGAGGAGAAGGGGACCTTGGACATAAGGTCTGTGCACTGATAAGACTTGAAAGGATTTAGGGGAGAGGGGGAGGAGTAGAGAAAGAGGAGGACAAGTGACCCGATGTTGACTGGAGTATTTGGGTGAATGGAGGTGCTATGCAGTGATGTGGAGATGGTTAGAGGAGCTAAGGGTTTGGTAAGGGAAATCAGTAGGCCTCTCATGGCCATGTTCTTCCCTCCTGCATTCTTCCTCCTCCTTTTCCTCCTCTTCCACCCTCAGACGCAGTCAGCACAAGCTCTGAGCAGTCTACCTCCAATGAATCTCTCAAATATGCCCTTTATTTTCTGCATTCACCATCATTCCTAAACCAAAGATTCATTCATGTCATGAATGCTGGGGTGTACTTGTGACCCGATGTCAGGGCAGGTGCTAGGCACATACCAGTGGGTCAGTGCAGGTGCTGCATGCATTGGAAGGCGAGAGAAAAGGAGGAGGAAGAAGAGGAGGAATTTGGGAGGGAAGAATATGGCCAAGACAGATCAGTAGATCAAATAAATCCAGTCTGTGCCCCTCCTGGGGCAACCCTTCTGAGGACTGATCTAATGATCAAATATGTAGGTAGCACTATTACATGCCAGGCACTATCGTTTGTGGCCTCAGCATATCAACTCGCTGAATACCCTGAAATGCCAAGAGATAGGTGCTCCATTTGTTGATATATCACAGCCATCATTATTTGATTGTATGAGGAAAGTGAATCAGGGAGGCATTCAATAAATTATCAAATTCCCACAGACAATGCATGGCTGAGTTGGGCTTCAAACCTAGAGAATGTTGACCTCAGCATCTGTTCGTAACCCACCCCACCCCGTCCCATTAGGCTGCCCATCTAACGGAGGTGGGGGGAAGACTTGGGACACTCCAACAGGAAATAAGGTATTAGGCACCAAGATGTGTGGTGCACAAAGGGCCATTGGAACACAGAGGAGTTCCTCATCCAGTCTCAGTGGATCAGGGAAGGCTTCCTGGGGGAAGTGTTCCTAAAGTGGGAAGCGAAAAATATGAGTTGGTATTAAGCAAGTAGAGTTTTTGAAACCAGAGGAAACAGGACGGTGGAGGTTCAAGATGCCTGGAGATTGGGGGATTAGAGGGAATAAGGGTGGAAGGAGATGTTTAGGGAAGAGGCCCAAAAGGGAGTTAGGGACACAGGGCATATTAAGGGGGTAGGGGTGTTACATGATCAGGTTTATGTTTCAGAAGGTTCATGTGGCTGTCATGGGAGCCAACATAAGGGACAAGAGAGGAGGTCAAGTCAGGGGGTCTCAAACAGTTACCCGTGGGAGAGAAGGCTCAGCCTGGACAAGATGGTGGCGGATGGTGGGGAGAGAAGGGAGTGGATTTGAGAGTGAGTTTGAAGGCAGGGTGGACAGGATGGAAAAGGCCTTCAGGACAGTGTCCTGTCCTGTGAGAGTGTGGCTGGTGAGAAAAACACAGAGGGGGAAGCTAGGGAGCAGAAAGTCTCAGGGAGTGGAACTTGGTTTTGGGCATGCTGAGTCTGAAGTGTCTGCAGGTCACTGAAGGGTGACTGGTTCTTGGGGAGAGGCTTGAGGCTGTCACTTCTGGCTTGGATCTTCCCAGCTAGGTAGAAGTGGGCAGACATTCAAATCAAGGCGTGGAGAGGATATCCTGGGAGACCAAGAGAGATGAGTGGGGAAGGCACAGTGCAGAGCCCCAGGAATTCAGCATGATTTAAAGAACCAGCTGGGGAAATGGAGTGACTAACATTAACAAAGACAAGCCTGAAGGACAGGGAGTTCATCAGAGAGCCAGAGAAGGAAAAAGGAATTTGCAGTGTCTGGCTTCACAGGGAGGAAGGAGAGGCAGAACTCAAAAGGGTTCCATCTTATCAGCCTAGCATCGAGAGATCTTTGTAGTCTAGCTCAAAATTACCTTTACAGCCTCCACTTTCCCCAAACATTTGTGCCCGTATCACAACAAATTAGTGGGTTGCCACTAGCATTTATCAAAAAAAAATAGATCAGAAAATAACAGAGGGCATTATGTGTAAGGTTCCAACTCTGTGTGTGTGTTCATGTGTGTCTGTGTGTGTTGGATGTGTATGTGTATACATCACGGGTTGTGATTTTTTTAAAAGTTGAGAGATCACTTTTTAATAAGTTAAGAGAGCCTGCCATTCCTTTGCATGTGTCTAGAATGCCTTTAGGTGTCTTTGCTACCTGGCAAATCCCAACTTATCTTCCAAATCCCACCCAAATATCAACTCATCTGAAAAGCCTTCCTTGATCTGCATTACTCCTAGGCACTTGGTCTCTTGCTCATTCATTCAGTCATCAAACATTTGTTGAGGATTAAACTGTGCCGGGCCCTTGGCTGGGTTCAGTGCTGGGGTACAGCCATGAACACAGTGGACATGATCTTCGAAGGAACCACCTTTTAACGCATCTCTTCCTCTGTGCTCCCACCTGTCTTGTGCTGATCTGGCAGAGCCCTTCCCACCCTGAATGTTGTCTGGACTCACTCCCCTCTCTCCTCCATCAGGACATAATCTCCTTGTGGGAAAGATGCTGTATTCTTCATCTCTGTCCCCAGCACCCGGGACAGGGCTTGCATCAACTGAGGACCATGGTTTGGTAAAAGGAATGCAGACTTTTGGGTCAAGTAAGTCTGAGTTTGAATCCCAGCTCTGCTACTCAGTAGCTTCATGATCCAGAAGAGTTTATTTTTAACTTGTTCAGATTTCTGTGGGCCCAATAATGTTTAGGTCATTTAATCCTTCACTGGGAGCTCCCCCAAGGGGAGAGCTATACTTGATTCATTCCAAAACCTGGAACCTAGTGTGAATAACAGTTTCATGACTGTTTCAATGGGACGACCCATTGCAGAAAGTTCTTCTTTGGCAGAGTCATGCTAGTCCAGAATTTTCTCTCCATTTAGCTCTCTCTGCCTGGATTAAGGAGTGAGAAGGATATCTCTTCAGCAGGTATTGTTCCTCTTTAAGCCAAGCCAACCATACCTGGGGCAGGTGCACTGTCAGCCAGGTGCTTTGTCGCCCCCTGCTGGATACAGAAGGAGATCAGCTTAGACCTCTGGCAGCAACGATAGTCACTAAGGGATGTGGAGTCCTGCTGTATACCAGGCACTGCTGTCAGTAAGGCCTCTAGAGGGGTCCACATTCTGGCTCCACCATCTATTATCTCTGTGACCTTGGGAAAGTTACTTAAATCCCTCCTTGCCTCAGTTTATTTGTAAACTGGGAACAGTAATGGTTTCTACCTCCTTGGGTTGTTTTGAGGTTTAAGATACGATATGTCAAGTTTATCACATTGCCGGGAACATAGCCAGTGCTGCGTACATGCTTGTAAATTAAATTAAGAGAGAGGCCACTGCCACCATTGGTGCCGCCACGGATCAAGAAAGGGTGTTTGTGTTTAAGGTGGTCTCCAATGGCAGTCCCCAGGGTGAGATTGTAGTCTTTCGCCTGTGTTTGATCCCTTCATTTTCTTCATTTATGCTTAGAAGAAAATTTCAGCAGCACAAACCATAGCCAAAGCTTTTAGTACTAAAGTGTTTGGAGCTGCTGGGAGCCCTGTACTGGGAGCATCATTTTTGTTGAGTGAATGGATGAAGGAAAGAAATACTCTCATATGAAATAGTGCTCAGAAGAAAATGAAATTCAGTTATGACACAGAGCAGCTCGGTGGGAAACCTCAGGTAGTGTGACCAGAGAAGGCCTCTGAAGAGCAGACATGTGCTGAGAACTGAACAATGAAAAACACCCTTGAAGCTTCATTTTGCCTCCCCCAGAAGCCATCCCTGGCCAACTCCCCCAAGGGGATATTGACCTTCACAGCCCCTACGCTGGCCCCTGCACAAGCAGCCACCATGCCGACTCAGCCTTACCTGTGTGTTTGTCTGCTCCCCATCCCTGACATGAGCACCTCCAGAGGGGACCCAGAGCTGCACACCCAGTGATGCTCACAGGACCCCGGGTAATCAGCCCGTGGAGAGCAGAGGATTTGGAAAGAAGAAGAGCTGGGAAGGAGGTGGCAGAGGCCATTAGGGTGTCCATTGTAAAGGACTGTAGGCTTCATCCTGTTGATGGGAAGGGACCCACATTGTCAGAGCAGGGCTGTGATAGAAATAACAGTAATAAACCCACAGTCCCATGTGGGTTTTCACAAGTGAGATCAGCCTCTATTATTTTGTGGCTATCCAGCATTCAACCCCCTGTGACTGGCACCATGGTGTCTGCTTGGGGAGCCCCCCTCTGTGTGCCAGGCTGGTAGAAGGTTGTGCTGCCTCTGATGGAATCTCTTCTTCCTCCTGCCTTGCAGCTGTTGGTCCACAGGTCCTCGCTCCCTGGATGAGACCAGGCGGGGCAAAATGCTGGGGCCTGAAGACTACATTCCTACAGCTGGGGAGCAGCAGGAACATAGAGACCATTCATCTGCTCAAATAAGGAAATGACCTCTCTCTTTGCACTGTCATAGCATCCATGATTTACTGAGGACCTACTATGTGCCAGGCTGTCTGATGGATGTCTTACATTTCTTTGCTCCTGGTAGCACTTTCCCCAGACAGCTGTATGGTTCACCCATTACTTCACTCAAGCAAAATATCACCTCTCACATGGCTACCCCAGTGGGGTGGCCCCTGAGTACCCTGCCCCTTCATGGCACTTTCTAGGCTACCTCTCACCCTGGCTTTACCTGCCTGGCTTTGTTTATCAGTACCACCCCAGCTGTACATTGTATCTTTACTTGTTGACATGTTTGTCTTCCTCACTGCACTGTCAGCGCCACATGCAGGGATATTTGTTACTTAATGGCTGCATTTCCTAGAAAGATGCCTGGCACATGGGCAGCCCTCGATGAATAGTTTTTAGACAAATGAATAATTGGATGATTCCCATGCACTCCTCAAAACAACCTCATTTTCCAGAAGAGAAAATTGAGATGTTGAGGGGTTAAGTTGCTTACCCAGCATCTAGCGGGGCACCTAGCTGAGTGTCTGGCACTTAAGTTAACACATGTCACCATTCCCTTTTTGTCTTCTCCCACATCTCCTCAACCCTGCCAAGAATAGGATCCTTCGCACTGATTTCACCCACATAGCTTTCATCTCCATCCCAGCATTCCTAATGCCCACTGTTATGCAAGAGGTGGGCCTCACCCAGGCTGGTGACTCAGTGTTATCAAGGGAACGTGAGATGGGGGCAGACCGGGTAAGGTCGTTCTGACTGGGATGAGCTGAAACATGGGCCTTGGGGCTGGAAAATTGGTGTCTCTCTCCTCCTGCTGCCAAAGTCCTATTGACTCCCCTGCTGAACCATCAACCTGTTTGTGAATCTGGGGGACAAGATTGTGGAGGAGGCTGCAAAGAGACAATCCATCCCACAGGTGGGGAAGACAGCCCCAAAGCAGGCCCAAGAGGGTCCCAAGGCATGTGGTCAGCTAGGGACAGAGTTGGATGTGAAATACTGCTGAGGGCACTGGGGCAACACACCCAGCTTTGAGTGTCGGCTCAGCATCTTGCTGTGTGACCTTAGGAAAATGATGAACTTTCTTTAGCCTGTTTCTTCATCTGTGTGGAGATGGTAATAATAATACCACCTCATGATTTATAGCTATCATATATGTAACACATTTAGCAGAGCATCTGACACATAGCATGCACTCAACACATGATGTTATTTGATGATGATGATTATAGTGATAATGATATGTATTGGAATCCAGCCCTCTAGGATCAGTAGGAATCTTTTTTTTTTTTTTTTTTTTTTTGAGACGGAGTCTCACTCTGTCTCCAGGCTGTAGTGCAGTAGCATAATCTTGGCTCACTGCAATCTCCACCTCCTGGGTTCAAGCTATTCTCCTGCCTCAGCCTCCTAAGTAGCTGGGTCTACAGGCACGCACCACCATGCCTGGCTAATGTTTGTATTTTTTAGTAAAACCGGGGTTTCACCATGTTGGCCAGGATGGTCTCAATCTCTTGAACTCGTGATCCACCCGCCTCAGCCTCCCAAAGTGCTGGGATTACAGGTGTGAGCCACCACACCCAGCCCAGAAGGAATCTTAAAGATCATTGGGGCCACTCTTTCTCAGACTTTTATGTGCATGTAAATTACTTGGGTATGAAACAGATGCCCAGGTCCCCCCCAAGATCTCCCAAGTTGGACTTCCTGGAAGAGGTGGAGAGAAGTGTATCCCTTCTCCACTGAGCAGTGGCCAACTGTACTCAAACCTCTCTCAGGGAGTGCGGCTCACTCATCCCAAGGGCACCCCTTGCATTTGGGTACAATGGGGACTGGGACAGTTCTTCCCCGTACCAGTGAGAAATCAGCTGATAGAGGTTAGAGGGATCAGAGAAGGGAAAAGTGGGTCCCCACTGTTCTCTGGGCCTTGATTTCTCCAGCTTGGAAATGGCTTAGGGCATGCTGTCTCCAAGTCTGTGTCTCTCCAAAAGGAGTCTATGGACTCCCAGGTTTCCAGAGAGGCATGCTCAGGGCTCCAAGAGTGAGAATTTCAAAATGATCTTTTTTTTTTTTTTTTCATTTTCACATGAATCTAACATCCTCATATTTCAAACTATCAGGATGACCTCATTATAACTGAGAACTGTCCTCTAATTACCTTTCCTGTTTGAGTTTGCATTTTTGCTTATGGTCATCAGGTTCCCAGGAAAACCACTTTTGTGATTTGGAGCCCAGGAGAAGAAAGAAGTAATGCACTGAAGCTCCTGCCCTGTGCGAAGAAAGGGTTAGGTGTAGGAGGGCTAGAGGAATGGGGTTGGGAGGTTGATTCATCTCATGATGGAGGGTGGCACGTGGTGCCAAATTTAAAGGGCCCCACGTGGTGGAGGATGACACCAAGGTCAGGCTACAAGCTGCCACTCAACTTTAGCAAAGTAACATTCTCTGGCATATGTCAATGATCATTCATTTAAAAGTGAGTTTTTGTAGCGTTGATGTCAGTTTATATTTCATCTGGAACTTGCAGATTTTAATAGCATAAGAGCCTACACTTAGTTTCATGATAGTATGTACCTAAGCAGTGGTGTTGTGTTGTGGGGGTGAGTAATGTACAAGCAGCTTCCCCTTTCAAGGAGCCCACATATCCCTCAAATTTGAGAAACAAATTCCTGTTGATTTTGAAAGACCTGTGCACTCTCATGATTTGTGAGCCCATGGATGGACCATCAGGTGGATGGGACTGTTGTAATTGAATTTGAGGTAAAGACCAGTGTGAGGCCATTTTATACCAAATACCAACCGATGAATGTGTGTGTGTGTGTGTATGTGTGTGCACTTTGGGTTTTGCTGGCATGAGAATCCCCTGCAGTAGGACTTGTTAACACACAGAGGGATGCCCACTGCCCAGGTTCACATTCAGTCCATCTGGTGCTGAATGAAATGCACCCCAAAATGTGCATTTCTAACAAGTTCCCAGGTGATGCTGATGGCCACACTTAGAGATCCAGAAGATCATCACCTGTGGACCGGGAGGCAGGACTCAGGTCCACTGGCCTCTGTCCAGCCTGCTCTGGAGTCCTGGGTCAGCCCCTTGTTCTGGGTAAGCCTCTGGACTCCTGACCTCCCATTCCTGTAATAAGAAACTGGGACAAGTCTAGTGCCTCATCCAGGAGCAAGCATAAGCTCTGACACCTGGTTTAGAGTCTAAAGCCTGGCATTTTATCTGTGAAGCTTCATGTCCACCCAGGAAGCCCCTGGAGCAGGAGGGCAGTGGCAGTCTTAGCTCCCTGTCTTGGGGAGACAAGCTGTGGAAACAGAAAGGCACACTCCCACTCCAAACCTGATCTTACTGGTCTCTAGGGCTTCCCTTTGTGTTGTAGGGCCACTGAGACATCCCTTCTGGAAAGCACCTGGAGCTGGTGGGCACTCTGAGACTCATCTGTGTGCTTCCAGCCACACTTTGCCTCGCTGGCCACTGGCCGGCTTCCCGTGGGCTCCTGGTCACCTTGGGAGGAGAGCACTTATCGCCATTCCAGCCCCAAGGTCTTCCTCAGGATAATCTCTGGCCCGGGTGATTCATGTCATGGGCTGGGCCCTTCCTCTTGGGCCTGAAATATCTCCCTCCCCTCACCATTCCTGGGTCATGCCTGTGCCCCCAGCCATGTGACTTCCTCTGGGGACTGGCCCTGGGCCCCTGCCCGCCTGCCAGCCCTCCAGTCCCTAGCTAGTGACCCATTCTGGGCCTGCCATATCAGGGAGGGCTCAGCTGGGAGGGAGGAAGCCCACAGCTTGTTGTGCTGGGGAAAAAGTGCATCCCCACGTCCGGCCCTCACCCCACCCCAGCCACACCTCTGCCTTCAGTGGGCTGGGCTTCCGGCACATATCCTGGCACGTCCTGGCCTGTTTATCACTCAGTTGCCACCTGGCGCTCTGCCCCTCATGCACATTCCCTGGGAGGCTTCTGGGGCTGGAGCAGAGGGATTGGCCAGTGTATGTCCCAGCTTTAGGGAGGCTGCCTTTTTCTGGCGCTAAGGACAGCTCTTTGAACATGGATGTAAACACATATCCTAGTTCCACTGTGGAATTGCTGTGTGACTTTAGGCAAGTGAGCCCACATCTCTGGGTCTTAGTTTCCCTGATTTTAAATAGAAAGATAAATACCTCCATCTCCAGTTATGTGGATTAAATAAGATAATTACAAACGTACTGATGCTTGGACCCTACCTCCAACCACTTAAATCATAATCTCTGTGGATCATATAAAAAGCTTTCAGAGAGGTTCTAAGACACAGCTAGGGATGGAACCTACTAGAATGGAATAATTAATGGCTGAAGCTCTGGAATAGATCAACATGGGTTTGAATTCTGGTTCCATTATATAATTATGGAGCCTTGAGTAGATCATTAGCCTCTCAGAGCTTCTGTTTACTGGTCTGTAGGTTGGGGATAAAAATACTTACTTCCTAGTAGTGTTCTGAACATTAAATGAAGTAGTAGATATTAAGTACTTTGAACACAGTGACTATTCCCTAAGTAAGTCAGGTGAGGATAGGACAAGCCCTTCTTTCACCAGTTTACACAAGGCAGCTAGCTCTGTGCCTAGTCCCTAGATGGCACTTCAAATGAGTATCTGCAAATGACTAAGTGTAGCTGTTTTCATTATTGTAGACTAAAAAGTGGTGAAAAATCTCAATTATCCTGAAAATAAACTTCTTTCTGGCTTGTGACTGACTTTAGAAACTACACCTCCCAGCATCCTTTGCAGCTAGGGGCAGTCATGACTTTGTTCTGTTGAGGGAGATGTAATCCGAAGACCCTGGGCTTTTAGCTCCCTGAGTTTCCCCTTCCTGCGGCAGCCATCTTGAGAAGATGGTCGAATGGAAAACAAGAAGGAACGTGGGACACGATGGCATGGTTGAGCTGCCATAGCAGCCTCACAGCCTGCCTCTGAGCTTTTTTTTTTTTTAAGTGACAGAAAAGTCTCTTATTGTTTAGGCCTCTGGGTTGGGGGATTTTTGTTTCTAGTGGAAGAAAAACAGATGCATTGGGCCTTTTCATTGTCCTACTTTCTGTTCTCAATGCTCAGTCCCAAGAAAATTCTAGGCCAAGAGAATCAGCCACCTTCTAAGGAAGGAATCACTAATTCCCTCCTTAAATCTCTAGAGCTGGGCTAGAGGCACTATGGGAAACCTGTTCAACTCTTAATCTGATCCCTTGAAGCAGAGTTAGCCAGGAGTCCTGACCAGGTTCCTCTGGCAGCCCCAGAAAGTTCAAGAAGAGAAGGTGACCCCCTCCTTCCCTGGATGCCAACACCCAAGTCCAAAATCTCACAGCTGCCATGGGTCTCCTGAGCTCTCCCTCTGGAGTCAGGCAAATATTTGTCAGAATCTTGGCTCTGCACTGATGTGCCACGGGCAATGCATCTTTGAACAAGCTTTCACGTTCCTATCCATAAGGTGGGTCTATGCCAACCAAGAGATAAATCTGAATAAGAAACTCAGAAAGGGATATGGTGGCTCTTGTCTGTAATACCAGCATTTTGGAAGGCTGAGGCAGGCAGATTACTTGAGGCCAGGAGTTCAAGACCAGCCTGGCCAACGTGGTGAAACCTCATTTCTACAAAAAAACAAAAAAAATTAGCCAGGTGCGGTGGTGCATGCCTGTAATCCCAGTTACTCAGGAGGCTGAGGTATGAGAATTGCTTGAACCCAGGAGGCAGAGGTTGCAGTTAGCTGAGATCATGCTGCTGGCACTCCAGCCTGGATGACAGACCCAGACTCTGTCTCAAAAAGAAAAAAGAAAGAAAGAGAGAGAGAGAGAGGGAGAGAGAGAGAAAGAGAGAGAAAGAAAGAGGGAAAGAAAAAAAGAAAGAAAGAGAAAGAAAGAAAGAAACTAAGAAAGGGACTGTAGGTGAGCAATGCTAACAAACCAACCCAGAGCTAGGATTAAATATTCAAGGGAAGGGACGTGGCAGAATATTACAAGATCTGTGAATATTACAGACTTTGGCATTACAAAATCAATAGCCCTCCTGGTGTGGTGGCTCTTGCCTGTAATCCCAGCACTTTGGGAGGGTGTGCCAGGCAGATCACTTGCAGTCAGGAGTTCAAGACCAGCCTGACCAACATGGTGAAGCTGCGTGTCTACTAAAAAATATACAAAAATTAGCTGGGTGTTGTGGTGGGCATCTGTAATCCCAGCTACTCAGGAGGCTGAAGCAGGAGAATTGCTTGAACCTGTGGGGGTGGAGGTTGCAGTGAACAGAGGTTGCGCCACTGCACTCCAGCCTGGGAGACAGAGTGAGACTGTTTCCAAAAAATAATGAATAAATAAATAAAATCAATAACCAACAGCAATTCGGTATGGGCATGATAGAAAGTGTGAAGGACTTAACCTTCTCATTCTTCATAACAGGGAAAAATAAATGCTAAGATTTAAACATGTAATTTAGGGAGGAAATGGCCCTTAATCTCAATGTTCTCTACAAACCTGGGGGAATCTTGTAAAAAATATTCATTTTGGTAACAAATCAAATATGTAAAGTTAACAACTGCTTTTATTTCACTCAAATTTCCTTTTCTTTTGTTAAATTCACGTGGAAATATGCTCCAAATATTTTATTTTTAAATTGGCACATGTAATATAATCTTGTTATAATATTCCTTTCCTTCCTTCCTTGCACCCTCCCTCTCTTCTTTCCCTCCTGCTCCCCATCCTCCCTCTCTTCTTTCCCTCCTGCTCCCCGTCCTCACTCTCCTTTCCCTCCTGCTCCCCATCCTCCCTCTCTTCTTTCCCTCCTGCTCCTCGTCCTCCCTCTCCTTTCCCTCCTGCTTCCTGTCCTCCCTCTCTTCTTTCCCTCCTGCTCTCCGTCCTCCCTCTCTTCTTTCCCTCCTGCTCCCCATCCTCCCTCTCTTTCCCCCCGCTCCCCGTCCTCCCTCTCTTTCCCTCCTGCTCCCCGTCCTCCCTCTCTTCTTTCCCTCCTGTTCCCTGTCCTCCCTCTCTTCTCTTCCTCCTACTCCCCATCCTCCCTCTCTTCCATCTCCCTTCCTTTCTTCCATTCCCACCCCTCCTTCCAAATATATGCCTAGAAAAACATCTGGAGTGATGCTGCCTAATATTAGTTATGGGGTTTGGGGCACTACAGTTTGTAGTGATTGCTCTCCTCTCTCCATTTTGGCAACACTTTGCTATATAGCTTGAATGGTTTATAAAAGCACTTCGCCTTTTAATAAAGACAATAAATTTTTTTTTTACAAAAGATTAATCATATCCCTTTTATAGGGTCCTCTTGAGTACTGAATGAAACGACCAGGAAAGCACCTAGAACACTGAGGCAAGCACAAGTCCAAGATGGCCCTGAGATTTCTTTCCAGTGATGTACATGCCCTGTACATGCTGGTCCTTCCACCTGGAATGTCCTTTCCTTCTCCTTTTAGCAAATTTCTACTCATCCTTCAAGACCTAGTTCAATGTGAAGAAGTCCCTGACACCTACACCCAGCCAATCAGAACCTGTCTCTGGAGACTTAAACGGGACAGCAGAAAGGCATCACATAGCAGCAGTGTCCAGGGGTGACTGTTCAGAGGGTTTTGGCACCAAGATCACCTGACGTAGCCCAACTTCTGCTTTATTGGATCTTGTCTTCAAGCTTCCCTTATTCCACTATCTCCCCAGTATCCTTCCAACAAATTGTTTTTACTTAAAGTGGCCAAGTCAGTTTCTGCAGCTTGCAACTTATGTACTCAACTGTTTCTCTGTCTCCCCAACACCGCGTTCCAGGACCTCAGAGGTTTGTGGAATTAAACCACAAACAATGTGGAATGACCACATTGTAGTCATGCAGAAGGACATTATAATAGGCCATCCTTCCTGCGACCCAACCTTCTGAAAGATGGTGCAGCACACACAGACACCTGTGCTGCTTCTGTGAGATGTCTGGGGCTGGAGAGCAGGGCACACACGGACAGTTCTTGCTTGTCAAGGAGCTCTGCCCATCTTAGGAAGGGGAAACGGCTCGAGAGGCTAGACCACTTGCTCAAAGTCTCACAGCCAGCGGAAACGACAGAGGGCCAGGCGTTTTTGCAAACAGGCAGGTTTAATCTGTGTGCGCCTCCACACGCAGGGCCGTGACCTCTGCCTAACACACAGAGGGCGCTCAACACGTGCTCACTGGCCCCTAATTCTGCCGCCGGACCCGGAAGAGCAGAATTAGCAACAGCTGCATTTTGCAGATGGGGAGAGTGAGGCTTAGATGTGAGAGGGCTGCCCTAGGGCATCCAGTTGTAAAGTGGGGGCTCCAGACGCGTCGCCAAGTTAAGATACGGAACTCAGTATGATGGGAATGATGATGGAAAACTGCAAGACCCCTCCTGGGTCGTTTCGAACGGAGCTGCCCCAGAGCGGTGGGATAGGTGAGGGGGAGACAGGTGCACGAGTGGACCTCGTAGGTGACCGAAGTCGGGGAGCGAAGCAGGCCCGATGGAGACGACCTATACCCGATGCAAACCGCTGTGAGCCGAAATGGGCTAAGCCAGATGGCGCAGACAGCTCCACCTTAGGCCGGCGCGGTGAACAGGAGATACCGCGTTGTTCCACCAGCCGAAGAGGGTGAGCGCGCTGGCCGAGCACAGCCGAGCGAGGGGGCGGGGCCAAGCGGAGCCGGTGGGGCCGAGTGGACGAGCCAAGGGAGTTGGGCGGAGCCGAAAGTAGCCGAGTGGAACCGAACGTAGAGGAGGAGGGGGTCCGGAGAGGCCAAGCGGAAATGAGTGGTGGAGCCGAGCCGGGGCCGGGCGGAGCCGAGTGGGTGCCGGGCGGAGACGAGCGGGTGCCGGGCGGAGCCGAGCGGGGGGTGGGCGGAGCCGAATGTGTGAACTGGAGGCGGAGCGGGTCGGGACAGCTTGGGGCGGTGGGAGTTGTTGAGATGGGGCTGCTCTGGAAATCCTGTCATACTGTTGGTTTTGGATCCCACCGTTTCCGTCCCAACGGGAAACTAGGGCTCCTGGGTTCCTTCGGCCCAAGTTGTAACCACCGACGAGAATCTTTTTCATTGGCGGCCTCAGCGTCCTCATTTATAACATTAAGGCAGGGGAGGGAGCCCGAAGACGAGTGTGTGGAGCTTTAGGCTTCCCGCTCCGGTCCACTTTTCGTATATTCGCGTGGGATCGGATGTGGTGTCTTCCGCTGGATTCCGTGGGGTCTTCACCTGGGAGCAAGTGGGGGTTCTGAGGAATGTCACTTTAAAGACTTTGCTTTTGGGGAATGGTCCTGGCGCCTCCTGTGTAGATGCTGCAATTTGAAGGTCCAGAGAGGGTCAGTGCGTGACGCAGCGGACGCCGGAGAAGCCTGGTCTGGATCCCGAAGTCCAGCTTCTTTACCTGCAACAGGCGGGGGTTCCCTGCAGCCTGGCGGTGAAAGAATTATACACGGGGGGCTGTGCCTCTGCCCTTGCCAGGGCAACCTCACTGAGCCCCTCTGTTTTCATCTGTAAGATGAGGAAAGCGATGCCTTCCTCTCAGGCTGCTGTGAAGCTGGATGGGGTCCGGGCTCTGTATTTTAACGGTGTTATGTCATATATGGAAGAAAATGTCCTTTTATTTTAAAATAAAAACGTTTAGGAACCAGGCACTATTCTAGACAGCGGGGATATAGATGTGAACAAATCAACCAGTAATGCCTGCATACATCCTAGTAGGAGCTGCTGATCCAGTGGTTTGGCACAAGACTTCAAGCAGTGAACATGGGTATGGAGCAGTGGGCCCTTCGGTGTCTGATCTGTTATCACCGACCGTACCTGTGTGCCTCCTGCTGAATTACTCTAAAACATAGATCTGATCATGTCGCTTAGCTGCTAAAAACCTTTCAGTGCCTGTGAGATGAAGACTATCATAAGCGGGCCCTAACCTACTTTTCCAGTTGTATCTCCCCTTCCCTCCTGTAAATTTTCAGTAACGCCTAGCCTGTCACTCCTCCCAGGACATTCCTCTGCTCTGTCTTTTCTACGTGTCGAGCTCATGTTAGACACGAGATGGCGCCAGAACTGTACTAAAGGCTTTCTCTAATGGCCACCGAGTATTGGCTTACCTGTTAACTGACTTGGTTATTGGAACTTTTAGAAAGCCCCTTAGCATTTGTTTTATAGACAGCGCGTATATTTTTTAGTACAATTCTCAATGAATTTTATGTGTTGAATAAATTTTCTAGATATAAAAAGGAAGGGGAGTATTATGACACTTACTGCCCCCAAGGGTTTCAATACCATCATTTACTCCCCAGAGAGCAAGCCATGCCATTTTACTCAGAAGTTCATTAAGGATTTGAATTCACTCACAGTCTTTTCCTACAATGTTGTTGCCAGAATGCTTTAGGGAACTTGGCCAAGGTAGGGGAAATTCCCTTCTCTTGGTTGGGCTCTGATTTTTTTAAACCAAGAATGAAAATTTTTATAAACCAAAAATTGGGGGGACATTTCCCTAAAGTCCTATTTATTTTCTCCCCAAGCTAGTACTAGGTAAGAATTAGATATTACCTGCACTGGTTTCTCAGCAAAATTTATTTCAAATGTGTGAGATTGCAGGCCCCTCCCCATCTGAGGAGGGGCCACAAAATGGAATTTCATCCAAAATTAAAACAGAGACACGACCTGGTCTCTGCTGGCATCCTTTATAGATGAGTTTCCTACCAAGACAATCTGTTGGGGTAGGGGAAATCTTAGAACGATAGAAGTATTTCACCTCACCTTTTAAAATTTGTATTTGTGGCTATGTAATGTAGTGTACACCATGAATCAGTTGTATACATCAAACCTGTGTTTTTCCACATGACAGAAAGATTGCCAGAAGACAAATGGCCAAGAGTTTTGTTGGTTTTCCCAGGATCTTCTAGCCAAAGGGGAATCCCTGGAACTTGAGGAGACCCCTCTAGGAATGGCTCCTGTAGGTTTTGTCTTTTCACATCTCAGCCGCAGTTTCTTCATCTATAAATAGTGCTCACAATCCCTTCTTCATGGAGTTGTGAGAACACAGTGAGAACGCAGAACATGGAGTTGTATGTAAAAAGGCTTTGAAGGTGTGACACCAGGGGCAGGATAAACAGGGCTCCTGTTAGACCACACAGCATCTTTGGGCACTGTGGAAATGGCACCCCTTTCTGCTGGTGGATCAAAATCTGTGACAGGGTACATGACTTGGTGAGCTGAGCCTTATTGAATTTCAGTCCCACTTGCCCCTTTGACCAGGCACCCGAAGGCACAATCTGCACAGGGTTGTGGCAACCCTGTGGATTAAGTCCAAGTCCATATACAGGAACCTGCCCTGACTGCCTCTCTCATTCCTGCACCCTGTGTCTCTACCAAACTGACATCCAAAGGATTATAAATTATTCTGCTATAAAGACACATGCACACGTATGTTTATTGCAGCACTGTTCACAATAACAAAGACTTGGAACCAACCCAAATGCCCATCAATGATAGACTGGATAAAGAAAGTGTGGCACATATACACCATGGAATACTATGCAGCCATAAAAAAGGAAGAGTTCATGTCTTTTGCAGGTACATGGATGAAGCTAGAAAGCATCATTCTCAGCAAACGAATACAAGAAAAGAAAACCAAACACCAGTGGGAGTTGAACAATGAAAACACATGGACAGGGAGGGGAACATCACACACTGGGCCCTGTCAGGGGGTGGGGGGCTAGGGGAGGGATAGCAATAGGAGAAATACCTAATATAGATAATGGGTTGACAGGTGCAGCAAACCATCATGGCATGTGTATACCTATTTAACAAACTTGTGTGTTCTGCACACGTACCCCAAAACTTTAAGTATATTTTTTTTAAAAAAGATCTCAATCCAGACCCCAAGAGAGGGTTCTTGGATCTCACTCAAGAAAGAATTCAAGGTGAGTCTGCAGTGCAAAGTAAGTTTATTAAGAAAGCAAAGTAATAAAAGCACAGCTACTTCGTGGAGCAGGGTGTTCCTGAATGTAAGAGGAGAAACACACCCACCCTCGGTATAATGCTTGTTTATATATAGGATTAAAAAAGATTTTCAGGAGATGTGCTCTGCTACAAGGGCTTGGGATAAAGGATTCATTTTCTTAATTACTGTATTTTGCAAGAACTAGTATTATTTTTATAGCAAGATTAGGAATGCCTTTGTTCTCCGGATATTGGGATATCTGGACTCCCAAGTCTGGGCCTGTTTAGTAAACATTATTAATTTGTTCCCTTAACTGTAAGCATCTAGAGGCTAGAAATGTCTAACTTTTTGGGAATGCCTCCCAGCAAGTATCAGCCTCATTTTCCTAGCCCTCACTCAAAATGGAGTCGCTCTGGTTTGAATGCCTCCAGCAGTGCCATGAGCTAAATTTCTGAATGGAGGTCTTTAAGAGCTACAGCCAAGCTGATTTTTTTTTAATTGATTCACTTTGGAAGCGAGAGATACTGTAGTTATTGAACAACAGTGGGGGTATTCTGACCCCACCTTCCCAGGACTTACTGAATGCCCCTCATTGATCATCTCGAGTGGATAATTGCCAAATCCTGCCGTTCCTCGTGGAATTGTGGACGCAATTTAAAGGCAATGCAATTCACCCTCAACCATCTACACAGTTTGGGGGCACCTGATCTGAATTAAGGGAAAAAAATTGTTGTGATTTGTTTTTTAAAAACCCTCTGATTCTTCTTCCTCATGTGCAGGAACTTAAACCAGTCCTACACAGCTGTTGCTGCTAGGGATTCCTAGGGGACCCGCAGTCTTGCCTAGATAAGGGTGATTTGCAATTAGCATTAGCTGTTGTTGGAGTAGAGCTGCTAGGAAGTGTTTGCGTGGATAATTCTCTCAAGTATTCTGCGTGGTTCCCCGTCCCGGCTCCATCTTCTCCCTACCCCGAGTCTGGGTAAGGCTATTTATTTGTTGGTTCTTTCTAGGATGAAAGGATTTGTTTGCCAGAACAAAGGTAAACACCAGCATAGCCCGTGAGACTGAGTTTAATTTGGAGAATGTGGACTTGTGCGAGCTGCAGGAGGGGTAGAGAGGCAGAATTGACAAGTCTGTTGCATTAATAACCATCAGCAGGTGTGGACAAGACCCAGGCCCAGCTGAGTGCCTCCTAGCACTGGGGAAGGCGGAACTAAGCTTTACAACAATAAACTCTCCGTGCTGGAAGAGACCGCCCACCTCTAACAGGTGCTTACCCAGTATACTTGAAATCCTCCAGCCACGGGGAGCCCATCGCGCCCAGAGCTGCCTCATCGGTGCTGGGTGCTCCTCTGATCATGAGGAAGAGTTTATTTCTGACTGAGGCATAAACTGTTTCTCTGTAATATCCCTCTCCAACTCTTGGTTCTTCTCTCTCAAGCCAGGCAAAGGAGCTTATTTCATATTTTGTACAGCAGCCCTTCAAAAATTGAAATCTGCTTCTGTAGAATCACAGAATTTTATAGCACGAGGAAACTTCAGACACAAGTCCTGTTACAGAAGAGGAAACTGGCGCAGAGGAAAAGGGACTTGCTTAAGTCATCTCGGTAAGTTACTGGAGAAATCAGTGTCCAAACTCAGACTTCTTGACTTCTGGATCAGGAATTTGTAGTGAATTACATGAAGGGATACCAGGTCTGGTTGTGCAGGCTGTGCACTGTACAATCCCAAGAGCAACTCCTTCACCTTTTGGTCTATGTATGGTGCCACCTGGGGTGTGCAGGGCACAGGCTGCTTGGCTGTATGTGAAGGACCTGTTGCCTTGGTCTGCACTTTTAAAAAAATTTTATCTATAGCTTTTGAGATACAAGTGTTATTTTGTTACATTGGTGAATTATATAGTGGTGAATTCTGAGATTTCAGTGTACTGGACACCCAGGTAGTGTACATTGTACCTAATGGGTAATTTTTTATTCCTGTCCTCCCCGCTTCCCCCTTTCTCCCCCCGTTCTGAGTTTCTGAAGATCGTTATATCACTCTGTGTGGCTTTATGTACTCATAGCTTATCAGTGAAAACACATGGCTATTGGTTTGCCATTCCTGAGTTACTTATCAGTTAGAATAATGACCTCCACCTCCATCCAGGTTGCTGCAATATTCATTATTTTATTCCTTTTTATGGCCAAGTAGTACTGCATGGTGTATATTTATCACATTTTCCTTATTCACTCATTAGTCGATGGGCACTTGTCAGTTCCATATCTTTGCAATTGTAAATTGTGCTGCTATAAACATATACATGTGCAAGTGTCTTTGTCATATAATCTTTTTTCCTTTAGGTTAGATACCCAGTAGCAGGATTGCAGGATTAAATGGTAGAGTTACTTTTAGTTCTTTAAGGAAACTTCATACTGTTTTCCATGGAGGCTGTACTAATTTACATTCCCACCAGCAGTGTATAAGAATTCCCTTTTCACCACACCCATGCTAACATCTATTGCTTTGTAACTTTAATAATGACTGTAGGGCACCCATGAGTTGGGTGCCAGATGTAGGGTACCCACACGTTGGGCACTAGATGTAGGGCTGTGGAGGCCCCACAGGGTCGTGGGGTGTCCCTTATGCTGTGTTGAGGTGCAGGATCCAAGAGGTAATGAGACAGGACACTGGAGAACTGGTGAAGAGCATCTGGACTCGGGGGAGCCACACCACCTGTGAGTGGAGATCAGCGGCGGCTCCCAAATGCCCAAGAGCATCTGTATTTATTAGGTACAAGCAGAGGGCAGGGTCATGAGCTCATCATCTATAGGCTTAGTAATAGAGCATACATAATCACGTGAGTTACAAGCGAGGGGACCACCCCATTATGTCACCTGGGCAGAGAGGTGGGCCGTGCGCAGCAGGGGGCTGTGCTGTGTGCAGTAGTAGAGGGTCGAGTACAGAAAAGGGGTCCACCCCCATTAGGTCACCGAGGCAAGGAGGTGGGCTGTGTGCAGCAGGAGTCATGCACAACGCTTCTTAACTGGGGGCTGGAGACTTCAAAGGATTTCTAATAGAAGGATACTGTAAGCCAATGCAGTGGGAGCTGAGAGAATTGTGCTCTTAAGATACTTACGGGAGGATTCTTTGAGCTAGCACAGAAGTGAGAAAAGACTGACAGGGTGTACAGCCGCTGTGACTGGTCACACCCGAGGGGTTCTTCTCTCTTGGTTACTTCCCGGATGTCAGGCCTGAGGCCTACTTTCCACAGGAACTGGATGCAAGGTACTACAACTCCTTTATCAGGAGGAGAGGCTCTTGCTCCAAGCCTGCCATACCGCGTATGCCCTTTCAGGCAGGGACGCCACCGCCTGGGTCTTCGGTTATTATCCTGGTCTGGCTGTTTTCCCAAGTACTGCTTCTGTTCTGTGACTGCTCTAGGCATTCCTCCTACTACAAACTACTACATGGTTATATGGAAGGATTATATAAATCAGCACTAAATGTGTCAGTACAGCTCTGACTACAATACGTACATGATTTTATAGGAAGATTATATAGAACTAAGTATGCTAGATATATGTAATCAGTAAGTTACTCTTCAAGCACTAATTCTATAAACAAATATATGATTATATAAAGGATTATATAAAGGAAACAGCTGAGCAATAACACTATAAACTGAGATATTCTTCAGGCACTAGTTGTGCCTGGGGTCTTGACAGTTCTTCCTCAGTGCCCATGGTGGGTGTTACCCACAATGACCATTCTTGCAGGTGTAAGGTGATATCTCATTGTGGTTTTAATTTGCATTTCATTATAAGTAATGTTGAACATTTTTTTCATGTTTGTTGGCCATTGTATATCATCTTTGAGAAATAGGTATTCATGTCCTTGGCCACTTTTTGATGAGATTTTTTTCTTGTTTGAGTTCTTAGTAGATTCTGGATACTAGTTCTTTGTCAGATGTGTAGTTTGCAAATATTTTTTACATTCTGTGGGTTGTCTGTTTGCTGAGTATTTCTTTTGCTGTGCAGAAGATTTTTAGTTTAATTAGGTCCCATTTATTTTTGCTTTTGTTGCATTTGCTTTTAGGGTTGTCACTGTAAATTCTTTTTAATGTGCTGTTGGATTCAGTTAGCTAGTATTTTGTTGAGGATATTGCATCTATGTTCATCAGGGACATTGGTTTGTAGTTTTATCTTTTTGTTATGTCCTTTCCTTGTTTGGGTGTCAGGATGATATTGGCTTCATAGGATGGTTTAGGGTAGATTCCTTCTTTCTCAATCTTTTGGAATAGTTTCAGTAGAATTGGTACCAATCCTTCTTGAGTATCTGGTAGAATTCAGCTTTGAATCCATCAAATCCTGGGCTTTTTTGTTGGCAATTTTAAAATTACTGATTCAGTCTTACTTTTTGTTATTCTGTTCAGAGTTTCTATTTCTTCCTGATTTAATCTAGGAGGGTTGTATGTTTCCAGGAATTTCCTCTAGGTTTTCTAGTTTGTGTGCATAAAGGTGTTTGTAGTAGTCGCAAGTGATCTTTTGTATTTCTGTGGTATAAACAGTTAAATATCTCAAGTTTCATTTCTAATTGTGCTTATTTGTATCATCTTCTTTTCTTGGTTAATTTAGTTAATAGTCTATCAATTTTGTCTACCTTTTTGATAATCAACCTTTTGTTTCATTGATATTTTGTATTTTGTGTTTGAATTTGTTCAAACAAAATTCAACCAAAACCAGCCTTTTGTTTCATTGATGTTTGTTTTTGTTTGAACTTCATTTAGTTCTTCTCTAATATTTGTTATTTCTTTTCTGCTGCTAGCTTTAGGTTTAGATTGTTCTTGTTTCTCTAGTTCCTTGACGTGTGACATTAGGTTGTCAATTTGTGCTCTTTCAGACTTTTTGATGTAGGCATTTAGCACAATAAACTTTCCTCTTAGCACTGCTTTTACTGTCTCCTCGGTTTTGATAACTTGTGTCATTATCATCATTCAGTCCAAAGGATTTAAAAATTCTCATCTTGATTTCAATGTTAACTCAGAAATCACTCAGGAGCAGATTATTTAATTTCCATGTATTTGCATAGTTTTGAGGGCTCCTTTTTGGAATTGATTTCTAAATTTATTCCACTATTGTCTAAGGAGATACTTGACATTATTTTGACCTTAAACATTTATTGAGACACGTTTTGTGGTCTATCTTGGAGAATGTTCCACATGCTGGTGAGAAGAATGTATATTCTGTAGTTCTTTGGTAGAATGTTCTGTAAATATGAGTCTATTTATTCTAGTGTATCATTTAAGTCCTTCATCTCCTTCCATCATTAAGTCCATCATTTCTGTCTCTGCGATGTGTCTAGTGCTATCAGTAGTACAGTGACGTCTCCTACTATTATTGTGTTGCTGTCCATCTCGGTTTTTAGGTCTAGTAGTAATTCTTATGAATCTGGGAGCTCCAGTGTTAGGTGCATATAAATTGAGGATTATAATATCTTCTTGGAGTGATCTTTTTATCATATAATGACTTTCTTTGTCTTTGTGTGTGTGTGTGTGTGTGTGTGTGTGTGTGTGTGTTGTTGCTTCGAAGTCTGTTTTTTCTGATATAAGAATAGCTACTCCTGCACACTTTTGGTTTTTATTTGTGTTGAATATCTTTTTCCACCCCTTTCTTTGAGTTTATATGAAACCTCCTGTGTGTGGTGAGTCTCTGGAAGACAGCAGATATTTGGTTTGTGATTTTTAAAAATCCATTCTGTGGAGCATCTTTTAAGTGGAGCATTTAGGCCATTTACATTCAACATTAATGTTGAGATATGAGATACTGTTCTCTTGATCAAGTTAATTGTTACCTCGTTTTGTTTTTGTGCTCCCAGGTTGCACACTCAAATACAAAATGTTAAGAGGGAGGGTCCAGGCAGATTGTTTTGTACCACAGGATTCACATGTTGTAAAATGTTAATCATTCTTGGTGGTCAAAGGTCATACAAGAAAGAGTTAAGATAACTTAGAATTCTAACCTGACTGAATCAGGGTGGTAGTGTTGACTGCTGCCTTAAAGGGAATTCAAGGATTTGTATAATAAGCAATGTTGCCATCTTCCCTACTTCCCCCAGATCAGATCCACTTGCGCAGATAACTTAAGCAGAGGCATATTCCAAATATTTAATATACCACACTTACAAATTAGAAGTACAGAAACTTACTCTGTGCATAGAAGTGTAAGTGAAATTATATTCTCCACTGCAGGGGAAGGGAGTCTGTTCTTAGACAGTTTCTGGGTGAGCATATAGAGCAATACAAATGTGCTGTGACAATAGAAAAAGAACATTTTCTGTTCCTGTTTTCTGACACTGAAATGGCATATTAAAACCATAATAAATGGCAGAAAGAGTAGGTCAGATTTTATCAGAAAAAAACCTAATCAAAGACTTTTCACGAGTTAACAATTCTCATAGGTTTCCCTCAACAATGTTGGGCATTATCCCGCATTCGGGACTGTGTTGTGCATCACTTTTATGCAAACTTCTAGATTGCTTTCTAGGTGCTTTCTAAAGCATATGCAATTAAATCTATCTGCTTAACGCCGTGTGATAAAACTGTTCATTTACCATTCCAGTATATTTTCTGAGGATGCTCCAGATACTGGAGTATCTGGAAAACAAGGGGGAGGGCAAACTTGTGCTGAAAAAAAGAAAAACAAAAAGTTCATTTTAATACCATTGACATTGGGAAGGACAAACTATTGTTTATTAACATGAGAGCTGCAGGCACACAGGTATTAAGACACTTTAAAAATGTGCATCATCATAGACAGGGCTAAACAGGGCCAATCTGGGGTTGCACCTGTTCACTGCTACTTTGGTCCCTGAAAAGTTTTGTAGCAAATCAACTGGCCCTGTGTTTGCAGCACTGTTCTGATCTGAACTCTTAGTTCTCACAGTCCTTTGAGTCCAGCTGTCAGACCACCTCAGAGGCCTGCTCTCCTTTCACATCCTGGCACATCTGACCCTGTTGTTTGAGTCAAGGCCCATCTACCATGTTCTAATACTTAAATTATTGTTGTGTAGCTACTAAGTAATGTCAACTAAATGCCATCACAGAGCCTAGCTACAGATTTTTAGGAAATGAAATAGGAAAATGGAAACAAACTATAAAAGCCAAAGTAAAACCCAGACCCTGCATGGTACGCTAGTACTTCCCCAAGGACACTGAACTGAACAAAATTTAGTAACTTTGGATATACTGGAAACTCCTTTACAAATTAGCCTAGACATAAAGAGTATCAAGGCCTCTGCAGGTGTTTGGATGCAGCCAGAGGGATGTTGTCTGCCATGGTGAAAGGTCTGTGGCTTGGATAAGCAGCAAATTCAAGCCAGTCTGGTAGGCAAAGCGCCAGCCCCATGTCTACAGATCAGAAGGGCAGCATCACTGGGTATGGGATTACGTAAGAAATGCCAAGATCAACCTTCTAGAAAAGTTATTAAAGTTTTCCAGTTGCCTTCTGAAATATAACTGTTTAGCTAAAATACTAAAGAAAATATTTTTTAATTGTCTTTTTGTTTTTGTTTTATTTTTGAGACGAAGTCTCACACCGTCGATCGGGCTGGAGTGCAATGGCGCGATCTCGGCTCACTGCAACCTCCGCCTCCTGGGTTCAAGCAGTTCTCCTGCCTCAGCCTCCCGAGTAGCTGAGACTACAGGCGTGTGCCACTACGCCCAGCTAATTTTTGTATCTTTAGTCAGGATGGGGGTTCACCATGTTGGCCAGGATAGTCTGGATCTCCTGGCCTCGTGATCCACCTGTCTTGGCCTCCCAAAGTGCTGGGATTACAGGTGTGAGCCACGGGGGGAGCGGGGGGTGCCTGGCCATTAAATTGTCTTCTAAAGAACCTCTAACTTTAATTAATTTGAACTGTAGAAGTTAATACAATTTTATATTTTAAAATCAATAATATTCTTTTTCAAATCCTCCATGGTAGAATTCTTCTAGTTACTTTTTTAGGAACTTGCAGTGCCCTTTTGGCAGATCTGCCATCTAGCCAATCTGCTGGATAAGCAGCCACAGATTTCAATCAGATTCCCCACTGTCCAAAAGTATCAATCTTAGATAGTCTTAGATACCAAACAATGGATACCAAGGATAAGAATCCCTGCTATTACCTACCATTTGTTTGTCTAAAATAGCTTTAGAGATGTATATGAACTAAATTTGCCATCTACTGTCTTGGAAAAGTCTATCAGAAATGTAGCAGATCTAGAGGGTTATAAGCCTGAAAGCAGCTTTGTGGAGAGTGAATGAGGGCTATCATTCCCCTCTACAAATGTTTAGATTAAATGTATGGATATATGCTACCATTCCAATTAAAGGCAAGAAAAGTAACAAATATCTTGGAGGCATTTACTGGAGGAAGAAGATGGGAGACACCAGAGCTTTGTAATTATTCTTAGCTTAGACATTGTCAGAGGACTGCCAGGTAAGAGTTCCACCCAGGAATATTCTCTACTCATTTTTATGTACAAAACTTTTTGTGGTTATTAGAAAGTAATCATTTGGTGGCATTACTCCAGACCCTGCATGGTACATTAAGCAATTAAGAAATAAGAACAGAGAGCAGCAATCAGAATTTTCAGGCTGAAATCACAGATCAGTGATTCTCTTTCAGTGGAGTTCTTCTGAGGGTTATTACTGAATTCTATGCTTCCTTTTTCTCTTCATACAGAGAGAAAACTTCTTGTTCTAGGGACTGGCAGTGACATGTCCTGGTTCCATTTTCAACCATACAAATGACATTATGACTATCTAAACAACAAAATAACTGTTTTTTTTTTTTTTTTTTTAATGGGAAGTCTCCTCACAGTTGTTTTATCTATGGGATGCAATGGCTCTGCTTATCATCCCACCATTATTTCCCTGCTACACAGCATTGTAGACAGACCCCAAAGAACCAAATTAATTTATGAAGTGTGACTAGCAGGTGCTGTGCTTGAATCTCCCTCATTCTGAGAAGCTGAGCGAGGTCGGGAGATCACTATCCCCCAAATCATTAACCGTTATTTGGATGGAA
This sequence comes from Sapajus apella, assembly GCF_009761245.1. Lineage (NCBI taxonomy): Eukaryota > Metazoa > Chordata > Mammalia > Primates > Cebidae > Sapajus > Sapajus apella. The sequence continues at coordinate 2,959,556 of NW_022437068.1, forward strand.
GAAATTATATGCTATTTGGGAGCTGAGGCTTGCAAATTCTCGTAACTGCACAATTGACATAACTGTACAGGTCTCCTTTATCCACCTGCTGGACACTGAGCCTGCTTCCTGCTTCTGCTCCATGGATTGCCAGGTTAAACACACAACATTGTGTGCTCAAGAGACCCTCTGTAGAGAAGAAAAGGATAAAACAAAGGTAGGCAAAATTAGGTGTTTCATGCTTTACAGGTTTGCTTCAATTTTCTTGAGATACACATGAGCTCTTCCGGGTCTCGTGTATGGGCATGTCTATTTTTGCTAAAATATCCTTATACTTTGTAGGAGGTTGGGGGGCTCATCTTTTTCATGGGCAATATAAAAGAACCATGGGATGGGAACCAGAGGTACAGCACACTCTTGCTACTGCGCAGCTGCATAACCTGGGGCAGATCTTCCAAGTTGAAGCTACACACCTGTGCAGTTCACCTGATTTTGGCAGATAGCTCTTCAGTAAGAAAAATAATACCAGCCAATTAAAGCCTCTTGGAAATGAAGCTTCAGTTTCTTATTTATATGTCAGTTTTAAAGAATTTGTTATAGTGTTTTGTTTTGTTTTGTTTTGTTTTTGAGACAGAGTCTCGCTCTTTCGTCCAGGCTGGAGTGAAGTGGCGCAATCTTGGCTCACTGTAACTTCCTGGCTCAAGCAATTCTCCTGCCTCAGGCTCCCAAGTAGCTAAGATTACAGCCACATGCCACCATGCCCAGCTAATTTTTTGTATTTTTAGTAGAGATAGGATTTCACCGTGTTGGCCAGGCTGCTCTCGAACTCCTAACCTCATGATCCACCTGACTTGCCTTCCCAAAGTGCCTGGGTTACAGGTGTGAGCCACCATGCCCAGCCCATTGTTATTTTTATAAAGTACAAACATACTAAGATAAAAGTATTTATTGTCAGTGGTGATATCATCTGTCTACTAATTATCATCTCACTTTGTAGAAGCTCTTTGTATATTTTAGATATTTTATTTATATTTTAGATATATATATTTATTTTAGATATTTTATTCACTACCTACATTACAGATAATTTTTTGCAAGTCTAGCATTGGTCTTATGATTTTGTTTACACCATGTCTCTGTTTCTGTTTATAGTGTGATTTACAGTTTAGTTGCCAAACCAACTTGATTTACCTGTAAAGACCATACATTTTATTATCATAATCTATATATGCCTACATATAGATTTCTTGATATTTATCCTGCATGTTGTTGTTTAAAATTCCTGGGTCTGTGGTTTGGTTTCAGACGTCAACTTTGGGAAATTTTCAGTCATTATTGCTTCAAATGTTTCTTTGATCCTTTCTGTCATTCTTCTCCTCTCTGGTGTTCTCATTAAGTGTGTGTTACACCTTTTGTAGTTGTCTCACGATTCTTGAATATTTATCTTTTTTTTTTTGAGACTTATGCTCTGTCCCCCGGGATGGAGTGTGATGGGTCAATCTCAGCTCACTGCAACCTCGCTGTCCCAGGTTCAAGCAATTTTCCTGCCTCAGCCTCCAAAGTAGCTAGGATTACAGGCATGCACCACCATGCCCAGCTAATTTTTTTGCACTTTTAGTAGAGATGGGTTTTTGCCATGTTGGCCAGGCTGGTCTCAAACTCCTGACCTCAAGCGATCCTCCCACTTTGGCCTCCCAAAGTCCAGGGATTACAAGTGTGAGCCATCATGCCTGGTCCATCATAGGTTTTTACTTTAGGGAGTTTCTATTCACATAAATTCAGGCTCACTAATTCTTTCTTTGTCATGTCCACTCTAGTAATGAGTATCAAAGGTATTCATCAGCTCTTTAAAAAAAAATTTGTATTTTTAAATATTGTGGGTACATAGTATATATTTGGGGGTATATGAGATGTTTTGATACAGGTATGCGTGCATAATAATCACGTTGGAAATGGGGTACCCATCCCTCAAGCATTTATCCTTTGTGTATAAGCAATCCAATCATACTCTTTTATTTTTTTGAGACAGAGTCTCACTCTACTGCCCAGGCTGGAGTGCAGTGATGTGATCTTGGCTTACTGTAACCTCTGCCTCCCAGGCTCAAGCAATTCTCCTGCCTCTGCCTGTAGCTGGGATTACAGGTGCCTGCCCCACGCCTGGCTAATTTTTCTATTTTTGTAGAGACAGGGTTTCACCACGTTGGCCAGGCTGGTCTTGAATTCCTGACCTCAAGTGATCTGCCTGCCTTAACCTCCCAAAGTGCTGAGATTACAGGTGTGAACTACCATGCCTGGCCTCTTTAGTTATTTTTAAATGTACAATTAAATTATTACCGACAGTAGTCACCATGTTGTGCTATTAAATAGTGGGTCTTATTCACTCTTTCTATTGACAACTTTTTTGTACCAATTAACCATCCCCACCTTCTCATGCCCCCATTACTGTTCTCAGCCTCTGGTAACCATCCTTTTACTGTCTCCATTAGTTCAATTGTTTTAAGTTTTAGATCCGACAAATAAGTGAGAACATGTGATGTTCATCTCTCTGTACCTAGCTTATTTCACTTAACATAGTGACCTCCGGTTTCATTCATGCTGTTGCAAATGACAGAATGTCATTCTTGTTTATGGCTAAATAGTACTCCATACATAGAGGACTACAGTTTCCTTTACCCATTCATCTGTTGATGGACACTTAGATTGCTTTGAAAATTTGGCTACTTTGAACAGTGCTGCAGCAAACATGGAAGTGCAGATATCTCTTCAGTATACTGATTTCCTTTCTTTGGGGTTTATACTCAGCACTGGGATTGCTCGATCATTTGGTAGCTCTATTTTTAGTTTTTTGAGGAACCTCCAATCTCCTCTCCATAGTAGTTGTGCTAATTTGCATTCCCACCAACAGTCCACAAGGGTTCCCTTTACTTCACATCCTTGCCAGCATTTGTTACTGCCTGTCTTTTGCATATAAGTCACTTGAACTGGGGTGAGATGATGTTATCAGTGTAGTTTTGATTTGCATGTCTCTGATAATCACTGATGTCAAGCATCTTTTTGTATGCCAGTTTGCCCTTGTATGTCTTCTTTTAAGAAAGATTCTATTCAAATCCTTTACCTGTTTTTAAATCAGATTATTTGATTTATTATACACAGAGTTGTTTGAGCTTCTTAAATATTCTGGTTATTAATCCCTTGTCAAATGGGTAATTTACAAGTATTTTATCTGATTCTGTGGGTTGTCCTTTCACTTTGTTGATTGTTTCCTTTGCTGTACAGAAGCTTTTTTTTTTTTTTCAACCTGATGTGATCTCATTTGTCCATTTTTACCTTGGTTGCCCGTGCTCGTAGGGTATTACTCAAGAAATTTTTGCCCAGACCAATGTCCTGGAGAATCTCTGTAATATTTTTTTGCAGTAATTTTCTAGTTTGAGGTCTTAAAGCCTTTAATCCATTTTGATTAGATTTTTGTGAGAGATAGTGGTGTAGTTTCATTCTTCTGCTTATGGATATCCAGTTTTGCCAGCACCATTTATAGAAGAGACTCTGTTCCCCAATGTTTGTTCTTGGCATCTTTGTCAAAAATGAACTTACTGTGGGTGTATGAATTTGTTTGTCAGTTCTCTAATCTGTTCTAATGGTCTGTGTGTCTGTTTCTGTGTCAGTACCTTCCTATTTTGTTTACCATAGCTCTGTAGTATAACTTGAAGTCAGATAATGTGATTCCTGCAGTTTCGTTCTTTTCTGTCAGGATAGCTTTGGCTATCCTGAGTCTTTTGTGGTTCCAGATAAATTTTAGGATTCTTTATTCTATTATTGTGAAGAATGTAATTGATATTGCAATGAAAATTGCATTGAACCTGTGGATTGCTTTGGGTAGTATGGACTTTTAACTATATTGATTCTTCCATCTGTGAATGTGGAATATTATTCCATATTTTTGTGGGCCTTCTTCAATTTCTATCATTAATATTTTATAGTTGTTATTATAGAGCTCTTTTACTTTCTTTAAATTTAATTCCTAGGTATTTTATTTGTGGCTATTGTAAATGGGATTATGTTTTAATTTCTTTTTCAGATTGTTCACTGTTGGCGTATAGAAATGCTACTGACTTTTGTATGTAGATTTTATATCCTGCAAATTTACTGAATGTGTTTGTGAGTTCTAATACTTTTTTATGCAGTTCTTTAGCTTTTTCCAAATATAAGATCATATCATCTGCAAAGATAATTTGACTTCTTCCTTTTTGGGTGCCTTTTATTTCTTTCCCTTGTCTGATTGCTGTAGCTAGGAATTCCAGTACTATATATTGAATAACAGTGTTGACCGTGGGCATCCTTGTTGTTTTCCAGACCTTAGAGGAAGGTCTTTTGATTTTTCCCCATTCATTATGGTACATATTACCCATTCATTATAATGTCATATATGGCTTTTATTATGTTGAGGTATGTTCCCTCTATATCCAGTTTTTTAAGGGTTTTTATCAGGAAGGGATGTTGGATTTTATCAAGTGCTTTTTCAGCATCAATTGAAATGATCGTGTGGTTTTTGTCCTTTATTCTGTTGATATGATAGATCACATTGATTGATTTGCATATGTTGAACCATCCTTGCATCCCAGGGATAAATCCCACTTGGTTATTATAAATGATATTTTATTTATTTTTATATTTTAAATTCTGGGATATATGTGCAGAACATGCAGGTTTGTTACATAGGTATACATGTGCTATGGTGATTTGCTGCATCCGTCACTCCGTCATCTATATTAGATATTTCTCCCATTGCTATCCCTCCCCTATTCCCCCAACCGCTGCTACCCTCCCCTAGCCCCCCATTCCCTGAAGGCCCCGGTGTGTGATGTTTCCGTCCTTGTGTCCATGTATTCCCATTGTCTAACACACACTTATAAGCGAGAACATGCAGCATTTGGTTTTCTATTCTTGTGTCAGGTAACCAGCTTTATCCATGTTCCTGCAAAGGACATGAACTCATCCTTTTTTATGGCTGCATAGTATTCCGTGGTGTATATGATATGTGCCATATTTTTTTGGATTGGTTCCAAGTCTTTGCTATTGTGAACACTGCCACAATAAACACATGTGTGCATGTGTCTTTATAATAGAATGATTTATAATCCTTTAGGTATATACCCAGTAATGGGATTGCTGGGTCAAATGGTATTTCTAGTTCTAGATCCTTGAGGAATCACCACATTGTCTTCCACAATAGTTGAACTAATTTACACTCTGACCAACAATGTAAAAGCATTTCTATTTCTCCCTGTCCTCTCTAGCATCTGTTGTCTCCTGACTTTTTAAAGATCACCATCCTAACTGGTGTGAGATGGTATCTCATTGTGGTTTTGCTTTGCATTTCTCTAATGACCAGTGATGATAAGCTTTTTTAAAAATTATTACATTATAAGTTCTGGAGTACATGTGCAGAACATGTAGGTTTGTTACATATGTATACATGTGACATGGTGGTTTGCTGCATCCATCCCCCTGTCATCTACATTAGGTATTTCTCAATGCTATCCCTCCCCTAGCCCCCCACCTCTGACAGGCCCTGGTATGTGATTTTTCCCCTCCCTATGTCCATGTGTTCTCGTTGTTCAACACCCAATTATGAGTGAGAACATGTGGTGTTTGGTTTTTCGTTCTTGCATCAGTTTGCTAAGAATGATGGTTTTCAGCTTCATCCATGTCCCTGAAAAGGACATGAATTCATTGTTTTTTATGGCTGTATAGTATTCCATGGTGTATATGTGTCACATTTTCTTTATCCAGCCTATCATCTATAGACATTTGGGTTGGTTCTAAGTCTTTGTTATTGTGAACAGTGCCGCAATAAACATATGTGTGCATGTGTCTTTATAATAGAATGATTTATAATCCTTCGGGTGTATATCCAGTAATGGGATTGCTGACTCAAATGGTATTTCTAGTTCTAGATCCTTGAGGAATCACCACACTGTCTTTCACAATTTGTCTTTGAACTAATTTACACTCCCACCAACAGCGTAAAAGCATTTCTATTTCTCAACATCCTCTCTAGCATCTATTGCCTCCTGATTATTTTAATGATTGCAATTCTAAGTGGCTTGAGATGGTACCTCAATGCAGTTTTAATTTGCATTTCTCTAATGACCAGTGATGATGAGCTTTTTTTCATACGTTTGTTGGCTGCATAAATCTTCACTTTTGAGAAGTGTCTGTTCATATCCTTCGCCCACTTTTTTATGGCGTTGTTTTTTTTTCTTGCAAATTTGTTTAAGTTCTTTGTAGATTCTATCTATTCTCCCTTTGTCAGATAGATAGATTGCAAGAATTTTCTCTCATTCTGTAGTTTGCCTGTTCACTCTGATGATAGATTATTTTGCTGTGTAAAATAAACTCTGTGTAATTAAACTCTTTAGTTTAATTAGATCCCATTTGTCAGTTTTGGCTTTTGTTGCCATTGCTTTTGGTGTTTTAGTCATGAAGGCCTTGCCCATGCCTATGTCCTGAATGGTATTGCCAAAGGTTTCTTCTAGGGGTGTTATGGTTTGGGGTCTTACATTTAAGTGTTTAATCCATCTTGAGTTAATTTTTGTATGAAGTGTAAGGAAGGGATCCAGTTTTAGCTTTCTGCATATGGCTAGCCAGTTTTCCCAACAACATTTATTAAATAGGGAATCCTTTCCTTATTACTTATTTTTGTTAGGTTTGTCAAAGAACAGTTGGTTGTAGATGTGTGGTGTTATTTCTGAGGCCTCTGTTCTGTTACAACGGTCTATATATCTGTTTTGGTACCAGTACCATGCTGTTTTTGTTACTGTAGCCTTGTAATACAGTTTGGAGTCAGGTAGCATGATGCCTCCAGGTTTGTTCTTTTTGCTTAAGATTGTCTTGGCTATGCAGGCTCTTTTTTGGTTCCATATGAAATTTAAGGTAGTTTTTTCCAATTCTGTGAAGAAAGTCAATGGTAGCTTGATGGGGATAGCATTGAATCTAGAAATTACTTTGGCAGTAAGGCTATTTTCATGATATTGATTCTTCCTGTCTATGAGCATGGAATGTTCTTCCATTTGTTTGTGTTCTCTCTTATTTCCTTGAGCGGTGGTTTGTAGTTCTCCTTGAAGAAGTCCTTTCCATCCCTTATAAGTTGTATTCCTAGGTATTTTATTCTCTTTGTAGCAATTGTGAATAGGAGTTCACTCATGATTTTGTTCTGTCTGTTATTGGTGTATAGGAATGCTTGTGATTTTTGCACATTCATTTTGTATCCTCAGACTTTGCTGAAGTTGCTTATCAGCTTCAGGAGATTTTGGGTTGAGATGACAGGGTTTTCTAAATATACAATCGTATCACCTGCAAACAGAGACAATTTGACTTCCTCCTTTCCTAATTGAATACCCTTTATTTCTTTATCTTGCCTGATGGGCCTAGCCAGAACTTCCGATACTATGTTGAATAGGCGTGGTGAGAGAGGACACTCTTGTCTTGTGCCAATTTTCAAAGAGCATGCTTCCAGTTTTTGCCTATTCAATATGATATTGGCTGTGAGTTTGTCATAAATAGCTCTTATTATTTTGAGATAAGTGCCATTGATACCTAGTTTATGGTGAGTTTTTAACATGAAGCACTGTTGAATTTTGTCACAGGCCCTTTCTGCATTTATTGAGATAATCATGTGGTTTTTGTTATCGGTTCTGTTTATGTAGTGGATTATGTTTATTGGTTTGCATATGTTGAACCAGCCTTGCATCCCAGGGATGAAGCTGACTTGATCGTGGTGGAAAAGCTTTTTGATGTGCTGCTGGATTCAGTTTGCCAGTATTTTACTGAGGATTTTTGCATCAGTGCTCATCAGGGATATTGACCTGAAAGTTTCTTTTTCTGTTGTGTCGCTGCCGGGTTTTGGTATCAGGATGCTGCTGGCCTCATAAAATGAATTAGGGAGGATTCCCTCTTTTTCTATTGTTTGGAATAGTTTCAGGAGGAATGGTACCAGCTCCTCTTTGTACATCTGGTTGAATTTGGCTGTGAATCTGTCTGGTCCTGGACTATTTTTGGTTGGTAGGCTCTTAATTGCTGCCTGAATTTCAGAACTTGTTATTGGTCTATTCAGGGATGCAGTTTCTTCCTGGATCAGTCTTGGGAGCATGTATGTGTCCAGGAATTTATCTATTTCTTCTAATTTTTCTAGTTTATTTGCATAGAGGTGTTTATAGTATTCTCCGGTGGTAGTATTCCTGTGAGATAGGTAGTGATATCCCCTTTATCATTTTATATTGAATTTATTTGATTCTTCTCTCTTTTCTTTTTTGTTAGTCTGGCTAGTGGTCTGTTTATTTTGTCGATCTTTTCAAAAAACCAACTCCTGGATTCATTGATTTTTCTTTTTTTTTTTTTTTGAAGGGTTTTTCTGTGTCTCTACCTCCTTCAGTTCTGCTCTGATCTTAGTTATTTCTTGTCTTCTGCTAGCTTTTATATTTGTTTGCTCTTGCTTCTCTAGTTCTTTTAATTGTGATGTTCGGGTGTTGATTTTAGATCTTTTTTCTCTTGTGGGCACTTAGTGCTATAAATTTTCCTCTACACACTGCTTTAAATGTGTCCCAGTGATTCTGGTACATTGTATCTTTGTTCTCATTGGTTTCAAATAACTTCTTTTTTTCTGTCTTAATTTTTTTATTTACCCAGCAGTCATTCAGTAGCAGGTTGTTCAGTTTCCATGTAGTTGTGTGGTTTTGAGTGAGTTTCTTAATCCTGAGTTCTAATTTGATTGCACTATGGTCTGAGAGACTGTTTGTTATGATTTCCTTTATTTTGCATTTGCTGAGGAATGTTTTACTTCCAATTATGTGGTCAGTTTTAGAATAAGTGTGATGTGGTGCTGAGAAGAATGTATATTCTGTTGATTTGGGCTGGAGAATTCTGTAGATGTCTATTAGGTCCACTTGGTCCAGAGCTGAGTTCAAGTCCTGGATATCCTTTCTAATTTTCTGTCTCCTTGATCTGTCTAATATTGACAGTTGGGTGTTAAAGTCTCCCAGTATTATAGTGTGGGAGTCTAAGTCTCTTTGTAGGTCTCTAAGAACTTGCTTAATGAATCTGGGTGCTTCTGTATTGGGTGCATATATATTTAGGATCGTTAGCTCTTCTTGTTGCATTGATTCCTTGACCTTTATGTACTGCCCTTCTTTGTCTCTTTTGATCTTTGTTGGTTTAAAGTCTGTTTTATTAGAGACTGGGATTGCAACCCCTTCTCTTTTTTTGCTTTCCATTTGTTTAGTAAATATTTTTTGCTTCTTTTTATTTTGAACCTATCTGTGTCATTGCACATGAGATGGGTCTCCTGAATACAGGACATCAATGGGTCTTGACTCTTTATCCAATTTGCCAGTATGTGTCTTTTAATTGGGGAATTTAGCCTGTTACTTTTAAGGTTAATCTTGTTATGTGTGAATTTGATTGTCATTATGATGCTAGCCGGTTATTTTGCCTGTCAGTTGATACAGTTTCTTCATAGAGTTGATGGTCTTTACAATTTGGTATGTTTTTGCAGTGGCTGGTATTGGTTGTTCCTCTCCCTGTTTAGTGCTTCCTTCAGGAGCTCTTATAAGGCTGGCCTGGTGGTAGTAAAGTCTCTTAGCATTTGCTTGTCTGTAAAGGATTTTATTTCTCCTTCACTTATGAAGCTTAGTTTGGCTGGATATGAAATTCTGTGTTGAAAATTCTTTTATTTAAAAATGTTGAATATTGTCCTGCACTCTCTTCTGTCTTGTAGGCTTCTGCTGAGGATCCACTGTTAGTCTGATTGGCTTCCCTTTGTAGGTAACCTGACCTTGCTCTGTGGCTGCCCTTAACATTTTTTCCTTCATGAATCTGATGATTATGTGTCTAGGGTTTGCCTTCTTCAGGAATATCTTTGTGATATTCTCTGTGTTTCCTGAATTTGAATGTTGGCCTGCCTTGCTAGGCTGGGGAATTTCTCCTGGATAATATCCTGAAGAATGTTTTCCAACGTGGTTCTCTTTTCCCTGTCACTTTCAGGTATACCAATCAAACATAGATTTGGTCTTTTCACATAGTCCCATATTTCTTGGAGGCCTTGTTTGTTTCTTTTCACTCTTTGTCCTCTAATCTTGTCTTCTGACTTTATTTCATTGAGTTGATCTTCAATCTCTAATATCCTTTCTTCTGCTTGATCAATTCAGCTATTGATACTTGTGTGTGCTTCATGAAGTTCTCATGCTGTGTTTTTCAGCTCCATCAGGTCATTTATATTCTCTAAACTAGTTATTCTAGTTAGCAATTTATCTAAGCTTTTTCAAAGTTCTTAGCTTCCTTGTATTAGGTTAGAACATGCTCCTTTAGCACAGAGGAGTTTATTACCCACCTTCTGAAGTCTACTTCTGTCAGTTCATCAATTCATTCTCCCTCCAGTTTTGTTCCCTTGCTGGCTATGAGTTGTGATCTTTTGGAGGAGAAGAGGCATTCTGTTTTTTGGGAATTTTCAGCTGTTTTTTGCTGGTTTCTCCTCATCTTCGTGGATTTATCTACCTTTGGTCTTTGTTGTTGGGGACCTTCTGATGGGGTCTCTGAGTGGACATCTTTTTTGTTGGTGTTGATATTTTTCCTTTGTTTGTTAGTTTTCCTTCTAACAGTCAGGCCCCTCTGCTGCAGGTCTTGGGGTTTGCTGGAGGTTTACTCCAGACCCTATTTGCCTGGGTATCACCAGTGGAGACTACAGAATAGCAAAGATTGCTGCCTGCTTCTTCCTCTGGAAACTTCGTTCCAGAGGGACACCCACCAGATGCCAGCCAGAGCTCTCCTGTATAAGGTATCTGTCGGCCCTTACTGGGAGGTGTCTCCCAGTCGGGATATATAGGGGTCAGGGGCCCACTTGAGGAGGCAGCCTGTCCCTTATCAGAGCTTGAATGCCATGCTGGGAGACCTGCTAGTTTCTTCAGAGCTGTCAGGCAAGGATGTTTAAGTCAGCTGAAGCTGTGCCCACAGCTACCCCTTCCCCTAGGTGTTCTGTCCCCGGAAGATGGGGGTTTTATCTATAAGTCTCTGACTTGGGCTGCTATTTTTTTTTCTTTTTCAGAGAAGCCCTGCCAAGATAGGAGGAATCGAGAAAGGCAGTGTGGTTTCAGTGGCCTTGCTGAGCTGTGGTGGGGTCTGCCCAGTTCAAACTTCCTGGCAGCTTTGTTTACACTATGAGGGTAAAACTGCCTACTCAAGCCTTAACAATGGCAGATTTCCCTCTCCCCACCAAGCTTGAGTGTCCCAGGTTGATCTCAGACTGCTGTGCTGGTAGTGAGAATTTCAAGCCAGTGGATCTTCGCTTGCTGGCCTCCATGGGGATCAGACCCACTGAGCCAGACCACTTGGCTCCCTGGCTTCAGCTCCTTTTCCAGGGGAGTGAATGGTTCTGTCTTGCTGGCATTCCAGGTGCCACTGGGATATGAAAAAAATAAAATAAAATAAAAAAACCTCCTGCCACTAGCTTGGTGTCTGTCCAAACAGTCCCCCAGTTTTGTGCTTGAAATCGAGGGCCCTGGTGATGTAGGCACCGGAGGGAATCTCCTTGTCTGCTGGTTGTGAAGAGGGTGGGGAAAGCACAGTATCTAGGCTGGAATGTACTTTTCTTCCCAGTACAGTCTCTCAAGGCTTCCCTTGACTAGGGGAATGAAATCCCCCGATTCCTTGCACTTCCCAGGTGAGGCAATGCCATACCCTGCTTCAGTTCACCCTCTGTGAGCTACACTCACTGTCCAACCAGTCCCAGTGAGATGAACCGGATACCTCAGTTGGAAATGCAGAAATTATCCACCTTCTGTGTCGATCTCCATGGGAGCTGCAAACCAGAGCTGTTCCTATTTGACCATCTTGCCAGCTGAACTGTAGATCAGACTCTTACAGGTGTGTGGCTTTATTTCTGAGTTTTCTGTTCTGTTCCATTGGTCTGTGCATCTGTTTTTGTACAAGTATCACACTGTTTGGTTTACTGTAACCTTATAGTCTGAAGTTGGGTAGTATAATGCCTCAGGCATTATTCTTCTTGCCTAGGATGGGATTGGCTATTCAGGCTTTTTGTTGTTGTTCCATATAGATATGGTTTGGATTTGTGTTCCCACCAAATCTCATGTCCAGTGTTGGAGGTGGGGCCTGGTGGGAGGTGATTGGATTGTGGGGGTGGTTTATCATGAATGATTTAGCACCATCCTCTTGATGCTGTTCTTGTGATTGTGAGTTATCACAAGATCTTGTTGTTTAAAAGTGTGTAGCACTGCCCCCAACTTTTTCTCGGTCCTGCCCCTGCCATTTAAGATGCCTGCTCCTGCTTTGCCTTTTGATATAAGTAGATGCTTCCTAAGACCTCCCCAGAAACAGATGCTGTCATACTCCCTGTACTCCCTGCAGAACTGTGAATCAATTAAATCTCTTTTCTTTATAAATTACCCATTTTCAGGTATTTCTTTATAGCAGTGTGATAAACAGCCTAATATGCATATGAATTTTAGAAGTTTTTTTGTAGTTTCATAGGAATAGTGTTGAATGCATAAATTTCTTTGGGTAGTATGGCCATTTTAATGATATTGATTCTTCCAATCTAGGAATATGTCATGTATTTCCATTTACTTGTGTCATTTCTGATTTCTTTCAGCAGTGTTTTGTAGTTTTCCTTGTAGAGATTGTTCACCTCCTTGGTTAGCTGTATTCCTAGGGATTTCAGTTTCTTTGTAGCTATTGTAAATGGGATTGTGTTGATTTGACTCTCAGCCTTGATGTATTGGTGTATAGAAATGCTACTTATTCTTGTACATTGATTTTATATCCTGAAACCTTGCTAAAATCATTTATCAGTTCTAGTAGCCTGATGGTAGTCTTTAGCATTATCTAAGTATAAATCATATTATCAGCAAAGAGGTGGCTTGCCTTACTCTTTTACTATTTGGATGCCTTTTATTTCTTTTTTTTCCACAATAATGTTTATTATTATATTCTTAAATAAATTAATATCCAATAAGCAAGTGGTTATTAATTTTTTCCTTCATTATTCAACCCCAAATTAGTCAAAGCATGTTAGTTATTTACAACTAACCCTAAAGTGAGCACAAATGACAAACATAGGCTACAATGTTAAAAATGTAATGCTTGAAGGCACCAGAGTGCCAACAACATCATAACATCAAAAGATTATTAGATAAGTTTCAGAAGGGATAAGAACCCCAGAGAGATTAGCCCCACTTCAGGGGTCACTTTTGCGGGTGTTCTCCAATGTGAAGAACTGGCTAGGACTGCTGGTACTCTGTTGAATAGGAGTGGTGAGAGTGGTTTGTTTTGTTTTGTTTTTGTTTTGCCTTATTCCAGTTCTCAAAGGGAATGGTTCTAGCTTTTCCCCATTTAGAAGTATGTTGGCTGTGGGTTTTTCATAGATGGTTCTTACTATTTTTAGGTATATTATTTGGATGCCTAGTCTGTTGGGGGTTTTTCATATGAAGGCATTTTTCTGCTAAACCTTTGGCTAACTTTCTTAAAATGATTTAATAAGTAAGCAGATGTTATTCTTTGTCCCTCCAGAAAATCAACAAGCAAAATGCCTTGAGCATTCCAAAAAACTGTGGCCATGACCTTTGCTCTTGGCTGGTCTGATTTTGCTTTAACTGGATCCCTTCTGCCTCTTGGTAGTTGCTACCTAGATTGTGCTTTGTCTTCAGGGTTGTACTGGTAAAGCCATGTTTCATCTCCTATTACAGTTCTTCAAAGACATGCTCAGGATCTTGATCCAGTTGTTTAACATTTCCATTGAAACCTCTGCTCGTCTGCAGCGAATCTGGATGCAGTGGTTTTGGTGCCCACTGAGTGGAAAGTTGCTCAACTTTAATTTTTCAGTGAGAATTGTGTAAGCTGAACCAACTGATATGTTAATCATGATGTTTCTGCTGTTAACCATTCGTCTTCATCAATTAAGGCACAAGCAAGATTAATTTCTTTCTTTCTTTTTCTTTTTTTTTTTTTTTTGAGATGGAGTTTTCCTCTTGTTACCCAGGCTGGAGTGCAGTGGCGTGATCTCCGCTCACCGCCACCTCCGCCTCCCGGGTTCAAGTGATTCTCCTGCCTCAGCCTCCTGAGTAACTGAGACTACAGGCGTGTGCCACCATGCCCAGCTAATTTTTGTATTTTTAGTAGAGGCGGGTTTTCACCATGTTGACCAGGATGGTCTCGATCTCTTGACCTCGTGATCCACCCGCCTCAGCCTCCCAAAGTGCTGGGATTACAGGCGTGAGCCACTGTGCCCGGCCAGGATTAGTTTTTTTTCTTGCACATTTATGTGAATGGCCTGCTGCTGCAGTCTTCAGCTTTAACGTCATCTTGGGCCTTCTTAAAATTAGTTATCCATTTGCCACCTGCTGATTTACTTGGGGCATTGTCCCCATAAACTTTTTGTAAAGCATCACTGATTTCACCATTCTTTTGCCCAAGCTTCCCCATAAATTCAATGTTTGTTCTTGTTTCCATTTTAGCAGAATCCATGTTGCTCTGATAGGGGCTCTTTTCAAACTGATGTCTTTTTCTTCTTAGTACCTCAAACTAGATCCTGTTCAGACATGTTATAACAAGTGTGAGTTTACTTCGGTACAAAAAAAAAACTTTGAAATTCATACATAGTTTTATTATAACATACATTTTCTATGGCCATTTTAAAGACCCCATGTATGTCTTAAGTAGAACAAATACATCATGCCTCTGCTTGTTCTCACACACGTGCAGCTATCCATTGCTCAGGCCCTGTATATTATGGGGAAATTTAAACTGATACTATGTTTATAATATTTCTTATTTAGTTATTGAAGATATCTCTTCATTGAGTCATGTCACTTTTTCTCTCATTTAGGCTTTGTAAATTTTTTTTGCATACATCTGTCCTCGTATATGGCATACAGGGGTCTGGATAAGGTAAATACTTTGTAAAAGTATACATAGTTAAGGATTAAGGAAGACCTAGAATTTCGGCTTTCTTTCTTGATCCAGTTTTTTCCCAGTACATCCCATGGCTGTATATATGTTGTGTGTGTGTGTGTGTGTGTGTGTGTGTGTGTATACACGTATATATATATATACACATATATATATATACACACACACATATATATGTGTGTCCTAACTTAAGCTGTTATAACAAAGTACCATAGATTGGGTGGCTTAAACAACAAACATTTATTTCTCACAGTTCTGGAGGCTGGCAAGTATAAGATCAAGGTGCCAGAAGACTGGGTGTCTAGTGAGGACCACTTCCTGGTTCATAGGTGATGGCTTCTTACTGTGTCTTCACATGGTGGAAAGAGGACTAGAAAGCTCTCAGAGATCTCTTGTAAAAGCACAGATCCCATACATGAGGGCTCCACTCTCATGCCTTAATTACTTTCAGAGCTCCTACCATCTAATATAATCACAGTGAAGATTATTTCTCATATCATTTTGTGAAACACAAACGTTCATTCCATAACAATGTTACAATATATAACTTGAATGTGTAACTTATTAGTAAATAACAGATATACACATATAAATATGTAACATATTAACAAATAACAGGTACACATATTTAAATGTAAATATAAATATTTCTGAGGGCTTATTCTTATTAGTTTTAGAAATAAACTTGATTTGTTTTGAATGATTTGGTTAAAAACATATCTTTTATATATTTTGGAGTAGGAAATCACATGAAGTAATGAAACTGCCATTAAACATTTGAAATAATTCTGCTGTGACTTATTGCTATTAAATACCCTTTTGAAATTGTTTAGTAACTTCCCTTATTTCTTTTATAATGTTAATATATATTGACATATTAATTTTAGTTTTATATTGTAGTTTTCAACTACATTTTTAATTGCTATTCTTAAATATTTTTAAAATTTCTATAGGTTTTGGGGGAACCGGTGGTATTTCATTACATGAGTAAGTTCTTTCGTGGTGATTTGTGACATTTTGCTGCACTCATCACCCGAGCAGTATACACCTAACCCAATTTGTAGTTTATTATGCCTCACCCCTTCCCTCACTTTTCCCCCAAATTCCAAAGTTCATTGTATCATTCTTATGCCTGTGCACCCTCATAGCTTAGATAACACTTATGAGCGAGATCATACAATGTTTAGTTTTTCATTCCTGAGTAGCAGTTTCCAATCCCATCCAGGTTGCTGCGAGTACCATTAATTCATTCCTTTTTATGGTTCAGTAGTATTCCATCATATATATATATACACCACAGTTTCTTTATCTACTCATTGATTGATAGACATTTGGGCTGGTTCCACGTTTTTGCAGTTGCAAATTGTGCTGCTATAAACATGCATGTGCAACTACCTTTTTCAAATAATGACTTCTTTTCCTTGGGGTAGATAAATGGATCAAATGGTAGCTCTACTTTTAGTTCTTTAAGGAACTGTGAGTATGGGATGTGTTTCTGTTTGTTTGTGTCATTTATGATTTCTTTCAGCAATGTTTGCAGTTTCCCTTGTAGAGGTCTTTCACCTCCTTGGTTAGGTATATTCCTAAGTTTTTTTGTTTGTTTGTTTGTTTTGTTTTATTTTTTCATCTCTTGTAAAAGAGGTGGAGTTCCTTATTTGATTCCCAGCTTGGTTGCTGTTGGTGTATCAGAGCTACTGATTTGTATACATTAATTTTGTATCCTGAAACTTTGCTGAATTCATTTATCAGTTCCAGTTTTTTGGATGAGTCTGTAAGGTTTTCCAGGTATGCAATCTTAACAGCAAACAGCAACGGTTTGACTTCCTCTTTATCGATTTGGATGCCCTTTATTTCCTCCTCTTGTCTGATGGCTCTGGCTAAAAATTCCAATACTATGTTGAATAGAAGCGGTGAGAGTGAGCATTCTTACTTGTTCCAGTTCTCAGAGGGAACGCTTTCAACTTTTCCCCATTCAGTATTATGTTGGCTGTGGATTTATCATAGATGGCTTTTATTACATTGAGGTATATTCCTTGTATGCTGATTCTGATGAAAGTTTTAATTGTAACGCGATGCTGGATTTTGTCAAATGTTTTTTCTGTGTCTATTGAGAAGATTATGTGACTTTTGTTTTCAATTTTGTTTATGTAATGTATCACATTTATTGACTTGCATGTGTTAAAGCATCTCTGCATTTCTGGTATAAACCTACTTGATCATGGTGGATTAACTTTCTGATATACTCTTGGATTCAGTTAGCTTTTTTTGTTGTTGTTTTTTTTGTTTTTGTAAGGATTTTTCATCCATGTTCATCAGGGATTACTGGTCTGTAGTTTTTTTTTTGTTGTTGTCGTTAGGTCCTTTCCTTTGGTATTATGGTGATGCTGGCTTCATATAGTGATTTAGGGAGGATTCACTCTTTCTCTATCGCATAGAATAGCATCAGTAGGATTGGTACCAATTCTTCTTTGAATGTCTGATAGAATTCATCTGTGAATCCATCTAGTCCTGGACTTTTTGTGTGTGTTGGTAACTTTTTTGTTATTTTAATCTCACTGCTTGTTATTGATCTGTTCAGGGTTTCTAATTCTTCTTGATTTAAGCTAGGGAGATTTTATCTTTCCAAGAATTTATCCATCTTCTCTAGTTTTCTAGCTTATGTTTATAAAGTTTTATAATTTATAAAGGTTCATAGTAACCTTGAATGATCTTTTGTATTTCTGTGGTGTTGGTTGTAATATCTCCTGTTTCATTTCTAATTGAACTTATTTGGATCTTCTCTCTTCTTTTCTTGTTTAATCTTGCTAATCTATCAATTTTATCTTTTCAAAGAACCAACTTTTTGTTTCATTTATCTTTTGTATTTGTTTTCTTTCAATTTCATTTAGTTCTGCTCTGATCTTCATTATTTCTTTTTTTTCTGCTGGGTTTGGGTTTGGTTTGTTCTTGTTTCACTAGTTTTTTGAGGTGTGACCTTAGAGTGTCTATTTGTGCTTTTTCAGACTTTTTAATGTAGGCATTTAAGGGTATGGACTTTCCTCTTAGCACCACTTTTGCTGTCTCCCAGAGATTTGGATAGGTTGTATCACTGTTATTCAGTTCAAATAATTTTTTAATTTCCATCTTGATTTCATTGTTGACCCCATGATCACTCAGAAGCAGGTCATTGAATTTCCATGTATTTGAATGGTTTTGAAGGTTCCTTTTGAAATTGATTTCCAATTTTATTCTACTGTGGTCTGAGAGAGTACTTGATGTAATTTCAATTTTCTTAAATTTATTAAGACTTGTTTTGTGGCCTATCATATCGTCCATCATGGAGAAAGCTCCATGCACCGGTGAATAGAATGTATACTCTGCAGTTGTTGGGTAGAATGTTATGCAAATATATGTTAAGTCCATTTGTTCTAAGGTATAGTTTAAATCCATTGTGTCTTTGTTGACTTTCTGTCTAATGACTGTCTAATGCTGTCAGTGGAGTATTGAAGTCCCCCCGTATTATTGTATTGCCATCTATCTCATTTCTTAGATCTAGTAGTCATTGTTTTATAAATTTGGGAGCTCCAGTGTTAGGTGCATACATATTTAGGATTGTGATCTTTTCCTGTTGCACAAGGCCTCTTATCATTATATAATGTCCCTTTTTGTCTTTCATTGCTTTTGCTTTAAAGCTTGTTTTGCCTGATATAAGAATAGCTACTCCTGCTCACTGTTGGTGTTCATTTGCATGGAATGTCTTTCCCACACCTTTACCTTAAGTTTATGTGAGTCCTTATGTGTCTCTTTAAGGCAACAGATGGTTAGTTGGTGAATTCTTATCCATTCTGCAATTCTGTATCTTTTAAGTGAAGCATTTAGGCCATTTACATACAACGTTAGTGTGTGAGGTATTATTCCATTTATCATGCTTCCATTTGTTACCTGTATAACTTGTTTTTTTAAGTTGTATTTTGTTTTATGGATCCTGTGGGATTTATGCTTTAAAGAGCTTCTGTTTTGATGTGTTTCCAGGACTTGTTTCAAGATTGAGAGCTTTTTTGGGGGCATTGGGGGCGTGGCAGTTCATGTAGTGCTGGCTTTGTAGTGGTGAATTCTCTCAGCATTTGTTTGTCTGAAAAAGACTGTGTCTTTCTTTTATATATGAAGCTTAGTTTCACTGGATACAAAATTCCTGGCTGTTAATTGTTTTGTTTGAGGAGGCTGAAGATAGAGCCTGAATCATTTCTATGGATTCCAGTGTTTCTGCTGAGAAATCTGCTGTTAACCTGATAAGTTTTTCTTTATAGGTTACCTGGTGTTTTGCCTCACAACTCTTAAAATTCTTTCCTTCATCTTGACTTTAGACAATCTGAAAAAAATATGCTTAGGCAATGATCTTTTTGTGATGAATTGCCCAAGTGTTCTTTGAGTTTCTTGTATTTGGATGTCTAAGACTGGAGCAAGGCCAGGGAAGTTTTCCTTGATTGTTCTCCCAAATATGTTTTCCAAAATTCTAGATTTCTCTTCTTAGGAATGCCAATTATTCTTACATTTGGTCATTTAACATAATTCCAAACTTCTTGGAGGCTTTGTTCAGTTTTTTGTATTATATTTTCCTCTGTCTTTGTTGAAATGGGTTAATTTGAAAACCTTGTCTTTGAGCTCTGTAGTTCTTTCTTCTGCTTGTTTGATCCTATTGCTGAGACTTTCCAGAACATTTTGCATCTCTACATGCATCCTATATTTCCTGAAGTTGTAATTGTTTGTTATTTATGCTATCTATTTCACTGAAGATTTCTTCCCTCATATCTTCTATCATTTTTCTGATTTCCTTAAATTGGACTTCACCTTTCTCTGGTGAAGCTAACCTCCTTGGTTAGCTTAATCGGCCTTCTGAATTCTCTTTCAGGTAAATCAGGGATTTCTTCTTGGTTTGAATCCATTGCTGGTGCACTAGTGTAATTCTGGAGAGATGTTAAAGAATCTTGTTTTGTCATATTACCAGAATTATTTTTTCTCATTCCTTCTCATTTTTCTCATTCCTTCTCATATGTCAGAGGAAAGATCTGGGGCTCAAGGTTGCTGTTCAGATTCATTTGTTCCACAGGGAGTTCCCTTGATGTAGTACAGTCCCTCTTTTCCTAGGGATGTGACTTTCTGAGAGCTGAACTGTAGTAATTGTTAGTTCTCTTCTGGATTTAGCTACCCAGTAGGGCTGCCAGGCTCTGGGGTGGTACTGGGGGTTGTCTACAGTGTCCTGTGATGTGAACCATCTTCAGGTCTCTCAGCCATGGATACCAGCACCTCCTCCAGTGGAAGTGGCAGGAGAGTGGAATGGACTCTGTGAGAGCCCTTGGTTTTGGTTGTTCAATGCACTGGTTTTGTGCGGGTTGGCCATTGCCAGGAGTTGGCACTTTCAAGAGAGCATCAGCTGTGATAGTACAGGGAAGGTTAGGTGGTGGGTGGGGCCCTAGAATTCCCAAGAGAATATGCTCTTTGTCTTCAGCTACCAGGCTGGATAGGGAGGGACCATGAGGTGGTGGCAGGGTTAGGCGTGTCTGAGCTCAGACTTCCCTTGGGCACGTGGCTTGCTGTGGCTGCTGTAGGGGATAGAGGTGTGATTCTTGGATCAATGGAGTTATGTTCCCAGGAGGATTATGGCTGCCTCTGCTGTGTCATGCAGCTTGTCAGGGAAGTGGGGGAAAGCCAGCAGTTACAGGCCTCACCCAGCTCCCACACAACCCAAAAGGCTGGTCTCATTCCTACTGTGCCCTCTCCAGTAGCACTGAGTTTGTTTCCATGCTATGGGCAAACAGAGCTGAGAACGTGCCCTGGGCTATCAGCCTCCCAGCTGAGAAAGCAAGCAGAGCTTTCATGCCTCCCTGCCTGTAAGAGTCTGCACACCATCAAGACACCAAGGACCTTCTTCACAGAACTGGAAAAAAACCACCTTAAACTTCATATGGAACCAAAAGAGAGCCCGCATAGCCAAGTCAATTCTAAGCAAAAAGAACAAAGTGGGAGGCATCACACTACCGGACTTCAAACTATACTACAAGGCTACAGTAATCAAAATAGCATTGTACTGGTACCAAAACAGAAATCTAGACCAATGGAACAGAACAGAGGCCTCGGAGGCAACACAACACATCTACAACCATCTGATCTTTGACAAACCTGACAAAAACAAGCAATGGGGAAAGGAGTCCCTGTTTAATACATGGTGTTGGGAAAACTGGCTAGCCATGTGCAGAAAGCAGAAACTGGACTCCTTCCTGACACCTTACACCAAAATTAACTCCAGATGGATTAAAGACTTAAACATAAGACCTAACACCATAAAAACCCTAGAAGAAAATCTAGGCAAAACCATTCAGGACATAGGCATAGGCAAGGACTTCATGACCAAAACACCAAAAGCATTGACAACAAAAGCCAAGATAGACAAATGGGACCTAATCAAACTCCACAGCTTCTGCACAGCAAAAGAAACAGTGATTAAAGTGAATCAGCAACCAACAGAATGGGAAAAAATTTTTGCAGTCTACCCATCCGACAAAGGGCTGATATCCAGAATCTACAAAGAACTAAAACAGATTTACAAGAAAAAAACAAACAAGCCCATTCAAAAGTGGGCAAAGGATATGAACAGACACTTTACAAAAGAAGACATACATGAGGCCAACAAACATATGAAAAAATGCTCACCATCACTGGTCATTAGAGAAATGCAAATCAAAACTACATTGAGATACCATCTCACACCAGTTAGAATGGCGATCATTAAAAAATCTGGAGACAACAGATGCTGGAGAGGATGTGGAGAAATAGGAACACTCTTACACTGTTGGTGGGAATGTAAATTAGTTCAACCATTGTGGAAGATAGTGTGGCGATTCCTCAAGGACCTAGAAATAAAAATTCCATTTGACCCAGCAATTCCATTACTGGGTATATAGCCAAAGGATTATAAATCGTTCTACTATAAGGACACATGCTCACGAATGTTCATTGCAGCAGTGTTTACAATAGCAAAGACCTGGAACCAACCCAAATGCCCATCGACAATAGACTGGACAGGGAAAATGTGGCACATATACACCATGGAATATTATGCAGCCATCAAAAACGATGAGTTCGTGTCCTTTGTAGGGACATGGATGAACCTGGAAACCATAATTCTCAGCAAACTGACACAAGAATAGAAAATCAAACACCGCATGTTCTCACTCATAGGTGGGTGTTGAACAATGAGAACACATGAG
>NW_022437068.1:2981851-2987782 GCF_009761245.1 Sapajus apella
ATTCTCAGCAAACTGACACAAGAATAGAAAATCAAACACCGCATGTTCTCACTCATAGGTGGGTGTTGAACAATGAGAACACATGGACACAGGGAGGGGAGCATCACACACTGGGGTCTGTTGGGGGAAACTAGGGGAGGGACAGCAGGGGGTGGGGAGTTGGGGAGAGATAGCATGGGGGGAAATGGCAGATATAGGTGATGGGGAGGAAGGCAGCAAATCACACTGCCATGTGTGTACCTATGCAACAATCTTGCATGTCCTTCACATGTACCCAAAAACCTAAAATGCAATTTAAAAAAAAGAAAAAGGAAAAAAAAAAAAGAGTCTGCACACTGGTTTCACTCCCTGCCCTGGAGTTCTGACCAGGAGACTTTGCATTTGGTTGGAATTGTTAGAGTTCAGCTGGAGGTTTCCTTCTCCTTGTGGCCTTTTCCTAGTTCCTCTGGTAACCCTCCTCAAAGACCCCTGTGAGATAAGTCAGAAGTGGCTTTCCTGTGGATCCAGAGAACCCACAGGGCTTTTCCCACTGCTTCCTGTATTTCGCTCAGCTCTCTAAATTGAATCAATTGCAGGTAAGGTCAAATCCTTCTTCTGTGATCTATACTTTTGGGTTCCTCAGTTAAGGTGTATGTTTGGGGGTAGATGGATCCCCCTTTTCTACTTTTACAATTTGGGCATTTACAGTATTTGGCTGTCTCCCAAGTCCTGCAGAAGCAATTTGCTTCCTTCAGAGGGTCTATGGATTCTCTCAGCTTTCCTGGTATATTCCTGCAGTCGTCCTGGAGCAAAAGTTCATGATACAAGTCTCCACGTGCTGCTCTGTTCATTAAAGTGGGAGCTGTAATTTAGTCCTGACTTCTAGCTGCCATTTTTCCTCTATATCTCGTTTTCTACTTCTACTTAATACTTTCTAAACATATAACTGAATACTAGTTTCAGATATGTAAAAGTATATTATTGTGTTTTCTTAATCCAAAATGTTAATCATAAAATTATCTATTAGTTTTGTAAGAGAGATATTTGATTTTTCAAAATCAACTTATTTTTTAATTTTCATTTTTAGTTTCCCTTAACTTAGCTTGTTTTATAGTTTGTTTTAACGCTTTATCATAACACTTTTGTTATGATATAGAATAGTTTGATATTAGTGTTCTAGAATTATGGGTTTGATTGTATTCCTTGGAATTTGGCTTGGATTTCTTTGTTTCACTTGAGAGTGTTTGGGGGCCTAAAGGTGTTACTAAATATTCATTGTGATGTGTCTTGATGGTAAGATTATGATTAATCTTATGTCATTTAATAAACTGTGTGAGGCTTACTCTGTCTGAAGCCTTATCCTCTGCCTGGCAGAAACCTATGGGTCAGGGTTTACCTCTGGAGGCCACTGCTCGGATGAGTCCCAGCCCATGCACTATGGTCCAGTGACCTTGGACAAGACCCTGAACTTTTTTTTTTTTTTTTTTTTTTGATAGGCTCATTTTACTCAATCTTGAGAAAATGTCTACCTCATTCCCCAAACCTGAATCTCCATAGCTTCTGTCATTCTTTCACATCAGAATGGTAATCTGTGACAAAAAAAAAAAAATAGTTCAGCTTACAAGTCAGTCATACAAATGCTTTTCCCCAGGCAACCTCTGTATGTTGGTATGTAACAGAAGTGCTTTTTACGTAGTTCCCACTTTTTATAGAGAGGTTTTTTTTATTGCATTTTAGGTTTGGGGGTACATGTGAAGAACATGCAAGATTGTTGCACAGGTACACACGTGGCAGTCTTGTTCCCATCCTCAGTGAGATGGGGACCCCTGTGGTACCTTGGCAAAGGTTGGCTATTAGGATTCAGGGAGGTAATCCAGGAGGTGTGTGTGCAGTACAAAGCTCAGAGTGAGTGCTCAGCTGTTGGCTGTATTGGTGATGGCACTGCTGTGGCTGCTCTTAGGGCTGTGGTTCTAAAAGTGACGCAAAAGAGCTCACTGCGCATTGAGTACAATCCAGATGCATAAGCAGGCAGACACATAGCAGATGCAGAGGTCACTGGCCCTTGAGAATCATAAAAAGAGGGCTACCAGAACACAGAGAATCACAAAGCTTGACCATGGTGTGACTCCCCTCAACTGGGAAAGACAACCTAGAAGTGGGACTGTTTTGGCTGGTTCCTGAAGAGTCAGTAGGAGTTTTCAGTTAAAGGTAATTTTCTTACATTAATTTGCTTTTAAATGTTCAAGGGCATGAGGGATGAGCCTACATACAAACTCAGAATGGAGAAAAGCCACATGGACTGAAAAGATCTGATCTCTGTGGGGCTGCCAGGTGGAATCAGGTGACCTGGGAAGGAGCAGATTGCTCTGTGTTGTTTCTCAATCCAATCAGTGAACTTCCTTTCTCATAGAGGAGCTTAGCTTCTTCACTCATCTATAATTGAGTGCGTGATGCATGTGTATTTTTTTCTGTTGCCTTTCAAGGTTGTATTTATTTTTGCATGTGTCTGTGCTTACATATTTTTGGGTAGGCTTTTTCTTAATATTAGGTTAAAAGATGATCTTAGTTTTACTTGTTTTTCCTGTTTTTCTGGTAAATATTAGTTTCTCATATCTATGCAGTGCGTGTTCCAAGTATTTTTTCTTGCTCACTTTTCTAGTGCTAATAGGTATAGGGTGAATTCACTTTGAGGGGTGATATAGAGCCTAATTTTAGAAAGTTACATTTCTCACTTTTACTTAATCCTTGCTGAGAACTTTTCTATGAAATTTTATATGTTATCATTGTATCGTATAGGATTCCTATTAGATTTTCTTTACAGTGTTAAGGCTCCTTAAATCTGTGCATATCTTTCTTTCTTTAGTTACCAGTCCTCATTTCTCTGTGGTTTCTTATAGAGAATATAGCCCTGGGAATTTATTTACATCATGATTCAGAGCTTTGGTTTTTGCTGTGTCATGTTTTAGAGAGAACATTGGACCAGAAGTCTGGAGATCTGGTTTCTGGTTTTAGCTCTGCCATAAACAGTAAAAATATACTTCCCAATGGTTGCTTTCACATCAGACAGTTCAAAAGAGCTGTGAGTTATCAGTCAAGCCAGTGAGACTTCTCTGATGCCCTTTTTATTAACCTGGAATGCCAAGGGATTGGAATCCACGAGGGTTTTCTGAAGCACCTTCTCTGGAGCCCTGATTTTATGAGCTGTTAGTACATGTTCCATGAAAATAGGTTCTGTGTCAGGTTAATTGGGTTATCCTGGAACTCCTTAGAGACTTTAGTTTTTCTCTGTGGTTCTTCAGGGAAATATAGAGTATGCAGGTTGGCTGTGTTTAACCAATTTATTTGACCAGGAAAATTTCTATATATACAGTAGCCTATGGGACTAGAAGTGTTCCATAGAACATACTTTGGGAAACAGTAAGATAATTTTTAAGGTTTCTTCGAACTTTCAAGTGTATGATTCTGTGAATATACTAAAAACCACTTAACATTATACTTTAAAAGGATGAATTTTCTCGTTTATAAATTATATCTTAGTAAATATCATTATAAGAATTTTTAATGGTTCTTTAATCTTCAAAACTACCTGGGATTATTTCTGCTATTTATAATGTGGGCTTCAATTCCTGATTAAAAACACACAACAAAAAAACATACAGCACTTGACTGTTTAACATCCTTTGCAGAGAGTGTCATTCAATTCTAGGAAACTTCAAGGTCGCTTTGCTGATTATGGCCTTTGTGTGTTTGTTTCATACCAATCTCTATGCATATTAGAACTTCTCCGTCAGACTTTCTAGGTTTAAGTGCTTGTCTTGAATTGCTGTCTTCTTTTTTGAGTCATGTGGCTGTGTTTTCAGGCTAGTGTATTCTGTATGTCTATAATCTGGTTTTCTGGGTTAATTCTTATATTATCCTCTTTGCTGTTATTTTTCATTCTTTGATAACATGTTTTATTTTGATTTATTTCAGTTCAGTGGTACACGTGCAGGCTTGTTATATAGTAAACTCATGGTCAGATGCAGTGGCTCATGCCTGTAATCCTAGCACTTTGGGAGGCTGAGGCAGGCAGATCACGAGTTTAGGAGTTTGAGATCAGCCTGGCCAACATAATGAAACCCCGTCTCTACTAAAGAAATACAAACATTAGCTGGGTGTGTTGGTGCATGCTTGTAATCCTAGCTACTCTGGAGGCCGAGGCAGGAGAATTCCTTGAACTCAGGAGGCAGAGGTTGCAATAAGCTGAGATTGCACCACTGCACTCCAGCCTGGGCAACAGAGCAAGACTCTGTCTCAGAAAAAAAAGGAACAAAAAAGTAAACTCGTGTCACAGGAGTTTATTGTACATATTATTTGTCACCCAGGTAGTAAGCCTAGTCCCCAATAGTTACTTTTTTCTGCTTTTCTCCCTCCTCCCACCTCATCGGACAAATAGGCCCACATGTCTGTTGTTCCTTTCTTTGTGTGTATAAGTTCTCCTTGCTTAGCACCCACTTACAAGTGAGAACATGCAGTATTTGGTTTTCTGCTCCTGAATTAGTTTGCTAAGGATAATGACCTCCAGCTCCATCCATGTTCCCACAAAAGACTTGATCTCATTCTTTTTTATCACTGCATAGTATTCCATGGTGTATGTATACCACATTTTCTTTATCTGTCATTGATGAGCATTTAAGTTGATCCATGTATTTACTATTGTGAATAGTGCTGCATGAACATTCATGTGCATGTGCCTTTATGGTAGTATGATTTATATTCCCTTGCGTGTATACACAGTAATGGGATTGCTGAGTCAAATGATAGTGCAGCTTTTAGCTCTTTGAGGAATTGCCACACCACTTTAAACAATGGTTGGACTGCCGGGCGCGGTGGCTCAAGCCTGTAATCCCAGCACTTTGGGAGGCCGAGGCGGGTGGATCATGAGGTCAAGAGATCGAGACCATCCTGGTCAACATGGTGAAACCCCGCCTCTACTAAAACTACAAAAAATTAGCTGGGCATGGTGGTGCATGCCTGTAATCCCAGCTACTCAGGAGGCTGAGGCAGGAGAATTGCCTGAACCCAGGAGGCGGAGGTTGCGGTGAGCCGAGATCGCACCATTGCACTCCAGCCTGGGTAACAAGAGCGAAACTCCGTCTCAAAAAAAAAAAAAAAACAACAACAACAATGGTTGGACTAATTTACACTCCCACCAACAGGGTATATGTGTTCTCTTTTCTCTGCAACCTTGCCAGCATCTGCTATTTTTTGACTTTTTAGTAATAGCTATTCTGATTGATGTGAGATGGTAGCTCATTGTGGTTTTGATTTGCATTCCTCTAATGATCAGTCAGTGATATTGAGATTTTCAGTATCATTGACAAACTTTATGCTTGTTGGCCACATGTATGTCTTCTTTTGAAAAGTGTCTGTTCATGTTTTTGCCCACTTCTTTTTCTTTCCTTGTAAATTTAAGTTTCTTATATATGCTGATATTAGGCCTTTCTCAGATGCATAGTCGGCAGATATTTTCTACCATTCTGAATGTCTGTTTACACTTTTGATGGTTGCTTTTGTTGTGCAGAAGTTCTCAAGTTTAATTAGGTCTCATTTGTCAATTTTTGCTTTTGTTGCAATTGTCTTTGGCATCTTTGCCATGAAGTCTTTGCTCATCCCTATGTCTAGAAAAGTATTGCATAGCTTGTCTTCCAGAGTTTTTATAGTTTTGGGTTTAACATTTAAGTCATTAATCCATCTTGAGTTGTTTTTTGTATATGGGGTAAAAAGGGGGTTCAGTTTTAATCTTCTGCGTGTTGCTAACCAGTTATCCTAGCACCATTTGTTGAGTCGGGAGTCCTTTCCCCCATTGCTTTCGTCAGCTTTGTCAAAGCTCATATGGTTATAGGTATGTAGCCTTATTTCTGGCCTCTCTATTCTGTTCCATTGGTCTATGTGTCTGTTTTTTTTTTTTTT
>NW_022437068.1:2987882-3030459 GCF_009761245.1 Sapajus apella
TTTTTTTTTTTTTTTTTTTTTTTTTTTTTTTTTTTTTTACCAGTACTGTGCTATTTTGGTTACTGTAGCCATATAGTATAGTTTGAAGTCAGGTAATGTGATACCACCAGTTTTGTTCTTTTTGCTTAGAATTGCTTTGGCTATTTGGGCTCTTTTGTGGTTTCATGTGAATTTTAAAATGGATTTTTCTAGTTCTGTGAAGGTCAGTGGCAGTTAGATAGGAATAGCATTGAATCTGTAAATTGCTTTGGGCAGTATGGCTATTTTAACAATATTGATTCTTCTGTTCGTATCATCTTTGATTTCTTTGAGCAGTGTTATGTGATTCTCCTTGCAGAGCTCTTTCACCTCCCTGGTTAACTGTATTCCTAAATATTGTTTGTGTGACGGTTGTGAATGGGGTTGCATTCCTGATTTGACTCTTGGCTTGGCTCTTGTTGGTGTGTACGAATACTAGTGATTTCTACACATTAATTTTTGTATCCTTAAACTTTGCTGAAGTTGTTTACCAGCTGAAGGAGCTTATGTGCTGAGACTATGGGGGTTTATAGATATAGAATCATGGTGTCTGCAAAGATGGATAATTTGACTTCCTCTCTTCCTATTTGTGTGCCTTTAATTTTTTTCTCTTTCCTGATTGTGCTGGCTAGAACTAACAATAAATACTTTGTGGTGATAGAGGGTACCCTTGTCTTGTGACAGTTTTCAAGGGAAATGTTTCCAGTTTTTCCCCATTCTGTATGATAGTGGCTTTGGGTTTTTCATGGGTAGCTCTTATTATTTTGAGGTATGTTCTTCAACTGCCTAGTTTATTGAGAGTTTTTAACATGAATGTATGTTGAACTTTATCAAAAGCCCTGTCTGCATCTATTGAAATAATCGTGTGGTTTTTGTCTCTAGTTCTGTTTATGTGATGAATCACATATATTGATTTGCATATGTTGAACCAACCTTGCAACCCAGGATGAAGCCTACTTGATTGCTTTTTGTTGTGCTGCTGGATTCAGTTTGCCAGTATTTTGTTGAGGATTTTTGCATTCGTGTTCATCAAGGATATTGGCCTAAAGTTTTCTCTTTTCTTGTTTTGTCATTGCCAGATTTTGGTATTAGGATGATGTGAGCCTCATAGAATGAGTTAGGGAGAGATCCCTCCTCAGGTTCCTGGAATAGTTTCAGTAGGAATGGTACTATCTCTTCTTTGTACATCTGGTAGAATTGGACTGTGAATCCATCTCATACTGTTTTTTGGTTGGTGGGATTTATTACTGATTCAATTTTGGAGCTCATTATTGGTCTGTCCAAGTAATCAATTCGTTCCTGATTCAATCTTGGGACAGTGTATATGTCTAGGAATGTATCCATCTCTTCTAGATTTTCTATTTCTTGTGTGTGTGCATAGAGATGTCCATAGTCGTTTCTGATGGTTATTTTTATTTCTGTGGAGTCATCTTATTTGTCATTTCTAATCGGATCTTCTCCCTTTCCTTCATTAGTCTAGCTCTAGTGGCCTATCTTATTAATTTAAAAAACTGGATTTATTCATCTCTTGGATAGTTTTTTATGTCCTGATTTCCTTCATTTCAGCTCTTTTTTGGTTATTTCTTACCCTCTGCTAACTTGGAGCTGGTTTGTTCTTGCTTTTCTAATTCTTTGAGTTGTGATGTTAAGTTGTTAATTTGAGATCTTTCTATAGTTTTGATGTGGGCCACTTAGTACTATAAATTTCTCTTCTAAAATTGCCTTAGCAGTGTTCCAGAGATTCTGATATGTTATATCTCTGTTCTCGTTAGTTTCAGACATGTTGTTGATTTCTTCCGTAATTTCACTTTAACCAAAAAATCATTCAGGGTAAAGTTGTTTGGTTTACATGTAGCATGGTTTTGTGTGATTTCTTTTAATCTTCTATTTTTATTGTGCTGTGGTCCAAGAGAATATTTGATATGATTTTTGTTCTTTTGCCTGTGCTGGGGATTGTTTTATATTTGATTTTTGGAGTATGTGCCGTGTGGCAATGAGAAAAATGTATATTCTGTTGCTTTTGGGTGGAAAGTTGTGTAGAGATCTATCAGATCTATTTGGTTGAATGTTGAGTTCAGGTCCTGAATGTCTTTAACGTTCTGCCTTACTGATCTGTCTAATAGTGGGTTTTAGAGTTTAAGTCTCTTTGTGGGTGTCTAAGAACTTGCTTTATTAATCTGCCTGCTTCTGTGTTGAGTATGTAAACCCTGCAGATCTGAGACATGTCTCAGTTAATTTAGAAAGTTTATTTTGCCAAGGTTGAGAACACGTTCCTGTGACACAGCCTCAGGAAGTCCTGACAACAAGTGCCCAAGGTAGCAGAGGAAGAGCTTGGATTTATATACTTTAGGGAGACATGAGACATCAATCAATACATGTAAGATGTACATTGGTTCAGTCATGAAAGGTAAGACAACTCGAGGTAAAGGTGGGGTGACTCGAAGTGGGGAGGGGACTCCAGGTCACAGGTAGATAACAGAAAAGTTATTGCATTCTTTTGAGTTTCTGGTTAGCCTCTCCAAATGAAGCAATCAGGTATGCATTTATCTCAGTGAGCAGAGGGGTGACTTTGACTAGAGTGGGAGGCAATTTTGCCCTAAGCAGTTCCCAGGTTGACTTTTCCCTTTAGCTTAGTGATTTTGGGGCCTGAAGATTTATTCCCCTTCACATATCTTCCCTCTTCTTTATAATAATCTTTTGGAGAAAGCATTTTAGAAGAAAACGTGTCTCTGGTCTTAGGTTTCCTCTGATCTCTCATGGCTAGAATGATGTCTTCCTAAATGGGTAGGTCCTGAGTTATTAAGAAACCTCATTTTTAGCAGGTTGTGAAGTCTCATGTCCTATGAAGAGAAAATAGGGGGAGGAAGGGAGAAAAACAGCAGCAAACAAAAGAACAATCCTGGAAAACTGATCTAGGCCACATTACTCTCAAGTCCATGTATCAGTAGGCAGGTATGAAAGTGGCTTGTGCATGTAAATAAATTGCTATTGCTTTCTTCTGAACTTTAAGTGGTCTAGCTTCAGTTTGTAGGGCTTTACAAAAGCAGAGCTTAGTTTTTAGTGACTCCAAATTAGGAAAAATGGGGGAAAAGAAAGGGGAAAAATTAAAAACATTATTTTGAAGACATAGCTGAGAAAATTAGAATTTGGTTCAAACTGTAGAAAATAATAAAAATTGAGAAACATTAGGCAAGACTGGACTCTAACAACAGGTATGTTATATTTTTTAAATATAATTTTTCTCTCTCCAGTTTCCCATTTTTACTAAAGGCAAATCATGGTAGGACTGATTTCCTTCATTATACTTGACCTGATTATTTGTATACAGTGCAGCAAGAATCTTTTTTTTTTTTTTTTTTTTTTTTTTTTTTTTTTTTACATAGGCCTTTAAATTGGTTTTGATGGAACTTTATTCCATAGAAGGAATCCCAGATAAGACTTTTTAAAAGCTGAGCCCAGCCATGGATTTTTGTCAAATACCAATGAATTGGGTGATCCTTTCCTCTTAAGGTCCCAAGATAAACTTGGAGGTACTTGGCCTGTCAGAAAGTGACATTCTTTACTTATCACAGGTCAGGGACCTGCACAGGTGTGAGGCAAGGTGTGAGGCCAGTTTCCTCAGGGACTTTTATTGGCCCCATAAGTCAAGTTCAATTCCTTAAAGGAAAGCACACCATTCCAGTCAAAGCCTTGGTAAAATAACCAATTTCCCCAATTGCGTCCTGTTACAAATGAAAACAGATTCTTATTGCACTTATGCAAATAACTGTGTTGCCATAAATTAAGAATACTCACACATAGTTCCCAAATTCTGAAGAAATCAAGTAGAGAGAAGGAACTATGCTCTAAATTTTGTTCATAGGAATATAATAAGTTGCTAAAATCTGTCAATAGCTTAAAAGAAAAATTTCCTTTACTCTGGGGGAAAAAAATGGATCATTAGTGTTTTAAGCAAAAAGTCAAAAAGGTTACTTCAGTCTTCTATTAGTTCAGTCCCTGTCGTTAATTCCTGTTCTGCTTGATATTTATGAACATTTCAGTTCTCCTTGAGTCCTGAAAGTTTTTTTTCTAATGTCACAATCTCCAAAGTTGTCTGAAACTTGTATTCAAGAGAACCTGTTAGAGTTTTATAGCTAATTATAAAATCACCTTCTAAAGAGGACCAAAACCAGACAAAAATTGTCTGTTGAAGACAAAAAGATTTAGGGCAGCCATAATCAAGGACACAGTTGACAAGGAAATTTGTTACCTCTGTGGCACACAGTAACCTGATTATAATTATCTCAAAGAAGACCAAACACCTTTTCATGTTTGACAATGCTTTCTGTATAATTTTTAAACCAAATAAGTCAACTTATGTCCCTTTTAGACTTTAGCGAACCTACTATGCTAAAGGATTAATTAGGTCAAAAAAAGACATAATTTATAATTTCATTTTGGAAAGGTTGTCAAATAACAAAGATTTAAAACACTTGATATAACAGGTTATTATAGATAAAGGATTAATTAGGTCAAAAAAAGACATAATTTATAATTTCATTTTGGAAAATTTGTCAAATAACCAAGATTTAAAACACTTGATATCATAGGTTATTTTAAAAATAAGTCATTCATTTGACCAATGTGGTAACTCAGAATTTCAAAAAAAAAAAAATATATGAAAACCTTTATTCTTTGAGAGAGGAGACTTAATTTTTCAAACAATAAGCCCTGATAAAAATAGCATGAAGCCAATTAAATTTGTTTTTAAAAATTTTATATACAATCTATAACATTTTAATCTTGACCATAAGATATAACTTCCATGAGCCTTCTGTAAGTTTTATAACCTTTACCAAAGAGTCAGTTAATGCTTCAAGAAAACCTTGTTAATCTGACACAGAGACCCTTATGCTAGTCTTACTTCAGTATGCCTGGGATGTTAATGATTCATTTATAGACAAACTGAACTTATTTTGCCTGTCAAAATCAGCCCTTGCAATCTCACAGGCCCACCTCTTCTGCGATAGTCCTTGGGCCTTGGGGAGTTGAATAGCTTTCATTTATGGCCCTGTGTCTCAGGAATGCAGTTTATTTGATTAGTATCTTTTACCAGAAGAAGAAGATTTAATTGCTGTCAGTGTTTGAGATTTAACAGGACTTGGTGTTCTTTTTAGACCCAGCAGTCAAAGCCCTGTAACTCAATGTCACAAGTACTTTAAAAGTACATACAGAAAGATACACGGATGTAATAACCTTAATTAAAAAAAATTTTTTTTAATCTCAGTTGTTTTCCTAAGCACACCAAAACTCAATAATAATGGCATAGAAATTGTTTCAATGAACTGTAAAATCTGTTAGATCAGTTACTAAAAGACAAAAGAAAAGACCTTCTTTAGTACACAGAAGAAAACATTTATAAAGCATTGTTAGCATCAGGCCACAAAAAACAGAACTCAAGGAAAAAAAAAAACTTATATGAGCTGAAGAAGAACATTATTATTTTGCACCCCTTAAAATGGGAGAGAGAACTGAAAATGCTGATATGCAATAAAAGTTGAATTTTGGGTTAAAAAAATTAATCTCTTACAATTTATTAAGGGCAAATTAATTTCTTAAGAAAATTGTATTGTTCTAACCAATTAGTGTATAAATGTTGCTGTTTTTACATCAAGCCCACTTTTTTAGAAAGACCATTATAATTTCCTTTTAATTAATAGACAACTTTATCATATAAAAGTTTTTTTTGTTTTATAAATCCTCTTATTTGACTTATGTGGACTGTTCATGACATGTTCGGGCTTTCTGGTTTGTCCTGTCAGTCTTTGTAAAACAGCCAGTCATTGTATTCTAGGACTAAATCCACCATACAAGATTCTTTCTCATATAAAATCATTTCTCTTTAAGCTTCTTTACAATAAAAAAAAAAAAAAGAAAAAAAACTTTATTTTTATAGCTTTCTTTATATCTCTTATTTTCTGGTTCCTTCTACCTTGTTTTATATATAATCTTTAAATAGGCTTTGAATTGGAAAATAAGTTCATTTTTTTAAAAGGGATACACTTTTGTAAAATAAGCAAACAAAAAAAAACCAAAATGTTTTCCTACAAATACATTTTATTGGAAAATACTCAAATGAAATATCTATTATTTAATTTAACTTTAGATTCTAAATTATGAGTTTGACTACATGTATTTATCCCATTATATTTACCTAATTGTTTTATTTTAATTATTTACCTAAGTGATTTATGGAAACTGCAATAGTCATCATTTAAAGTTATGGAACTGCTGCTGCAAAATTATAACTGAGACAGTGAAAAAAATGTGACCTAACTGACTACATCTTACTTCTAACCTCCAATCTGTCTTTGTTCATTCCCAGTCATAGGCCAGACTAGCTTTGGGAGGAATTCAGTTTATAGTTTAGCTTTGAAATTAAAACAGTAAGAGTACTTTCCCAAAACAAACCTTACTGCCAGTGGACTAGACTGCCTAAAGCCACAAGATTAGAAATTTTGGTAATCTTACTAAATTCAAGATGTAGCTATTCTTATTAAACTGATGTCAATCTTATGTATTAAAAATTACATAAGTAAAGATTATTCTCTCTTGGGCTGGGTTATGGTTTTGTAACTCCTATGCCAAATATTGGCACCTTATAGTATTTGACAGGGATAAGTATGAAATTGCTTATTAATAAATGCAAACAAAATGTACACTGGCAATCCTTAAGACATTTATAATGTTACTTTACCAACAATTTTAAAGCTAGCTTATTTATTACAGATTTTGCATAAGTTACATAAACTGGAAAAAGCATGCGACTAGTCATCTCTTTTCCTGATAAAATATTTGATTCAAGCATTTTTATTTTCTTAAGCTGATTAATTAGAGCTCTTTTCTATATTTTCAATAGTGAAACATTGTATACACAACTCATAAATACATAGACATATTAGGCCTGCCAATAGAACTACATTTTTTTCCCTATCTTAGACTTTCAAATTCTTGATGACTTGTTTCACAACCCTAGGCAATTGTCAGCTAAATAACCTTAAATTTGCATATTAAAAGAAACAACTCAGGTGAAAATCAAATAGCAAAATTTACATTGTAAGATATGGAAAGAAAGTCTTCTGTGCTAGAGGAAAATTAAAATGGATTTAATTGCCAATTAAACAGAAAATTATAGAAGTTATAAAGTCCTTTTAAATACACACACACACACACACACGCACACACACACACAAAGATCCTATAGCTTTTACTTTAGAACTTTAGCCATGAGATAAATACAAATTCACCAGCTTGCAAAAAGAACCTGTTGAATTCAAACAGTGGTTTTTATCTTAACAGAAAAATAACAGCAGATTTAAAGCAGGCAGAAAACAAAGAGAAAAAGAGAACTTAAGAGCTTTATAGTTTGCAGTTTGACTTTAGGGCTCTTTTTTCTTAATGTAAATGTGTACAAAGACCATATTACTTCCATTTTACATAAACTCTAGCAAGAAGACGTGCCACAAAACCTACAGAGTCCTTGAAAGGGCATCATTCTCCTTATTCTTAGATTATTTGTTTTCCACATTTTTTTCTTAAAAGGAGGAACTGAACTTTGGCCTAGTGATTTTGTGTGGTGGATCGATGTGTGCTGCTTGTGGGCAGCACTGCACAGTGTGTCACCACTGAGTCATTTCCACCCTCTTATATGTCTCAGTTTCTCTCTTCAGATGTCTGTGACCTCTGAGAGGGCTCAAAACACTGGGTGATCAGCCGTTATATGCATTTCCTTGATGATATTTTTCTTAAAGTTAATTTTTCTTGGGGATTTCCCTGTGGGACCACTACACATTGTGGTGGGTCAACCCCCCAGACACCCCCATGAGGCCCCAGTCACTTAGGGCTGCCTTTCAGCTGGGAGGAGCAAAATGCCCTTTCTCTATAGAGCTGAGAAAACTCAGTCTCTCATTTACCTATGAAAATAACAGTTCAGTTTCTCACACAAATCTGCACAGACAAGCCAAATCAAGATTAATTTTGGGAGAAAAAGAATATAGAAGACCCTTTGGAATGCATCTCTGAACTGCAATTAGAATCCTTAAACAGCTTCCTAGGAGAGAGAAAAAAAGAGCAACTGTCAAGACCACTTCCTGTAAACTGTTCAGCCACCCCTACTTTGTAGCTCTCATCTGCCATTACACACACCATAGGCAAATACTCTCACAGTCTAAGGTACTCCCTGCTACCCACAAAGCCAAAGAGGTCAGGTTATGCAATACAGGAAAACAGAGATTTAGACCTAAGAAGAATCTGCCGAGGACTCTTGAAACTCCACAAAGAAAAAAAGAATACCCCAAAAGGGATGAATGACACCTTTGTTCTGGATTCTTTAAAGGGGTTCAGGTCATTAGAAGCATTCTCTAGATTTTTGGGTACTGCAGATGGCAAAGGCAGAAGGAAGTGTAGGGTGGAAGAAAAGTAAACAAACATTTTTTTTTTTTTTAAGAGAGGAAGCAAACACAGAAACAAAGTGCATGTGTTTTGTTCTTTTTTCCTCTTTAGCTGCTTTGAGGAATTTTAGCCAAATTAAAGAGGATTTGTTACCCATAATTTGGAATTCTCACTTGGATTTCACCAAGTCAGGTAGGGTTGGTCAAATCTAATGGGAGAAAGGTTGGAACATGTGCGACCTCTGGTTGTGGGACCCCAACCCACGGAGGCAGGCACCCAGTAGGCACGAGGCAGGACGCATGGTGACCGGTACCGACTTTATTGGGATCTCCGGGTGGCTGGGGGGTGGGGCCAGAGAGGCCTTCTACCAGACAGAACAAACAACAAAAATCCCAACAGTGTGATTCCTGAGTGCTCTAATGGGGTAAAGAGAAATTAAGATCAGCTGGTTGATAAACTTTAGCCAAGACAAAACCCCAATTCAGCTACTTACCATCTTCAGGCTGAAGATGGCTTTCCACCATCCTAGAAGCAGGAAAAGAAAAACCTAGAGCACATCTTCCCTGCTGGGAGCAAGCTCAAACTCCATAAAGGAGTTACCTATCTTCCATCATCATGAAAACAGGAAATCTTGCTTTCCCTGTTGGAAGGAAGTAAAACTCAAAATAATAATGATAAAATAAAAGAGGATTCATACAGCAAAGTAAACTTTAGGTCTTGACCAAATTTTGGAAGATCAGGGGTTCTCTGGAGTGGTGCTCCCAGACCTAAGCAAATTGTCCTGTTGGTTTAAGCCATAAAGTCGGCTCATGCTGGTACCAAGCACCAATAGGAGACTTGTTAAAGGCAGAGGTACCTCCACTGAGAATTTCTTTGTGATTGTAAAAATGTGAACCTCAAAGATCTGAGACAGATCTCAGTTAATTTAGACACTGTACTTTGTCAAGATTAGGGATGCACATCCATGACACAGCCTCAGGAGGTCCTGATGACATGTGCCCAAGGTGGTAAGGGCATAACTTGGTTATATACATTTTAAGGAAACATGGGACATCAATCAATATGTGTAAGACGTACATTGATTCAGTTCTGAAAGGTGGGACAACTCCAGGCAGGGAGGGGCCTTCCAGGTCATAGGTAGATAAGACACAAATGGTTGCGTTTTTTTGTTTCTGATTAGTCTTTCCAAATGAGGCAAGCAGATAAGCATTTGTCTCAGTGAGCAGAAGGTGACTTTGAATAGAATGGTAGGCAGTTTTGCCCTAAGCAGTTCCCAGTTTGATTTTTTTCTCTAGTTTAGTGATTTTTGGACCCCAAGAGTTACTTTGTTTTCACAGGTGCATGTATGTTTAGGATAGTTAGGTCTTGATGAATTATTTTGTAATGCTCCTCTGTCTTTTTTAAATCTTTGTTGATTTAAAGTCTGTTTTGTCTGAAATAAGGGTTGCAAAGCCTGCTTTTTTCTATTTCTACCTTCTTGGTAGTTCCCCTACCATTTTCCCCTAATTTTTTTTTTTTTTTTTTTTTTCCTGTTTGGGGGGGAGTCTTGCATTGCCACCTGGGCTGCAGTGTGGTGGCATGATCTCGGCTCACTGCAACCTCCACCTCCCAGGTTCAAGTGATTCTCCTGCCTCCACCTCCTGAGTAGCTGAGATTACAGACACCCACTACCACACCCAGCTAATTTTTTGTATTTTCAGTAGGGATGGGGATTCATCATGTTGGCCAGGATGGTCTTGGACTGACATGATTCGCCCGTCTCAGCCTCCCAAAGTGCTGGGATTACAGGTTTGAGCCACCACACCCAGCCCTCCCCTAATTCTTCCTTGTGAGATAGATCTCTTGAAGACAGCATACCATTGGTTCTTGCTTCTTTATCAAGCTTGCCAGCCTGTGCCTATTAAATGGGGCATTTATCTCATTTACATTCAAGGTTAGTATTGATATGTGTGGATTTGATCCTGTCATTGTGTTGCTAGCTGGCTATAATGCTGGCTTGTTTGTGTGGTTGCTTTATAGTGTCAGTGGTTTGTGCATTTAAGTATGTTTTTGTATTAGCTGGTAACAGTTCTTCCTTTATATATTTAGTGTTCCTTTCAAGATCTCCTGTAAGGCTGCTCTGGTAGTAATGAACTCCCTCAGCATTTGCTTATCTGAAAAAGATCTTATTCTTTGCTGAGGAAGCTTAGCTTGGGTGGATATAAAATTCTTGATTGAGGATTTTTTTTTTCTTTAAGAATGTTGAATATAGCTCCCAATCTCTTTTGGCTTGTAGGGTTTCAGCTGAGAGGTCCATTGTTAGCCTGATGGAGTTCTCTTTGTAGATGACCTACCCTTTCTCTCTAGCTGCCTTTAACAATCTCTTTTTCACCTTGGAAAATATGATGATTGTGTGTCTTGGGGGTGATCTTCTTGTCTAAAAATCTTGCAGGGGTTCTCTGTATTTCGTGAATTTAACTGTTGACCTCTCTAGCAAGGTTGGGAAGTTTTCATGACAATATTCTGAAATACGTTTTTCAAGTTGTTGCTTTCTTTTTGTCCCTTTCAGGGATGCCAGCTATTTACAGATCTGGTTTCTTTACATAATTCCGTATTTCTCAGAGGTTTTGTTCATTTTTATTCTTTTTTTAAAATTTTTGTCTGATTATCTTATTTTAGAGAGCCAGTCTTTTGAGTTCTGAGATTCTTTCCTTAGCTTGTTCTATTCTGTCATTAATACGCGTGATTGCATTGTATAATTCTTGTAGTGCATTTTTTCACTCTGTCAGATCAGTTAGGTTCTTTATTCTACTGGTTATTTTATCTGTCAGCTCCTGTGTCCTTTTGTTGTGATTCTTAGTTTCTTTGGATTTGGTTTTGCCATTCTTCTGAATCTCGATGATCTTCCTATCCATATTCTGAAGTCGATTTCTATTATTTCAGCCAGCTCCACCTAATTAAGATTCCCTGTTGAAGAACTTGGCTAGTTGTTTGGAGGACATAAAACACTGGCCATTGGAGCTGCTGGGGTTCTTGAATTGGTTCTTTCTTGTCTCTACATGTGGGTGTTCCTTTGAGTGCAGTGTAGATTGAGTACATTCAATAAACTTCTATTCAGGATGTTTTCGCAGAGCTGAGGCATTGTATAGGATCTTTATTTGTAGCTGACTTATTGTCTTTGGTTTCACAGTGTTGAATGTTAGCAAGGTATTTTGATATTGAAGCTTTGGGGTATGATCCAGTAGGTATAGGATTCTGCTCAATCATATGCCTTCCCTATATTTTCTCATAGTTGCAGCCATGCTCCCTCTCAATGCTCTGAAAGTTTGAGCTCCTCCCCCACTTTAGTGCTGTCTATAGATCATGGCTTTGCACTCCCAGGCTGCCCACCATAGCTCTGGGGTGATCTCAGGGTTTATGTTTCTTCCCCAACTTGCAGGGAGCAGAGCAAGGGACCTTAGTAGTAGTTGTGGCACAGGGTCTTTTTCTTGTCTCCTGGGGCCCCACCCCAGAGAGATGCAGGTTAGCAATCAGTCTAGGATCAGGCTATAGGCCCAAGCTGTGGGTTCCCTGTCTGGTGATGAGCTGTAGGGGGGATCTGTGGAAAATGGACTGGCCTCCTCTCCTGGGGTTGACTACAGCTTGTTGGAGATGTGATAAGACACTTAGGGTCTTTGCTCTTTCATTAGTCCAAGGATAGCAGGTGTCATACTGCAGAAGCAGTGGGAGAAAGGTTTGGGTTGCCCCTAGGGGCTCCACCTCCAAGAAATGTGGAGTCACTGTTACTGAGAGTGTTCAGCCAGTGGGGTGGTGCTGCTGCACTGCTGGCATGTGCTAAGGTTCTGCTTGTTGGATAGCATGGGGTCCAAGACTCACTGGGAGGAGAGACTGGTTTCCTCTCTCTATAGTGACTATGATGTGCTATAAGTTCAGGTGTAGCCCTCAGGCTCTTTGGTTTTTTCCCTATACCAAGTGGCAGTGGCAGAGAGGCTGTTGGATGCCTCTG
Source organism: Sapajus apella (assembly GCF_009761245.1). Classification (NCBI taxonomy): domain Eukaryota; kingdom Metazoa; phylum Chordata; class Mammalia; order Primates; family Cebidae; genus Sapajus; species Sapajus apella. Next base: position 3,000,316 of record NW_022437068.1, read on the forward strand.
GGAACCTTTCCCAGGGAAACTCTGGTCCACTACCTCTTAATGCAGGCTTTTACAGCTGTAAATTGATGAACTGATTCTTTTGTCATAATATAATTTTGTCTCTAGAAGTAGTTTTTGACTTACAGTCTATTCTGATCTAAGAATAGCCACTCCTGCTTTCTTTTTCTTACCATTTGCATCACTGTCAGACTATGCATCTTTGAATCTAAAGTGAGTTTCTTGACTGGGCATAGTGGCTCATGCCTCTAATCCCAGCATTTTGGGAGGCCAAGGCAGGAGGATCACTTGAGCCGTGGAATTCAAGGCTACAGTGAGCCATGATTATGTAACTGCACTTCATCCTGGGCAACAAAGTGAGACTGTCTCTAATAAAAGAAAGGAGGGAAGGAAGGAAGAGAGTCTCTGGTAGATAATGCATAGTTGGAGCATGCTTTTAAAAAATCCATTAAGCCACTCTATGTCTTTTATTGGGGAGCTTAGTCCATTAACATTTAATATAATTACTGGTGAAGAATGATTTACTGTTACCATTGGTAACCACAAAGAAAATACCTATAAAAGTTAGGAAGAAAAGAGAAGGAATAAAACTTACCAATATGAAAAAACAACAAAATACTAGGGAAGAGAGCAAGGGAGAAAAAGAGGGTCAAAGGAACAATAAGACAAACAGAAAACAGTTAACAAAATGGCAATAGTAAATACTAGATTTAAGGACACACATAGGCTGACAGCGAAGGGTTGAAAATGGATATCCCATGTAAATAGCACTCAAAAGAAAGCAGTAGTGGCTATTCTTATATAGCATAAATTAGAATTTAAGTCAAAAACTGTCCCTGGAGACAAATTCATTACATAATGATAAACAGATGAATTCAACAGGAAGATACAGCAATTGTAAATATATATGCACCTAATGTCAGATCACCTAAATATCAAATCATATCAAAATATATGAAAGGAGAAATAGACAGCAATAGTGTAATGGTAGGATAATTCAGTATCCCAATTTCAATAAAAGATAGAAAATCCAGATAGAAAATTAATAACAAAATAGTGGACTTGAACTAAATTAATAGGCATATACAGAAACTTTCAATTAACAGAAGAAAAATATGTAATCTTCTGAAGTGCACACAGGACATTCTCCAAGATCACATTGCTTATCTTCAGAATAGGTCACAAAACAGGATTTAATACATTAAAGAAAATTAAAATCATATTTAGGAAGAATGAAATCAAATATTACATCAAACATTTCCAGTGAATTTGTTATTTTCATTATTGTGTTTTTATCTTCAGAATTTACATTTGGTTCTTTGTTATATCTACTTGTTGATATTCTCATCTTGTTCGCATATCCTTCTTATTTCCTTTCTTTCCCTTTTTTTAAAAAAATTTATACTATAAGTTTTGGCGTACATGTGCAGATTGTGCAGGTTTGTTACATAGGTATACGTGTACCATCCCTCGTCATCTACGTTAGGTACTTCTCCTAATGTTATCCCTCCCCAAACATCCAACCCCCTGCTATTCCTCCCCTAGCCTCCCCAACCCTGACAGGCCCCAGTGTGTGATGTTCCCCTTCCTGTGTCCATGTGTTCTCATTGTTCAGTTCCCACTTATGAGTGAGAACATGCAGTGTTTGGTTTTCTGTTCTTGTGTCAGTTTGCTGAGAATGATGCTTTCCAGCTTCATCCATGTACCTGCAAAAGACATGAAGTCTTCCTTTTTTATGGCTGCATAGTATTACATGGTGCATATGTGCCACTTTTTCCTTATCCAGCCTATCCTTGATGGGCATTTGGGTTGGTTCCAAGTCTTTGCTATTGTGAACAGTGCCACAATAAACATACGTATGCATGTGTCTTTATAATAGAATGTTTTACATTCCTTTGGGTATATACCCAGTAATGGGATTGCTGGATCAAATGGTATATCCAGTCTTAGATCATTGAGGAATTGCCACAATGTCTTTCACAATGGTTGAACTAATTTACACCCCCACAAACAGTGTAAAAACATTCCTATTTCTCCACATCCTCTTCAGCATCTGTTGTCTCTTGATTTTTTAGTGATCGCCATTCTAAAATGTGAGATAGCATCTCAACGTGGTTTTGATTTGAGTTTCTCTAATGACCGACCAGTGATGATGAAATTTTTTTCATGTTTGTTGGCTGAATAAATGTCTCCTTTTGAGAAGTGTCTGCTCATATCCTTCACGCACTTTTTAATGGGTTTGTTTTCTTCTTGTACATTTGTTTATGTTTTTTGCAGATTCTGGATATTAGCCTTTTGTCCAATAGGTAGATTGCAAAAATGTTCTCCCATTCTGTAGGTTGCCTGATCACTCTAATGATAGTTTATTTTGCTGTACAGAAGCTCTTTATATCATCCTTGTCACATGTTATCTGTAATTTCTGTTCTTATAGTTTATATGCATCTAATGGTTTGACAGAGATTTTCTTCAATGCTAGGAAATCTACCAGTCTTTGCAGATTGTCTCTGTGCTGGGGCAATCCTTCAGCATTTAGCTAGCCTTGCTCTGTGCCTGAGATCTTTAGTTTAATTAGATCCCATTTGTCAATTTTGGCTTTTGTTGCCATTGCTTTTGGTGTTTTAGTCATGAAGTCCTTGCCCAGGCCTATATCCTGAATGGTATTGCCTAGGTTTTATTCTAGGGTTTTTATGGTGTTGGCTCTTATGTTTAAATCTTTCTTCCATCTTGAGTGAATTTTTGTATAAAGTGTAAGGAAGGGATCCAGTTTCAGCTTTCTGCATATGGCTAGCCAGTTTTCCCAACACCATTTATCAAATAGGGAATAATTTCCCCATATGGCTAACCAGTTTTCCCAACATAATTTATTAAATAGGGAATCCTTTCCCCAAACTGGAAGATTTGTCCAGTTTGTCAAAGATCAGATGGTTGTAGGTGTGTGGCATTACTTCTGAGGCCTCTGTTCTGTTCCACTGGTCTGTTTCTCTGTTTTGGTACCAGTGCCATGACTTTTAGATTACTGTACCCTTGTAGTATAGTTTGAAGTCAGGTAGCATGATGCCTCCAGCTTTGTTTTTGTTTGTTTGCTTTTTTGCTTAGGATTGTCTTGGCTATGAGGGCTCTCTTTTGGTTCTATATGAAGTGTTTTTTTCCAATTCTGTGAAGAAAGTCAGTGGTAGCTTGATGGGGATAACATCGAATCTAGAAATTACTTTGGGCAGTATGGCCATTTTTATGATTCTTCCTAACCATGAGCATGGAATGTTTTTCCATCTGTTTGTGTCCTCTCTTATTTCCTTGAGCGGTGGTTTGTAGTTCTCCTTGAAGAGGTCCTTCACATTCCTTGTTTGTTGTATTCCTAAGTATTTTATTCTCTTTGCAGCAATTGTGAATGGGCGTTCACTCATGATTTGGCTCTCTGTCTGTTACTAGTATATAGGAAGACTGGTGATTTTTGCACCCTGATTTTGTATCCTCACAGTTTGCTGAAATTGATTATCAGCTTAAGGAGATTTTGGGATGAGACATTGGGGTCTTCTAAATATAAAATCATGTCATCTGCAAATCAAGACAATTTGACTTCCTTTTTTCCTAATTGAATACCCTTTATTTCTTTTTCTTGCCTGATTGCCCTGGCCAGAACTTCCAATACTATGTTGACTAGGAATGGTGAGAGAGGGCATCCTTGTCTAGTGCCTGTTTGCAAAGGTAATGCTTCCAGTTTTTGCCCATTCAGTATAATATTAGTTGTGGGTTTGTCACAAATAGCTCTTATTATTTTGAGATACTTTCCATTGATACCTAGTTTATTGAGAGTTTTTAGCATAAAGCGCTGTTGAATTTTGTCTAAGGCCTTCTCTGCATCTATTGAGATAACCATGGTTTTTGTCTTTGGTTCTGTTTATGTGTTGGATTATGTTTATAGATTTGCATGTGTTGAACCAGTCTTGCATCCCAGGGATGAAGCAGACTTGAACATGATGGATAAGCTTTTTGATTTGCTGTTGGATTCAGTTTGCTAGTATTTTATTGAGGAGTTTTGCTTATCATCTCCCTTAGCCATCAGCACACCTTTAAGACAGTTATTTAAAAATCCTTATCTAGTAAGCCTGATTCTGGGCTTTCTCAAGGATGGGTTCTTTAATTTGTTTGTTTGTTTCTTCTTAGAAGAGGCTGTGTTTTATTGTGTTCTTTAGTGTGTTTTGTTAATTAAAACTTAAGCCTTTGATTATCATGATGTGGTATCCCTGGGAAACCTGGTTCTTCTACTTCCCTAGGGTTTTTTCTCCTCCCTTTATCATTTTTGAATGCTGTAGTAGTCTTTTACTTTTGAGACTTTTCCTGACTACATTTACAAAGATGATTCCTTGTCACATGTTATCTGTAATTTCTGTTCCTATAGTTTATATGCATCTAATGGTTTGACAGAGATCTTCTTGAATGCTAAGAAATATACCAGTCCTTGCAGATTGTCTCTGTGCTGGGGCAATCCTTCAGCATTTAGCTAGCCTTGCTCTGAGCCTGGAGTGAAAGCTTACGGTCTTCACAAGTCTTTTCTCAGCTTGCATCTTGCCTGGGCATGCCTATGGCTTTCTAAATTCCCTTATATATTTGATTGCTTTTGAACATCCTAATTTTCCAGTGAATCACATGACAGCTTCTACTCCATGCTTTTGTGTGGTACATTATGTGTCTCCATTTATAACCTTTTGCCTCAGGCTTCTGTAATTCTGTAGTTAACTAGCCATTTTAATGAGCATTCACTGTATTTCCTGCATAAGTTCCAAGTTGGGCAAACCAGACAGGAACACCTTGCATAAGTGTTTCAAGTATCTAACAGACAACTTAGAGCAGATGTACACAATGATTTGCAAATAAGGCCTACTATGCTTCCTCTGGTTCAAGGAAGATAATGATTGGATTGTTGTTCAAGACCAACACTTCTGCCATGCTGGAAATGGGCTGGGGCAAGGTGAGAAAGCCACAAAACTTTCCTACAAGTTTGAAAATGGCTTTTTTAAAAAGTGGGCATTTACCTGGTTGCTGTAAATCTTTGACTGTTTTCTGGAGCTCAGACAGAGTTGTTTCAGATAGTTTCTGCTTCATTTTTTCATTGCTTCCCTGGGGAATAATAGCTTGGAAATTCCTAATTCTACATTTTGCTCACATCCATTTTGATGGCATTTAATTACTTGGTATCAAATCACTGGTTGATGAAAAGCTGAACTTAGCTGTCTGCTGTGTCTGCTAGATGGGGCGTCTCTACCCCTGTGGGAAGACAAAACTTTGCTGCTTAGCATGTGTTGTTACAACTCCACATGGCCTTCCACCTGCTCCTCAGACTGTCTGGTTGGCAGCCACAGATCAAGTGTTCTCTATTCCTGATCAGGGGCAGTGAGAGCAGACCTGGGCAGTGGATCTCACATGTCATGGCCTGGGTCAGCTCACACTACTAGTAAACAAGGGATGGTGGATGGCACCTTTTATTTGAGCCAAGAGTCTCCGTGGTCTGTATTTAGCCTAGCTAGCTACTTAATGTATTTTTCTGAGCATTTTACTTTTCTCTATTTAAACCTGTTTGAATGGACAGAAACTTTCATCTCTTTTCTGATTCCCTTCCTAATGAATTTAGTAAAATTGGGCTGTGCGCAGTGGCTCATGCCTATAATCCTAGCACTTTGGGAGGCTGAGGCAGGAGGATGGCTTGAGCTCAGGAGTTCAAAACCAGCCTGGGAAATAATAATGAGATTATCTCTACAGAATAATAGTGAGATTATCTCTACAGAAATAATAGTGAGATTATCTCTACAGATTATCTCTCAGGAGTTCGAAACCAGCCTTGGAAATAATAGTGAGATTATCTCTACAGAAACTCAGAAAATTAGGTTGGCATAGTGGTGTGTTCCTGTGGCCTCAGCTACTCGGGAGACTGAGGCAAGAGGATCACTTGAGTCTGGGAGGCAGAGTTTGCAGTAAGCCAACATTGTGCCACCACACTTCAGCCTGGGCAACAGAGCAAGACCCTGTCTCAAAAAAAAAAAGAATTTAGTCAAATATAGACGGTTGAGAGTTGTTCAAGATCAGATTGTCTAACATTTTTGCTTTCATGCAGAGATCACAGTTGAAGCCTGGGGGTCCCTGTACTACAAGAGAACCCTTTGGCTACACTGCACTGATCCATTGTGACGTATTTCTCCTTTGTTGCCCTGGAGGGCTCAAGGATTGGATGTCTCAGTACCTCAGTCATAGAATCCGAAAGGTTCCCGGCTCCTTGGGATGCATGCTCTATCTTCTGCAGGGTCTAAACCATTGACATACAGATCTGCACAGTTATATCACATTTAAGGACACTGTAGGAATTTTTAGAAAGTGGAAAGAAATTGGCTCCAACTGGATTTGCTCTCTTCACTCATGGCCATAAGAAATATTTTAATATCTTATGTAAACTGAGAAAGAACTGGGAACATGAAAATGAGAGAATGGAAATCACGACATACACTACCAATACTACCTGGAAAACACATGCTCCAAGTGAGAACAGATCTAGGGATGCAGGTGCCTGTCACACATTGCAGGGAGAGGATGCACAGAGCCACTGTAAATTCAGGGGAGGAAATTTCTCACCCCAGAGTAGAGGCATTACAAAGTATGCAGTGGGCTTGGACGAATTTGATCCTGGTATCAGAAGGAAAGAACTTGGTGTTGTCTACATGATTGTCATCCCTCTGATTCTTCACACAGATGTGACAGGGGAAGTTGGAGAAAATTTTGCTTGTAGTTCTTCCCAGGTTGCTATTATCCAGGAGAGAATACAATAAAATTAAGAGGCGGTAAAATGTTCCACTGGGGACTCCATGGTTCCATGCTCCCCAGCTGAATCTTGCCCCCTTTCTACAGACAGTACAATTGCAGGCCTACAGAGAAATGAGCAAATGACATCTTTTCTTAAAACTGTGCCGGTTCTTCACAGATGAACTGAATCCCCGACTCATCCGTCTGGGTAAATACCTCTTTATTCTGGAGGTGTAGAATCAGTGGGTGAGCTGGGCTCTTGGCAGACTGTGGACTGAGACCAGTCGGTTCTAATAGTGAGATTCTGGTGATCTCAGATTAGCCACTCACCTAATCATCACCCACAGCTCAGAGGATTGTTTTCTCTGTAGTGCAAGGGGATCTTTTCTGTTGATATGTTTAATCCTTTAATTCAGTGACTCATAAAGTCAGTGGATTTTTTTCTTGAGAGATACTCAATTTTAGGTCTCCATTCACTTCTAAGACTAAAATGACTTTTATTTACTTTCTATATCAGTTCTCAAGGTCCATATTCTTGTTACCTAGTTATTTTAGATTCAGACATTACTAATTTTATATTCCTATTTATCAAGGAAGGGATAGGTTTTAACTACAGAATTTTACTAAACATACTTGCCTTTTGCTTCTCTCATCTTTATAAATCGATTCAAAATATTATCTAAGAAGTGTCTTCTGTAGTTTGAGTAATTTAAAAAAATTATATACATAGAAATAAAGAAATAATTTAAAATAATTTAGAAGGAAATTAGATTCTTTGTTCAAAACACTGGGTTATCAAGAGAATATAACCTTCCATTCCCGCAAAAATCTAACAGTAATTTCTCATGAAGACACATCTTACCCGAGTTTTAATTTCACTAATTAATTAATTAATTAATTTGAGACAGGGCCTCACTTCATTGCCGATGCTGGAGTGCAGTGGTGCCATCAGTTTACTGCAGCCTCAACCTCCTGGGCTCAAGCGATCCTCCCACCTCAGCCTCCTGAGTAGCTGGTACACAGGCATGTGCCACCACACCTGGCTAGTTTTTTGTATTGTTAGTAGACATGGGGTTTTGCCACGTTGCTCAAGCTGGACTGAAACTCCTGGGTTCAAGCAATCCCAGAGTGCTGGATGACAGGTGTGAGCCACTATGGTGGGTCTAACTTCTCAAATTTAAATTAATGGTGTCAGTACATAAGCATGTGCTATAGTGGCTAGAATATTTCAAATTAAAGACAGTGACTATGAGGTTGCAGTTGCTTTAAAAAATAAAACAAAGTGATGATAATGGTGATAACCCCTTCCTGGCACCCAAAGGCCCAAAGGTGTAATCTCACAAATTTACTGAGGAGAAAATTGATACAGTGATGACAATGATGAGAAAGTTGAGATTATGATAATGCAAAGCCAAAGTATGCTCTCTCTTGCATCTAAGGCACCTCCCTAGGTGCTGGATGTAAATGAGATTTGCACCTCATCTCTACCCTGCGAGACATGCATGATCACACTCGTGCTGCATATGTGAAGATAGATATGTCCTTCCTCCCTTCCTTCACCCTGTAACCTGTCTACCCCCGAGCACGTAAGTGCCAAACTTATGAGGTTGTTTCCTGTCCTTATTTTCTCCACTGCTATCCTGACCACTGGCTCAGGCGCATTGACCTGAGCATTCTTCACTAGTCTGTAGCCCATTTGGTTATTTCATGTCTCACAAGTTGTCTGTGATTTGGTAACTACAGATTGCAAAATGTCTAAAGTGGTTGCTTCCTTGATCAAGGTAGTAAAGGGAATCTTACCTATGTTACCTTTCTCCTGAAGGAAATTGAGGCTTCACTGTCTGCTTTGAGAGATTTTGATGGTGACTTTTGAAAGAAATACTCAGATTGTTCTTTGACATTTCTTGCTCTGTGTATATTTTGTTTTCCTAAGCTGCCCACTTAGCTTTTTTGTCTTTTGCAATGTGGCCTCTCCAAATGTGATCTATTTTAGAATTTTCTTCCATGTTATTTTTTTCTGTGATTTATGTCATTATCTTCTGAATTTCAAGTCTGAGAATAGCTTGCCTTCTCCAGTGTGTAAAATGCAATTTTTGGGGGGCTTGGCTCATCAGGGGACTCAGGTATCAGCATCTGATACTCCTAAGAGCCATATTTGAAGAAAGTCTCCTAGCTCGTCCTGCTGATGGAAGAAGTTTCTTTTCTGTCCCCTTATCTCCTAAACCATGCTGTGCAAGTCAGTTGGTGAGCGTGACATGGAACAGTGGGAAGATACACACTCGGAGGATTTCTTGTAGCTCATTTTATGCAATGTTCACATGCTTCAGGGTGTTTTCTAAAAAAAAAAAATGATCTATTAGCACAGAAGTAGCTGTTACCTTTTCTTATAATACAAGTATAAACCACATAGAGATGAAATGTGTGTTTCATGGATACAGTTGTGTATAATTCATACAATGTGGAGACGGCTGGATGATTAGAGCTGAATTTTCTCTTGTCCTGGTATTCCATGGGCACCACTCCATAAATGGGTGATCATGAATGCATCCCATGTGTTGTTGGGTACCAGCCCCAACCCCATACATGGCTGCCCTTAGTCCCAGTGATAATGAGGGATTGAGACAAGGCAATAAGACAGAGACACAAGAGTAGAATTTACAGCACGGGTCCAGGGGACCAACGCAAGCATGGGAACTGTGTTGGCCCTGAGCTCTGGGGATGATTTCTCATCAAGCGTCCTGTTAGGCCACAATGGAAAAAAGCTCTGCCAGACTAGTGGCTAACCAAAGGCTTTCCCTTATTTGAGTCCATTGTGTCTGCTTGCCTGAAGGCCATGACTTGGGCTGTGGCTTTTCTCTGGTCTCTCCTGTTCCTTTGAACCTGTTCCTCCTGGTCTCTGTTATAAAACACCAAGGATCCTAGGTTTAGTAATGATTCTAGACTGTTCTGGCCCAAGGGTCAGCTTTTGGAGCTTTCTCTGAATGTTAGCTGCTGATTGTGTAATAAACTTGTCCTTTAGTATTAACTGACCTTTGATAGAGTTTGGTGACAGGGGAGTATACTTTTTTAAGGCCTCCCATAATTGCTTAAGGAAAGCTGTTGGGTTTCTTTCTTTCCTTGAGTTATGGTGGATAACATTGCATAGTTCATGGGCTTTTTCCTAGTTCGCCTTAATCCCTCAAGTATGCAGGTTAAGAGGTGCCTACGACTCCAGTTCCCCTGTTCTGAGTCAGGATCCCAGTGAGGGTCCATGCTAGGGACTGCTTGTCTACCTGTAGGAAATTTATCCCTCTTTCCTGGTGTCATTTGGCCATGTACTTGACTAAGGTACCAGGTGTCCCCAAACTCTTGAGCCACTGCTAGGGCAGCCTCTTTCTCATTGTTGGTTAGGGTTTGACTAAGCAGTAACATGATATCTTTCCAGTCTAATTTAAAGGACTGGCCCAGGCCCTGAAGAATATGTACTTGTCCAGGTTATCTGAAAACTTTTCTAAGTCCTCCTTGATTTGCTTTAAGTCAGAAAGTGAAAAGGGAGTGTGTACCTTGGTCAGATCAAATTCTCCTCCTACTGCCTGTAGGGGGCAGAGTCAGTCTGGGCATCCTAGTAGCCTGAGATGCCTTGGCCGTTTAGACCTCCCCTGGCTCCTTTTGAGTTATAGGAGCTGAGGCGACCTGGTCAGCATTGGTGGAGGGAGGAGCCACAGGGAGTCCTAAATATGGGGGTAGTTTTGAGAAGGGGTAAGTAGGGTATTGGCTACAGGCCTTACATAGCTGAGGATTATTCTTTAGAGAAAAGAAAACTTGCACATAGGGGACCTTAAACCATTTATCTTTGCTCTTACAAAACAGGCCTAATTGTAGAATCATGTTATAATCTATACTTCCCTTAGGAGGCCAGGTTTCTCCACTTGGCAGAGGATATTGCAGCCATGCTGTTTGGCAGAGAAAAATGAGCCACTTCTTCTTTAAGTGTTGTGTGTTAAATTGGTCCCAGTTCTCCAGGATGCATTTTAAAGGAGACCTTATCTTGGGAAGAGTAGTACCCATCTAAAGTCAAACACGGAAATGCCCGCATCCCTGGTTCTTAATTGCAATTGCTAGGTCTGGGGCATTCCCCAGTTATGGTGCCAAGCCTGGGGCATTCCCCAGTTATAGCACATCATGATTTTCTTTGTGCCCAAGTTGTTTGATCATCCTTTGGGGCCTCCCATGTGCTGGGTTTAATTATGCTTACCAGTGTCATGGGTACTCATGCTCACTGTCTACATGACTTATTGACCACCATAAAGACATGTGGACTGCTGGGATAGGTGGTTTGTACCAGCGAGTTCCTGAGCCAGGCCAGTGAGGCTCGGGTGATGGGTGTTAATATTCCCTGCCAAGAATTCCATTAATATAGGCCTGATTATAAAGCTGCCCTAGGAGCATAAACTCCTAGGGAGGGACCTTTAGAGCACAGCAATCCAAAGAAGCCTGGATGGCCACATGGCCAAGGCTGAAACAATGCCCTCAGGACCCAGGCCTCCTCCCCTACCCCACTTTCCATTATAGGAATGTGCCCTAGGGTTGTGGGGCCTGTAATTAACTATTTGAGCCTAGGACCTGGTTCGACTAGAATCTTCTAGATGGAGAAGTTCTGCCATAGGGAGAGCCAACCCTAAGTAAAACAAATTGTACCTTATTAGATTTTGGCACCATTCAGGTGCATTTGGAAATTTGTGGGTGTCAAAAAATATATCCTATAGCCTCCAGCTTCTGGACTCCCCAAAAAGGTTCCCATTTAAGCCCCAGTCAAGCCTGACCCTACCAGGCATTTGAACTGGCAACCTTGCAGCTGCCAGCCCTATGCCTTAGCCACTGTGCTAACAGACAGCTCCTGTGCTGGGGGCTGCTGAGAAGAAGTCTGTCCTATGAAAATTTGAACCCAGAAGGAGTGGTCCTGAAAGTTTAAAAAAAAAAACCTCGCTGCTCTGAATTTGAAAGCCAGGTGTGTCCCAGATAGGCAGAGCTGTTTGCAGCCTCTGCTATGCGCACGCCTGGGGAAAGTGTGCCCCTGCCCCCCTGAGGTACCCCAGTTTGCCATGGCAGCCATGGGGACCACATGAGTGCATTGGGCTTTTCCCTGCACCACTGCCACCTCTCAAAAATGTGCCTTGGGCTGCTCCCTTTGGGCCCCTCTCTGCGGGCCATGCCCTGTGGGCTGGCTCAGGTGGAGCACACTCCTGCTCCACTTCACTCTGGCAGCAGTGGGGGGGGGGCACTGCAACATGCAGAGCCCCTGGGCCTGGCCTGGCCGCATCCCCTCTCCCTCTCTGCTGATCTGTGCCAGTGCGGCGGCTTGGCCCAGAGAAACAAAGCACAGCCAGAAAAGCAAGCTGGTTTGGAAAAGGCTGGACATGGTGTCTTTAATATCTGACTGGCCCGTGCTATTTAGAGGCTGGGCGGAGCCTGCAAAGTTGACCCCAAGTGTCTGGCCCAGCCTCACCTGCGCCTACAATTACTGTTCTTATGGTGCATGGCACAGCCGTTTCGGGGCACACACAGCACACGGCGTGCCTGGCTGCCGCTTCTACAGTCGGGCCAGCCACTCCCACTGCACATGGTCCCACATAGACCCAGTGGTTCTCCTTCCCATATTTAAGAGAAGCTAATATGGTGAAGTTTAGCAAGTGAGAGGACTCCGATTTACTCACCCCTTTGAAGTAACAGTCTCTTACACAGCTTCTCCTGGCTGGCGTACCACAAATGTAACCAGGGGGACAGGAGCAGGTTGCAGGGGCGTCCCAAAAGGCTCTCGCTGTTGCCCAATTGGATGTTTTTTCCCTGACTGGATGTGTTTTTTCCAGGTCCTTGGGCTTTCACTCACCCAAGAATGGGTAGGAGACCCTGGTGGCAGTGATATCCTTCACGTAAATATCGGATCCAAAGAGCTTTGCAGAAAAGCAATTTATTAGGCAGAGAGAAAGAGAAATAGATAGAAAAAAGAGTGAGCTCCCATGCTGTCATGGGAGGGGACCCAGGGATGGAGTCCGCACAGGTAAGGGGCAGAAGGACTTTTAATCTGGGAGTTACCCCTGCCCCATTCAGGTCCTTGTCCCATGAGAGGAGTTCCTTAAACTTCTGCTGGAGTGATTGATCTTTGAATTTGATATCAGATTGGCTGCCTGACCCACATTCCTCCCAGAGCTTTCCACTGGCTTTCTAAACAAAGGAAGCTCACCTGGGCAGTTTACCTTCCTGCACAAGGGAAAGTTAGACAACGAACATTAGGCTCCCGGATGGGGAGTGGGTTGAGGTATGGCACTGGGAAGTTTTTGCCTTTGAAACCACACTTTTTGTGGACCCAGGAAGAGAAGTTAACATAGTCCCTCAACACCACTGCATTCCAGCCTGGCCGACAGCATGAGATTCTGTCTGAAGAAAAATAAAATATTTTTCAGGCTGGGCATGGTGGCTCCCACCTGTAACCCCAGGGCTTTAGGAGGCAAAGGAGGGAGGATTGCTTGAGGCCAGGAGTTTGAGACCAGCCTGAGTCATACAGGAAAACACTCTTATCTACAAAAAAATTTTTTTTGATGTTTTCAAATTAGTTGGGTGTGGTGATGTGTCTGTAGTCCCAGCTACTCAGGAGGCTGAGGCAGGAGGATGATTTGAGCCTAGAAGTTTGAGACTGCAGTGATCCATAATCATGCTACTGTACTTCAGCCCAGGCAACAGAGCAAGATCCTGTCTTTAAAAAATATATATATTCCAAACACTCAACAAAATTACAAGTAGAAAATTAGGGACATGAAGGAAAATGGCTGATAGGCTGATGAAGCATGGTAAGGAATAGGGAAGTGGAGGACAGAGAAACTATAAGAGGGGCAGCTATGGGAGTTACTTGGTGTTGGGGAGGAGAGCCCTGGCTGGCTCCATGTCCTCGAGGACTTCATTGTAGTATAGCAGGCAGCAGTAATTTCTAGATGGATCAGCATCATTGTTATGGATGTCAAAGACTAAATTGGGTTCAAGAAGACATGAGTCTGCAATAATTCAGAATTTCTCTAAAGTTGTTTAAAAGAAAAATGTTTTGATGATTACATTTGGAAACTCTCATGCAAACTGCAATGTAAGGTTAATCTGACAAATTGACATTTAATAAGGACAGTTATCAAGACATGCTCTAGGGCACTTCCAAAATCCAAACTGCACAAAGATAAAGGTCTAGTTGACTTTAGAAGTAATATGATTTGGCCGGGCACAGTGGTTCACACCTGTACTCCCAGCACTTTGGGAGGCTGAGGCAGGTGGCTCTCCTGAGGTTGGGAGTTTGAGACCAGCCTGACCAACATGGAGAAACCCTGTGTCTACTAAAAATACAAAATTAGCTGGGTGAGGTGGCACATGCCTGTAATCCTAGCTACTTGGGAGGCTGAGATAGGAGAGTTGCTTGAACCCAGGAGGTGGAGGTTGCGGTGAGCCGAGATCACACCATTGCACTCCAGCCTGGGTAACAAGAGTGAGACTCCATCTCAAAGGAAAAAAAAAAAAAGTCATATGATTTGTCAGTTGATGTGGTCCTAGCCTGGGTAATAGAAGTTGAGACTTAATTGAGTTATTCTGCTCTAATGAGATCACCTTAACCACATATAATATCACTTGTGGATAGTGTTAAATGGGTTATTGGCATACTACAGGAAGTACACAGAGCAACCCAGCAAGACCATAGGTAGTCCAGAAACCATGTCACAGAATAGTGCACAAAGAGACAAGAAATGTTTGACCCCAGAAACAAATAGGTAGGCACAATGAAATAATACTGAAATACCTAAGGAGCTGTTATTTGGGAGGGGGGATGATCTTATTTGTGGCAGAACAAGAGCCACTTGATGGCCCAGTTGATGGAGCAGCAGGGCGTTTGTCTTTGGGTCCAGTGTATTGTTATAATGGCTTGGGTTGCCTTGAAAGATGCAGTCAGTTTCTCAAGATTGGAGGCATTTGGGGAAAAGATAGACTGTTACTTGTAAGATTTCTTTTTCTTCTATATCTCATTTATTTTTTTAATTAAAAAAAATTTCTAACCTATGGGAAAGTTTCAAGAATTGTAAACACTTGCATGTCCTCCACTTAGATTTGCCAAGTATTGACATTTTGTTACATCTGGTTTAGACTTTTATGTATTATTTGATGTTATTATTTACTTTTAATTTTTTTGTTGAGCTATTTGAGAATAATTTGCATATGTAGTGATACTTTACCCCTAAATACTTCAGATCTGGTCAGATACAGTGGCTCACGCCTGTAATCCCAGCACTTTGAGAGGCCGAAGCAGGTGGGTCACTTGAGGTCAGGAGTTCAAGACCAGTCTGGGCAACATGGCAAAACCCCATATCTCCTAAAAATACAAAAATTAGCCAGACAAGTCATGGTAGCATGTGCCTGTAGTCCCAACTACTTGGGAGACTGAGACATGAGAATCGCTTGAACCCAGGAGGCAGAGGTTGCAATGAGCTGAGATTGAGCCACTGCACTCCAGCCTGGGTGACGGAGAGAGACTGACTCAAGGAACAAAAGAAAAAAAAAAGCTTTAGATCTTTTTAAGAACAAAACAAGGCTTATTTTCTTACATAATCATAATATAATTATCAATTTCAGGAAATTACCATTAATATTACATTAATAAACTTTTATATACAAATTTATCCCGTTGTTCAAATAATGTTCCTTGTAAGGTTTTTTCCTTCAATCTAGGATCTAATTCAGAATCCCACATTGTATTTAATCATCATCTCTCTTTAGTCTCCTTTTATCTGAAACAATTCCTCAGCCTTTGTTTTTCTTGATCCTGTCATTTATTTTATTTTGATTTATTTTTTTGGAGGCTGGAGTACAGTAGAGCAGTGCTGTGTTCATAGCCCACTACAGCTTCGACCGCCTGGGCTCAAGCAATCCTTCTGCCTCTGCCTCTTTCCACAATTTATAAGTCACCATGACAATATATTCAATTTGGACCATTTTATCTTTTCCATGACAAGTCATGGAATGAAGAACCTCCAACAACAAAATCTTAAGGTTCTTGTTTTTATTATTATACTTTAAGTTCTGGGGTACATGGGCAGATCGTGTAGGATTGTTACATAGGTATACACATGCCATGGTGGTTTGCTGCCTCCATCCCCCATCATCTACATTAGGTATTTCTCCTGTTATCCCTCCCCAATCCCCCCACCCCCTGCTATCCCTCCCCTGGACCCCCCCCAACAAGCCCCAGTGTGTGATGTTCCCCTCCCTGTGTCCACATGTTCTCATTGTTCAGCACCCACATATGAGTGAGAACATGTGGTGTCTGTGTCACTTTGCTGAGAACAATGGTTTCCAGTTTCATCCATGTCCCTGCAAAGGACATGAACTCATTCCTTTTTATGGCTGCATAGTATTCCATAGTGTATATGTTCCATATTTTCTTTATTCAGTCTATCATGATGGGCATTTGGGTTGGTTCCAAGTCTTTGCTATTGTAAACAGTGCCACAATGAACATATGTGTGCATGTGTCTTTATAATAGAATGATTTATAATCCTTTGGGTATATACTCAGTAATGGGATTGCTGGGTCAAATGGTATTTCTATTTGTAAGTCTGCTTCTTCATGAATCCATGCTTAAAATTGGACTTATGTCCTCTTGAACACCAGTTGTTTCTCCAATTTAGGTGAGTAGCATTGATAACTAATGGATTATCATAGGTAATTTGACTTAGATCATAGAGTTTATTCAAATTATATATTTAAACAACCTTAGTATTGGCTGGTTTAGCATGATAATCTAGAGCTTGATTTTGAAAAGATTGTTAAATACCAAAGGTTTAAACCATTGGCTATTACAAAATAGAATCTTAGGTTACCATAAGTCATTCATTTATCCAAAATAACTCAAACTTTTTAAAGGAAAAAACATTAGTCTGATAGAGAGGAGCCTCAGTTTTCCAAACAAGATCCAGTGGAGATAGCATTAGGCTAACTGCCTCTCTTTCTTTCCCTTCCCCCCTTTTTCTTTTGTAGTTTATTTAAAATCTAAACAAAAACCTTTCACTGTCTTTCAATATTACATTAAAAATCTTTTTAAAAGAAAAAAACAAATTTTATGTTTCCATTAGTATATTTTTAATGTTAAAGCTAGTTTTTAATAACATTTTGTAAATCAATTGTTTTCATTAGTTCGACCATAAGGTAAGATTTTTTAACATGTTTTATAACCATTTACAATTTTTTTCTCAGAGCAGAACAATGTTCTAAGAAAATTCTGTTGTGCTTTTATTGCCCCATTTTTGTGGCTTTATCTACCTTTTGTCTTTGAAGTTGGTGACCTTCAGAGTGAACGTTCTTTTTGTTGATGTTGATACTATTCCTTTCTGTTTGTTAGTTTTCCTTCTAAAATTCAGGTCCCTCTGCTGCAGGTCTGCTGGAGTTTGCTAGAGGTCCACTCCAGACCCTTTTGGCCTGGATATCACCAGTGGAGGTTGTAGAACCACAAAGATTGCTGCCTGTTCCTTCCTCTGGAAGCTTTGTCCCAGAGGGGCACCCGTGAGATGCCAGCCAGAGCTCTCCTGTATGACAGCCCCTACTTAGAGGCGTCTCCCAGTCAGGATATACAGGGGTCAGGGAGCCACTTGAGGAGGCAGTCTTTCCCTTATCAGATCTCAAATTCTGTGCTGGGAGATCTGCTGCTCCCTTCAGAGCTGCCAGGCAGGGACATTTCAGTTTGCTGAAGCTGTGCCCACAGCCGTCCCTTCCCCCAGGTGCTCTGTCCCAGGGAGTTGGGGGTTTTATTTATAAGTCCCTGACTGGGGCTCCTGCCTTTTTTTCAGAGATGCCCTGCCCAGAGAGAAGGGGATCTGGAAAGGCAGTCTAGCAACAGTGGCTTTGCTGAGTTGTGGTGGGCTCTGCTGTGTTCAAACTTTCTGGCAACTCTGTTTACACTGTGAGGTTAAAACAACATACTCAAGCCTCAGCATTGGTGGATGCCCCTTCCCCCACCAAGCTCTAGCATCCCAGGTTGAGCTCAGACTGCTGTGCTGGCTGTGAGAATTTCAAGCCAGTGGATCCTAGCTTGCTGGGCTCCAAGGGGGTGGGACTTGCTGAGCCAGACCACTGGCTCCCTGACTTCGGCCGCCTTTCCAGGGGAGTGAACAGTTCTATCTCACTGGCATTATAGGTATCACTGGCATATAAAAACATAAACTGCTGCAGCTAGCTCAGTGTCTGCCCAAACAGCCACCCAGTTTTTTTGCTGAAAATCCAGGGCCCTGGTGGTGTGGGCACTGGAGGGAATCTCCTGGCCTGAGGGTTGCAGAGACTGTGGGAAAAGCACAGTATCTGGGCCAGAGTGCAGGGTACAGTCCCTAATGGCTTCCCTTGGCTAGGAGAGGGTGTTCCCCAACCCCTTGCACTTCCCAGGTGAGGTGACACCCCATCCTGCCTTCCTTGGGCTGCACGCACTGTCCAACCCGTCTCAATGAGATGAACCAGGCACCTCAGTTGGAAATGCAGAAATCACCCGCCTTCTGCATTGATCTCGCTGGGCACTGTGGACTGGAGCTGTTTCTATTCAGCCATCTTACCAGCAATCCTCCAATAGTACCTTTTTAAAATCATATTTTCTGGCCAGGTGTGGTGGCTCATGCTTGTAATCACAGCACTTTGGGAGGCCGAGGCAGGTCAATCATGAGATCAGGAGATTGAGACCATCCTGGTCAACATGGTGAAACACTGTCTCTACTAAAAACATGAAAATTAGTTGGGTGTGGTGGCATGCACCTGTAATCCCAGCTACTCCAGAGACTGAGGCAGGAGAATCGCTTGAACCCGGAAAGCAGAAACTGCACTGAATTGAGATCGTGCCACTGCACTCCAGCCAGGGTGACAGAGTAAGACTCTGTCTCCAAAAAAAAAAAATTATTTTCTGTCACAAACCATCTAGCTCTTTTTCTATTGCCTTCTTCCTCCTTATCTGTAAATATGCTTAGATTTTCCTTTGCCAAAAAAACCCTTCAGTTGGCCATGGAGCCACCTCTTCTGTTCTTAAATAGTGTAACCTCAGCTTCTTCATTTCCTACTTAATCCCTACTGTGACCTTGCTTTGCTCAGCTGCTCAGCAGAAACTGCCCTGTCAGACGTGGCCAGTGGGTATTCAGTTATGGAATTCCACAGGGTTTTCTCAGTGTTTCTCCTGTCTGAGTTACACGTGACATGAACAGCATCCTACCTCTTTGCTCCTCATGTTCTCTTCTTCTGGCTTCCACAGACTGGTATTTCTTTCCCGTCTCCCAAGTGCTTCCCCTTCTCCACCCCTCCATTTCTCTTCTAACTTTCATTTCAGGAAGAACCTATACCTTTCTCAGATATAGAGGCAAAGCATCTCCAGAGAGGCAGAGTTTGAGCTAGCTCTTGTGGCAAGACTAGGGTTTACCAGATGCACGAGCAGGAGAATGGCACTTTTGACAGAATAGCATATGCAAAGTGAAGACAGTACAGTTAACCAGGGAGCCTCCTGGACAGCTTGTTATGTGTAGAGCTTACTGTCCAGCATGGTGGACACTAATTACACGTGGCCATTCAGTACCTGAAATGTGGCTAAGCCACATCAAGATGTGCTGTGTTGGAAATAGATGCTCAGTGCCCCAAAGAAAAGTTAGCACTGAGACAAAGCATCTTTCAGCCACACAGTTTTTACTTCCTGGACTGCAGGAAGGGTACCCTCACTAGCCATCATGACACAAGAGTATAATAAAGAAAGGGAAACACACAAATGTATCCCTTATGCATTTGGGGTCATTCCTACTGCTGTGTCTGATCTCCATTGGCTGGAGCCAGACCTCACAATCTAAACTAAAACCTGATTGGCTAACAACTTAAAACTTTTCCAAACAGGTAAAAGCAACAAAGAGCTGGGACATGCCTGTGAGCATGTCCAGCCAGGTATCTTGTTTAAAGTACAAGGACATAGAATTTACTACATGCCTGTA
This sequence comes from Sapajus apella, assembly GCF_009761245.1. Taxonomy (NCBI): domain Eukaryota; kingdom Metazoa; phylum Chordata; class Mammalia; order Primates; family Cebidae; genus Sapajus; species Sapajus apella. The sequence goes on from NW_022437068.1 coordinate 3,020,107, forward strand.
ACCACAGCATGTCTAACAGCTACATAGGATAGAGCTTAACAAAGTTATTAGCACACTTATTCTTTAACAAGAAAGGAAATTTTCCCACTGAGATCAATGCAGAAGATGAGTGATTTCTGCATTTCCAACTGAGGTACCTGGTTCGGACCTCATTGGGACTGGTTAGACAGTGGGTGCAGCACACGAAGGGTGAGCCAAAGCAGGGTGGGGCATTGCCTTACCCAGGAAGCACAAGGGGTTGGGGAACTCTCTAGCCTAGCCAAAGGAAGCCTAGGGAACTGGACTGTGCCATGAGAAACGGTGTACCCCAGCCCAGATACTACGCTTTTCCCATGGTCTTTGCAAACCACAGACCAGGAGATTCCCTCCAGTGCCTACACCACCAGTGCCCTGGGTTTCTAACACAAAACTGGGTGGCTGTTTGAGCAGACATCAAGCTAGCTGCAGGAGTTTTTTTTTTTTTTTTTTTTTTTTTTTTTTTTTCCATAACCCAGTGGCACCTGGAGTGCCAGCAAGACAGAAACATTCACTCCCTTGAAAAGGGGGCTGAAACCAGGGAGCTGAATGGCCTAGCTCAGTGGATCCCATCCCTACAGAGACCAGCAAGCCAAGACCTTGAAATACTTGCTGCCAGCACAGCAGTCTGAGCTCAACCTGGGAAGCTCAAGCATGGGGAGAAGGGCATCTGCCATTACTGAGCTTGAGTAGGTGGTTTTCCTTTTACAGTGTAAACAAAGCTTCCAGAAAGTTGGAACGGGGTAGAGCCCACCACAGCTCAGCAAAGCCACTGTAGCCAGACTACCTCTCTAGATTCCTTCTTTGGGCAGGCCATCTCTGGAAAAAAATGGCAGCAGCCCCAGTCAAAGGCTTATAGATAAAACTGCCATCTCCCTGGGACAGAGTACCTGGGGGAAGGGAGACTGTGGGTGCAGCTTCAGCAGACTTGAATGTCCCTGGACAGTGTTTGAGCTCTGCTAAGGGTGAGACTGCCTGCTCAAGTGGCTCCCTGAGCCCCATGTCTCCTGACTGGGAGACAACTTCCAGCAGGGGCTGACAGACACCTCATACAGGAGAGCTCCAGCTGGCATCTGATGGGTGCCTCTCTGGGACAAAGCTTCCAGAGGAAGAAACAGGCAGCAATCTTTGCTGTTCTGCAGCCTCTGCTGGTGATACCCAGGCCAAAAGTGTCTGGAGGGGACCTCCAGCAAACTCCAGCAGACCTGCAGCAGAGGGGCCTGACTGTTAGAAGGAAAACTAACAGAAAGAAATAGCATTAGCATCAAAGCATCAACAAAAAGGATGACCACACAAAACCTCTATTCGAAGGTCACCAACAGCAAAGACCAAAGGTAGATAAACCCACATAAATAAAGAGAAACCAGCACAGAAAGGCTAAAAATTTCAAAAACCAGAATGCCTCTTCTCCTCCAAAGGATCACAACTCTTCACCAGCAAGGAAATAAAACTGGACAGAGAATGAGTTTAATAAATTGACAGCAGTAGGCTTCAGAAGGTGGATAATAACAAACTCCTCCAAGCTAAAGGAGCATGTTCTAACCCAATGCAAGGAAGCTAAGAACCTTGAAAAAAAGGTTAGGCGAATTGTTAAGAGCAGCTAGAGAGAAAGGTTGGGTTACCCACAAAGGGAAGCCCATCAGACTAACAGCAGATCTCTTGGCAGAAATCCTACAAGCCAGAAGAGAGTGGAGGCTGATATTCAACATTCTTAAAAGAATTTTCAACCCAGAATTTTTCCCTATTTTCCAGGAATCCCTAAAGTGCCCGTAAAGTGATATAATGCGCAGCCCTGCTTATTGATGGCCCAGACCCTTTAAGAGATGAAGAACACACCTCAAGGGGCTGGGAAGCTTTGCATTCAGTAGCTGAGGTACCGAGAAATCCAATCCCTTAGACTTCCATGGCAACAAAGTAGAAGTATATCACAGTGGACCAGTGTGGTTTGAACAAGAGGCTAGTTATTTCATGAAAAAGGCAAGGAATGAAATTTCTGCTTTTCATGAAAATCTAAGAGCTGCTTTTAGCTATAGCCAGCCTGTTCATGTGCAATTACTATGCCATTTTATATCAAAGGCTTCAGATTTTAATTTTATAATATTTTAGTAATCCATAATGTCTCAAACTACAAGAAAGTAGCTCTTACGTGAAAATGAGTCTCTGCTGGGCATGATGGCTTACACTTGTAATCCCAGTGCTTTGGGAGGCTGAGGCAGGAGATTGCTTGAGGTCAGGAGTTTGAGATTAGCCTGGGCAACATAGTGAGACCCCATCTCTACAAAAATAAAAACTTAGCCAGGCATGGTGGACCATGCCTATAGTCCCAGCTACTTGGGAGGCTGAGGTGGGAGAATCATTTGAGCCCAGGAGTTCAGGGCTGCAGTGAGCTATGATTGTGCCACTGCCTACGCAACAGAGTGAGACCCTGTCTCTAAAATAAATACACAAATAAGTTAAAATCTGTACAGTGCTAGAACTCACTGAGGACTAGAATGTAGCATTCTATTAAGAATCCTGGCTGATATGCTGCACTTGCCTACATCACAAACAAAACACAGGTCGAGTGTCCCAGCAGTTTGGGAGGCTGAGGCAGGAGGATAGCTTGAGCCCAGGAGGTTGAGCCTGCAGTGAGCCATGATTACACCACTGCACTTCAGCCTGGATGACAGAGACTCTTAAAAAAAAAAAAAAAAGAGACAAACAGTTGGTAACTGCATTTTCTAGTCAGTGTTATTTTGTGTAGCTCTTTGTTTTCATTATTGCTGTTCTTTAAAAATTATCAATCTGCATTTATCTGAATCATGAACTCTTTGTTCTGTTAAAGGTGTTCTTGCATTTAAAGATATACAGCAACTTAAATATGAATTATCCAAACCGCTTGTAGTAAAGCATAATCTCCACCCACTTCCAATTGTTTATACAGTGCCATTTCCTTATCACCAATTTGTTTTTCCACCGAAAGGTGGAAAAGAATGGAACCTTTTGCTTAACCCAAGTTGACCTGGGCAAAGACAATTTAAGAATCTCTGTTGTGGCTGGGTGCGGTGGCTCATGCCTGTAATCCCAACACTTTGGGATTACAGGTCAGGAGTTGAAGACCAGCCTGGCTAAAATGGTGAAACCCCATCTCTACTAAAAAAAAAAAAAAAAAAAAAAACAAAACAACCCAGGTGTGGTGGTGGGCACCTGTATCCCAGATACTCAGGAGACTGAGGCAGAGAATTGCTTGAACCCAAGAGGCAGAGGTTGCAGTGAGCCAAGATCATGCCACTGCACTCCAGTCTGGGCAACAGAGCAAGACTCCATCTCAAAAAAAGAAAAAGAAAAAAGAAAAAAAGATCTCTGCTGTAAGGTACCGTGGCTGGAAGAACTCAGCCCTGAAAATCCAGCACCATTATGTACACTCATCCATTCCTTTCTGCTTTCTAGTAAATGTTAACTTCCTGGATAGATTGTAGCCTCATGGGCAGTGCCATGAATGAATCACTCTCCTATGTCCCTAGCACTTGGAACTGTAGGATCCCTGAATCCATCAAATAAATGGGATACATTGACATGGTCACAAACAGTAACACCTTGATTGTGATCAAAATTTCAACGGAAGAAGTATGGTTTTTAAATGTGCAAGACTGTTAAGTCTTTAGGGCCTGTCATACCATCCGAACTTGGCCAGCTCCAGGTTCTTAGCTCCTAATCAAGCAAGGCTTTAAAAAGCTCTGGATATAGACACCAGTTTGGCCAGCTCCAGGTTCTTAGTTCCTAATCAGCAAGGTTTAAAAAACGTCTGGATACAGAAAGCAGTTCTCTACCCCTGTACACCCCTGAACCACAAATCCTTGCATTTTTAACATGCCTTCAAGCTTCCACATGGTGGTGCCTCATTTTCCAGTGTGGCAGGCAGCCTCCTTCTACTCATGTCCTTGTGTCCCTCTCCTTGAGTGTAGGCTGTGTCTCACTTCTAACAAATAGAATATGGTAAAGTCATGGAATGTCAGTTTTGAGATTAGGTGATGAAAAGGTTCTGGCTTCCATCTTGTCCTCTTGCTTGCTCTGATGGAAGTCACCTCCCATGTTGTGAGCTGATCCATTTTTAACTTTGTTAATTTTTATTTTATTTATTTATTTTTTGAGAGACAGCGTTTCGCTCGTTACCCAGGCTGGAGTGCAACGGCACGATCTCGGCTCACCGCAACCTCCGCCTCCTGGATTCAAGCAATTCTCCTGCCTCAGCCTCCTTCCTGAGTAGCTGGGACTACAGGCGCGCACCACCATGCCCAGCTAATTTTTTGGTATTTTTAGTAGAGACGGGGTTTCACCACGTTGACCAGGACGGTCCCGATCTCTTGACCTCATGATCCACCTGCCTCGGCCTCCCAAAGTGCTGGGATTATATGCGTGAGCCACCATGCCCGGCCTTGTTTTTTTTTTTAAAAAAAGAGATGGGGTTTCACCATGTTGGCCAGGCTGGTCTTGAACTCCTGATCTCAGGTGATCTGCCTGCCTCGGACTCCCAAAGTGCTGGGATTACAGGCATGAGCCACCATGCCCAGCCGAGCTGACCCTTTTAAGGCAAGGCCCGTGTGGCAAGGAACTGAGGGAGATGTCTGGCCAACAGCCAGTAAGGCACTGAGGCCCTCAATCCACAACCCACAAGATTCAACCCACTGAACCCTCCCAAAAGCCGCTTTGAGCAATCTTGAAAGGCCTGTCACACCTTGAGATGACTGCAAGGATCATAGCCTCATGAGACACTGAGCCAGAGAACCCAGGTAAGCTTTGCCCAGATTCCTTCTTTCAAGCTACTAAGTTTTAAGGTAACTCTTTACATAAATAACACATTTGGGACAAATGAGGCATTACTATGCCACAGCCTGAAAACTGTCTAGCAGTTACCTTGGGCAAATTAAGCGATTTTCAAACAGGAAGAGCCTTCCCCACCTCATGGATTAACTGCAATGTCTGTGTGATGGCATCTGCTCACATACAAAAAATGTGAGCTTGCTTTGAACTCAACCCCAAAAATTTTAACAGACTCAAATTGGTTTACCAGTATCATCTTTCAAGAGGAATTTCAATTGAATTTTTCATAATGTATACCTTTTTTGTATCAAAAACATTTTTAACTAGTGAAAACAAAGGACACGTTCAAAATCAGGTCGAAATCAGGTTTCCTTTTAATTGAATACTTAATTCACAACTTTTCATTTCTTGCTACTACTCTGGTAATAATTAGGTCCCCACCTCTAAAGAACATTGCAGCTGACCAGACTGAGAGCCAGTGTGAACATGGGCCCCAAACCAGGGCTTTCGGAATAATGAGAACTAATCAGCCCTCCCTTCACTTAGAAAGGGACTAAGTGAAAGGTCCCAAATCTTCTTTGTCCAAACACACAAAACCAGGAGCTCAATGCCAACATGGAAACCAAAATGTATCAGGAATGAAGTACAGTACCCCTTGACATACTCAAGGTCAAGATGGGTTTGCAGAAATTGTATCTGACCATCTGGCCTCTGCTAGTAGATATGGCCCCACCCCAGCATTTTTAAGAGAAGATGTTTTTGTTTCTATTTCCCCAAGGGGTATAAAATCTAGTAAGAGGAATATAATGAATCAGAATATATCAGCTCACTCACAAGAAAGGTTCCTGGGTAATGGTTTTTAGTTGCTGAGCTTATTCAGCACATTATTTCAAAGTGGCGGCTACAGGTTTAGGTAGGACACACATACAACCCCCATTTTTTTCAGTGTATATGTCAAGAGGCCAAGACCCCTGATCATCAAAATAAGTTATTTTGTATATTACAGTGCACAGGACAACAAAGGGAATGACACTTTCTTGAAAGGTGACTAAAAGGCATCTTGCAAAAGGTCCATATCACTGAAGTGGAAGGACTGGAGCCCACTGCCTTGTGGCCTTCATTAACTTGACCCCTCCTCTTCTTTGGTTGCAGTGGCTTCAGAGGGAGCTGTTTCTTGTACTTGTTCTGCTGGCTGCTTCTTTTCTTCCTCTTCCTCATCCTCATCCTCTTGGGGATAGAGGTCTGGGTATTTTTGCATGCATTCCTGCATGGCCCGGAACTGGTCTACACAGTCTGACCCCTTGATCTCCTCCTTGCTATAGTGGAAGCAGGAAAAAGCTGACTTGAACTGTTCCCCACAGGGGCCGCTGGCCATTCCTCCAAGGCATGGGCAGTTCCAGTTGATGTTTCCATTTGGCAGTATCAATCCTGGAACAGGAAGATAAGCAAGGACAATGTGAGAGATGTTCTCTAACGTTTCAGAAAATACAAAACTGGTCCAGTCCTCACAGGCTACTCAGGTGGTGCAGAACAACAGGAACCATCGTTGCCTATGGACCTATACCTCAATTTGGACTAGGCTGAAATGCCTAGCACATATCCAGCACTCCTTGGCCCAGCTGGGAGAGAAGCCATCAAGGACATATTTCTCCATGTGTGACACTAAACTATTCTAAGCCACCTCCCAGTACTCTGAGGCTGTGCTCCAAGAATTAAATACCAGGAACCATTTAACCCAAAGAAGAGATGATCACTTGGATGGTCAGTGAAGAGCTTTTTGAAAGCCCACTTTAAGGAACTGAGGTACTGATGTTCTCTTTCCAATACCCCTCCCCATATGGATGATTGGGACCACCTTACCCCCAAGCTCCCTGCCCCTTGAGTCCCTCTTGCCCCACAGCTGCTCTGAGAAGCTCAGTGTAGTCTGGGGACTGGTGAAAAGGCAGAGGTTGTTCCTTATGTATTGACGAAGAAAGATGTCTAAGACATGCTGCACAATGAGAAGCTGGTGGCATACTATTAGTGTGAGTGCATTCTTGTAAAAACTCAACCAAACTGTTAAACTGCACATGTGTGTTGGGAAGGGAGCAAGGTTATAGAAAGGTTATAGATGAGTTTTCATTTTCACTATTAATAGGCCTCTTTTGGCTTTCATAGCTTTTCTTATCATTGAATTTTATTCACATCTAAATATTTCTTGGTTTTCCAAAATGCTCTCAAAATGATGGCTTCATTTTCAGCTTTGTGACACACAGATAAATGATTCATATAGAAGCTTCTTACATGAGTCTTATCAAGAACCTGAAAGCACTTTCTAAGAGGCCTCTAAAATGTCCTGTGAAATTACACATGATTCTTCACTGCAGGGCAGTACCCAGGCCTGGTGCTCTGCACTAATGTCCAAAGTCCTAGGCAAAATCCTGCCTGCCTCTCAATTCCAGCTTGGGAAGCTCCACTGATCAATGGACTGCTGTAGCTATTCCTGTACCTTATTTGTGAAATGGGGATAGCAAGGACAATGCCAGCTAGTGCTGCCCCCCTAGCAGGCAGCAGACTCCCAGGACCATGAGCAGTTGCAGATCAAGTTCTCCTGCATTGTGTACTACTAACCCCCGTCTACACACACAGTTTCTGGGGCTCATGGTCCATGTTAGGACTGCAGACTAGGCCGGCAGGATTCCCAGAGCCCATATCCCTTCCTCTACATCTCAATTTCTCCTTGACAGGGACCTCAGTGCTGGAAAAACATTTGTAAATGCTGCCCCCTGGAGGTTCAAATCTGCTCACAAACCTGCACAACCAGTTTCCAAAAGAGAGAACACTGACATGTAAAAACTGTAACCCAGGGCGTGGATCCAAGACGGCCAAATAGGAACAGCTCTGGAGTGAAAACAGCTTCCCAGTGAAAACAACGCAGAGGGTGAGTGATCACCCCATTACTGCCCACAGACCAGGAGATTCCCAGGCTGAAAAGTGCCACAAGTTTCCAGCATGGCTGTTTCAGCCGGCTCAGCGGGTCTCCACACAAAAACTCACACAATTCTGGGTGGCTGTTTCAACTGGTGCCTGGAATGCTTAGGAGACAGAGCTGCCCATTTAACTAAAAAAAAAAAAAAACAGGGGCTGAACAGGGAACCAGTTGATCTGGCTCAGCGGGTCTCACCCCCACAAAGACCAGCAATCTGAAACAATCTGGATTGAGAGTTTCACAGTAAGCACAGCTGGACCCAGGACAGTCCAGCTCTGTGAGGGGAAGGGCATCTGCCATTACCAAGGCAGTCCTAACTATACCTCTAAACAAAACCGCAAGGAAGTTCACAGCCCACGGTAGCTCAGCAACGTCTCTGCTGGCAGACTGTGACTAGGCTACTTCCTAGCTGGGCAAGGCATCTCTGAAAAAAGGCAGCACCATGTCAGAGACTTATAAATAAAGCCCCACCTTCCCAGGACAAAGCACCTGAACAAAAAGGTGGTTATGAGTTCCACTGCAGCAGACTTAAATGTACCTGCCTAGCAGCTCTGAACAGAAGAACGGTGCTCACAGCTTGGCACCTGAGCTCCTATAAGGGTCAGACTGTCTCCTCAAGCAGCTCCCTGACCCCCGTATGTCCAAAGAGACACCTCATAAAGGAGAGCTCAGGCTGTCATCTCGCGGGTATCCTTCTGGAACTAAGATAACAGAATGAGAAACTGGCAAAAACCCTTATTGTTCTGAAGCTGCCACAGGTGATCCCCAGGCAAGCAGGGTCTGAAGTGGACCTCCAGCAGTCCTACAGCAGAGGGCGTGTTGGAAGGAAAACTAACAAACAGAAATAACTTCATCATCAACAAAAAGGATGTCCACTCAGAGACCCCATCTGAAAGTCACCAACTACAAAGACCACAGGTAATTAAAGCCACAAAGATGGGAATAAACCAGCACAAAAAGGATGAAAACACCCAAAACCAGAATGCCTCTCCTCCTCCAAGAGATAACAACTCCTCACCAGCAAGGGAACAAAGCTGGATGAAGGAGGAGTCTGATGAATTGACAGAAACAGGCTTCAGAAGGCAGGTAATAACAAACTTCTCTGAGCTAAAAGAACATGTTCTAACCCAATGCAAAGAAAATAAGAACTTTGAAAAAAGGTTTGACAAAATGTTAACAAGAATAAACAGCTTAGAGAAGAATATAAATGACCTGATGCAGCTGAAAGACACAAGAACTTCACAAAGCATATATAAGTTTCAATAACTGAATCGACCATGCAGAAGAAAGGATATCAGAGATTGAAAATCAACTCAATGAAATAAAATGAGAAGGCAAGATCAGAGAATAAAGAGTGAAAAGAAATGAACAAAGCCTCCAAGAAATATGAGATTATGTGAAAAGACCTAATCTACGTTTGATAGGTGTACCTGAATGTGACGGAATGAATCCAATCTGAAAATCACTCTTCAGGATATTATCCAGGAGAACTTCCCCAACCTAGCAAGGCAGGCCAACATTCAAGTTCAGGAAATACAGAGAACACCACAAAGATATTCCTCAAGAAGATCAACCCCAAGGTACATAATTGTCAGACTCACAAGGGTTGAAATGAAGAAAAAAATGCAAAGGGCAGCCAGAGAGAAAGATCAGGTTACTCACAAAGCGAAGCCCATCAGACTCAAAGCGGATCTCTCAGCAGAAACCCTACAAGCCAGAAGAGAGTGGGGGCCAATATTTAACATCCTTAAAGAAAAGAATGTTCAACCTAGAATTTCATATCCAGCCAAACTAAGCCTCATAAGCAAAGGAGAAATAAAATCCTTTACGAACAAGCAATTGCTGAGAGATTTCGTTGCCACCAGGCCTGCCTTACAAGAACACCTGAAAGAGGCACTAAACATAGAAAGGAACAACCAGTACCGGCCACTCCAAACATTGTACCAAATGGTAAAGAGCATTGACACAACAAAGAAACTGCGTAAACTAAAGGGCAAAACATCCAGCTAGCATCAAAATGGCAGGATCAAATTCACATATAACAATATTAACCTTAAATGTAAATGGGCTAAATGCCCCAATCAAAAGACACAGACTGGCAAATTGGATAAAGAGTCAATACCCCTTGGTGTGCTGTATCCAGGAAACCCCTCTCACATGCAAGGACACACATAGGCTCAAAATAAAGGGATGGAGGAAGATTTACCAAGCAAATGGAGAGCAACAAATAGCAGGAGTTGCAATCCTAGTCTCTGATAAAACAGACTTTAAACCAACAAAGATCAAAAGAGACAAAAAAGGACATTACATAATGGTAAAAGGATCAATGCAACAAGAAGAGCTAACTATCCTAAATATATATGCACCCAATACAGGAGCACCCAGATACATAAAGCAAGTTCATAACCTACAGAAAGACTTGGACTCCCACACAATAATAGCGGGAGACTTTAACACTCCACTGTCAATATCAGACAGATAAATGAAACAGAAAATTAACAAGGATATCCAGTGTAAGACCGGTTGCCTCGCCAGGAGCTCAGACACGCCCACTTGTGCATTCGGGACCT
>NW_022437068.1:3030469-3031632 GCF_009761245.1 Sapajus apella
CTAGCCCACCATTGGAAAATCCCACCTACCTACCAATAGCAGCCTACCCCGACCACACCCTGTTTCCCCACAGCCAATTAACCACCTTCACTCCCTATAAAACCCCATGCCCAGAAGAGTCAGGCGTGACTTCCCTGGCCTCTTTCCCTGGGACCAAAGAACCTTGCCCGGGAGCTGAATAAATTGGCATTTAATCTTTTTGTGCTGGCCTCAGTTTCCTCATTTTAAACTCGGCGACAACCCTTACATCCAGGACTTGAACTCAGATCTGGACCAAGCAAACCTAGTAGACATCTACAGAACTCTCCACCCCAAATCCATAGAATATACATTCTTCTCAGCAACACATCACACCTACTCTAAACTTGTCTACATAATTGGAAGTAAATCACTCCTCAGCAAATGCAAAAGAATGGAAATCATAACAGTCTCTCAGACCACAGTGCAATCAAATTAGAATTCAGGATTAAGAAACTAACTCAGAACTGCACAACTTCATGGAAACTGAACTACTGGCTCTTGAATGTTGACTGGATAAACAATGAAATGAAGGCAGAAATAAAGATGTTCTTTGAAACCAACGAGAACAAAGACACAATGTACTAGAGTCTCTAGGACACATTTAAAGCAGTGTCTAGAGGAAAATTTATAGCAATAAATGCCCACATGAGAAGCAAGGAAAGATCTAAAATCGACACCCTATCAAAATTGAAAGGGCTAGAGGAGCAAGATCAAAAAAACTCAAAAGCTAGCAGAAGACAAAAACTACGATCGGAGCAGAAATGAAGGAGATAGACACACAAAAAACCCTTAAAAAAAAATCAACAAATCCAGGAGCTAGTTTTTTGAAAAGATCAACAAAATAGACTGCTAGCCAGATTAATAAAAAAGAGAATAATCAAATAGATGCAATAAAAAATGATAAAGGGGATTATCACCACTGATTTCACAGAAATACAAACCATCATCAGAAATTACTACAGGGCCGGGCGCGGTGGCTCAAGCCTGTAATCCCAGCACTTTGGGAGGCCGAAGCGGGTGGATCACAAGGTCAAGAGATCGAGACCATCCTGGTCAACATGGTGAAACCCCGTCTCTAGTAAAACTACAAAAAATTAGCTGGGCATGGTGGCGCGTGTCTGTAGTCCCAGCTACTCAGGAGG
>NW_022437068.1:3031732-3233192 GCF_009761245.1 Sapajus apella
AAAAAAAAAAAAAAAAAAAAAAAGAAGAAATTACTACAAACAACTATGCACATCAACAGGAAGAAATGGATAAATTCCTGGACACTTGCCTCCTCCCAAGCCTAAACCAGGGAGAAGTCGAAACCCTAAATAGACCAATAACAAGAGCTGAAGTTGAGGCAGCAATTAATAGCCTACCAACCAAAAAAAGCCCAGGTCCAGATGGGTTGACAGCCGAATTCTACCAGCATACAAAGAGGAGCTGGTATCACTCCTTCTGAAACTATTCCAAACAATCCAAAGAGTACATCCTTCCCAAATCATTTTATGAGACCAACATCAGCCTGATAACAAAACCCGGCAGAGACTGAACAAAAAAAGAAAACTCCAGGCCAATATCCATGATGAACATAGATGCAAAAAGCTTATATCATGATCAAGTGATGCAAGGCTGGTTCAACATATGCAAGTCTATAAACATAATCTACCACATAAACAGAACCAAAGACAAAAACCACGTTTATCTCAATAGATGCAGAGAAGGCCTTCAACAAAATTCAACAGCCCTTTATGCTAAAAACTCTCAATAAATTAGGTATCGACGGAACGTATCTCAAAATAATAAAAGCTATTTAAAACCAACCCACAGCCAATATCATACTGAATGGGCAAAAACTGAAAGCATTCCCTTTGAAATCTGGCACTAGATAAGGATGCCCTCTCTCACCACTCCTATTCAATACAGTATTGGAAGTTCTAGCCAGAGCAATCAGGCAAGAAAAAGAAATAAAGGGTATTCAAATAGGAAAGGAGGAAGTCAAATTGTCTCTATTTGCAGATGACATGATTGTATATTTAGGAGACCCTATCGTCTCAGCCCAAAATCTCTTTAAACTGATAAGCAACTTCAGCAAAGTCTCAGGATACAAAATCAATGTGCAAAAAATCACAAGCATTCCTATACACTGATAATGGACTTAAAGAGAGCCAAATCAAGAACAAACTGCCATTCACAACTACTACAAAGAGAAGAAAATACCTAGGAATACAGCTAACAAAGGATGTAAAGGACCTCTTCAAGGAGAACTACAAACCACTGCTCAAGGAAATAAGAAAGGACACAAACAGATGAAAAAACATTCCATGCTCATGGTTAGGAAGAATCAGTATTGTGAAAATGGCCATACTGCCCAAAGTAATTTATAGATTCAAACTATCCCCATGAAGCTACCTAAGACCTTCTTCACAGAACTGGAAAAAACCACCTTAAACTTCATATGAAACCAAAAGACAGCCCACATAGCCAAGACAATGCTAAGCAAAAAGAACAAAGCTGGAGGCATCACGCTACCTGACTTCAAACTCTACTACAAGGCTACAGAAATCAAAACAGCAGGGTACTGGTGCCAAAACAGAGATATAGACCAATGGAACAGAACAGAGGCCTCAGAGGCAACGCCACACCTCTACAACCATCTGGTTTGACAAACCTGACAAAAGCAATGGGGAAAGGATTCCCTGTTTAACAAATGGTGTTGGGAAAACTGGCTAGCCATGTGCAGAAAGCAGAAACTGGACGCATTCTTGACACCTTATACAAAAATTAACTCCAGATGGATTAAAGACTTAAACATAAGACCTAACACCATAAAAATCCTAGAAGAAAACCTAGGCAAAACCATTCAGGACATAAGCATAGGCAAGGACTTCATGACTAAAACCCCAAAAGCATTGGCAACAAAAGCCAAAATACACAAATGGGATCTAATTAAACTCCCGAGCTTCTGTACAGCAAAGGAAACAATCATTAGAGTGAACTGGCAACCAACAGAATGGGAAAAAATTTTTGCAATCTACCCATCTGACAAAGGGCTAATATCCAGAATCTACAAAGAACTAAAACAGATTTACAAGAAAAAAACAAACCCATTCAAAAGTAGGCAAAGGATATGAACAGACACTTTACAAAAGAAGACATATATGAGGCCAAGAAACATATGAAAAAATGCTCATCATCACTGGTCATTAGAGAAATGCAAATTAAAACCACATTGCGATACCATTTCATGTCAGTTAGAATGGCGATCATTAAAAAATCTGGCGACAACAGATGCTGGAGAGGATGTGGGGAAATGGGAACACTTTTACACTGTTGGTGGGAGTGTAAATTAGTTCAACCATTGTGGAAGATAGTGTGGCGATTCCTCAAGGACCTAGAAATAGAAATTCCATTTGACCCAGCAATCCCATCACTGGGTATATATCCAAAGAATTATAAATCGTTTTATTATAAACACACATGCACACGTATGTTCACTGTGGCACTGTTTACAATAGCAAAGACCTGGAACCAACCCAAATGCCCATCGATGATAGAATGGACAAGGAAAATGTGGCACATATACACCATGGAATACTACGCAGCCATAAAAAACGATGAGGTCGTGTCCTTTGCAGGGATATGGATGAATCTGGAAACCATCATTCTCAGCAAACTGACACAAGAACAGAAAATCAAACACCACATGTTCTCACTCATAGGTGGGTGTTGAACAATGGGAACACATGGATGCAGGGAGGGGAGCATCACACACTGGGCTCTGTTGGGGGGGACGAGGGCAGGGACAGTGGTGGGTAGGGAGGTTAGGCTGGGATAACATGGGGAGAAATGCCAGATATAGGTGAGAGGGGGATGGAGGCAGCAAACCACGTTGTCATGTATGTACCTATGCAACAATCCTGCATGTTCTGCATATGTGCCCCAGAAGCTAAAGTGCAATAAAAAAAATATATATATATACATATATATATATATATGAAATCTAATAGGATTCCACCCAGAATAAGCTGGATGGGAATGACAGTTTAATACACACTATAATTTTAATATTTCCGTAAAACTGATTTAGTATCAAATATGTTTAATTATTTAAAATCTTGTAAAGTTTTTTATTATAGAACAAACCAAGTTTCTTAGAAGACTGGCCATGTCTAAAAATTTAAAGTAAAATTTTAAAGCATACTCTATTAAACTTATTTTGATCATACTTTTAGCCATATTTGTAGCACTACCTCATCTTTTCACATTTACGGACTAGTGTTGGCACTTTCAGACTATTAGTCTTTGATGTGATGCTAATTTTCACAAGGATATTAAAGTGTTTTTAGCAAAAAAAAAAAAAAAAAAAAAAAAAACATATATGTGTGTGTGTGTGTGTGTGTGTGTATGGGTAACCCCTCATATAAGTACTAAGAAAGGAGAGCTAAGCAGAATCCTGGCACAATTAAGACCTGGAGAATATCTCAGTTTACAGTGTTACTACTCAGTTATTTCCTTTATATAATCCTTTATATAATCATATATTAGTTTATAGAATTAGGGCCTGGAGAGTATCTCAGTTTATAGTGTTACTACTCAGTTATTTCCCTTTATACAATCCTCTCTGTATAATCACATATCAGTTCATAGAATGAGTGCCTAAAGAATATCTTACCACTCAGTTATTTCCATATATATATATAGATATATATATTAGTTTATAATCCGAGGAATGCCTAGAGTAGATACAGTATAGAGCATGAATTAAGGAATAAGCAGCTTATAATTGGAGGAATATCTAGAGCAGACACAGTGCACAGTATGATTTAAGGGAAAAACAGTTACAACAGGACAAGAATCCATGGCCCAGGCGGCAGCATTCCGTATCATAAAGATACCTGTTGTATGGCAGGCTTGGGGCAAGAGCCACTCTCCTGATAAAGGAGTTGTAGGACCTTGCTCCAGTTCTTGTGGAAGGCTGCCCTCAGACCGACAATCTCCCCTTGGTGAGTGTGAACTTTATCAGCTCTTGTTACTGTGCAGCTCGAAAAGCATTCCCCTATAGAACTCGTTGGAAACTGCCAGCAGGTGGCATAGACCCTGACAGCTCTGTCACTGCTATGTGACTTAAAGCATCCTCCTATAAATCTTCTTAGTAGCTTGCCCATAGATACAGGTATTGCAACCTGCACCCTCTTCACTGCACACAACCCACCTTCAAGCCTTGGTGACCTAATGGGGGTGGACCCCTTACTGCACATGGCCCTTGCCTCAATGAGCTAATGGGCATGAACTCCTTGCTGCGCACTGTCCACCTCCCAGCCTAGGTGACCTAATAGGGGTGGATCCTCTGTTTTATTGCTCACGACCCTATCACTGTCCTTAAAGATGACTTCACTCACTGCCCTGCCCCCTAACCTATACACAATAAATACTCACACTTCTGGACATTCGGGGCCTCACCTGACTCTGCTCATAGGTGGTGTGGCCCCTAGAGCCCAGCTGCGTTTTCCTTGTACTCTGTGTCCTCTTTATTTCTCAGATCCTGCACCTCAGCACAGCATAAGGCTCACCCCATGACCCTGTGGGTCATTGGCCCTACATCTATACATACATACATACATACATATATATATATAAATCAGTGCAAATTGACCAGGTGGTTGATTAAAAAGTACAAAAAAAATTATAACCTAGGTCTCCAGGAGTCCTTGTTTCATTATTTCTTAGGGGCAGTGAGCTGGAATGAGATAGCTCTTCGCAAAGCACATGGTGCCAGTCTGCATGTCACGGACACAATATAAATCCACACACAGGGTATTTTTGGCATGTCACAAAAGCCTAGATACAGTGTGGTCAAACATGTAGTCTAAGGCCTGGAGCTCACTGGCTGAGTCAGTCTCTGCCTCCTCCTGGGCCCCCACTTTTTTCATTGGATCAGATGATTTTTAATGTACTTCTGATGTTTTGATTCTAGGAAAATTAATTCTGCCACCTTTTTTCTTGGTACTCTTAGCTATTCCACACACCATCTCAGTTGCAGAGCTGGGTGCTGGAAGGCAGGTAGATGGCATAAACTGGTGGCTTACTTGGTCCACTTAGTAATTTTGCAGTTAAGAGCTTGGAACTTGGGTCCCAGAGTTCTATGTGTTTTATATGATTCTTTGTACAATATATTCATTATAAGGGACTGTAAAGCCAAATGCATCACGGGGGATACCTACAATCCAAGCAGATATACTGTAATTGATGAAAGCAGGTAAGAAAACAACAGGGAAAGGAAAGAATGGTGGGTTCTGGAGGGGGCAGCTCAGTCTAAAGGCAGATACATTTAGTTTTTAATAACACTGTGAGGCAAACAAAACAAGGCCTGATTTGTCCTGCAGGCCTCCACGGTCTTGATCAGTTAATGAAATGTGCTTAATACGGATCTAAAGATAGGGAAAGTACTAGAATGGTCATGTAAGCCCTGATTAAGCTTGCCCTTGCAGCTGGCTTTCTCAGAATGCTAACACTCTGTATAATGTCTGCATCTCCCACTGCTTCCACTGGGGGCTGGATATGCACCCTTAGCTGTAACCCCTAGGAGCAGTTAGGGCAACAAGTAAAGGGTCCTACAGAAGGAATATACATGTCAGTTAGCATATGAAAAATTCCAATCAGGAGCCCATATTCTAGAGGCAGCTGCTGCAAGCTCTTCAATCACCAATTAGCACTAGAAGGTTAGTTGTCATCATGGGCATTATAAGTGGTTTTTGATTGGTGAACTGTAAAAGACGAGGATTGTTCATGAGCACTGCACACACACATCCACCTCACATAGGCTCAGACCTCACACATGCTGTAGTAAGTATCTAGTGAGTCTAGCAGCCCAAATACTCTGGAACAAAGTCCTGGGCCCAAGCGACCACTGTTATATTCAGCCATTAACCAAGGAGTGTGCAATAGCTCTGACCAGGTTTGTTGAATCCTGCTGCTGGAGAGCTGTGTCAAGTGACCTTTTCATGTAAGGTGCTTGCCGGAGCAGTTAAAGAGCAGGAACTTCACCAGTCTTACAGAACAAGGTACATGACTGTCTGATTGCTAATAAAGTTGGTAGATGTGGCAGAGTTCACTCTGGCAACTTGTCTGAGCAAGAGCCCTGTCTCCTTAACCTACCTATAACTGCTGGAATCTACTAACACCCTCTCCCAAAACTTACTAGTTGTGCCAGGAAAGTACATCAGAACAAGGCTGGAAAGCACAGTCCCTCAAACCTCTGAGGGAGATAAATTGCTGCCCTCAGAGATGGTCTACGGCTGAGAATAGACACCTGAAAACTCGGCCTTGGCTAGGAAAACATGGGAAAGGAATTAAGAACACTGGGCTTCCCCCCAGTGCCCTGATGTGGGTCCCTGGGAGGCCTCATGTCACTCACCATGCTCCTCGTATGGATCATTGGGGTCATCAGCCACCAATTCTGCATTGCTTGGAGTTTCATGGTCTTCTTTGGTTACAAATATGATTCGATCCTTCCCTAGTGTTTGGAAAATGGAGGAAGAAATGTTTCATTCAAGAGCAGTGAATCAGCTTTAAACTCAAAGCAGCTGCCACACAAACCAAGTTTGAAAACTGTCCCATATGCCACCCGCATGTGAGGTGACCGTCAAACTGTTCTCAGACGCTGGGGGAGGAAACAAAAGGGGATGCATAAGGCGCAGGGCAGGAAAAAAAGCACTGAAGCAAAAAGAGTGTCCTAGGGATTACCCACAGGGTTCAGAATTCATAAAAAGTCAAAGGATGACTGAGCACATTGGCAAAGCGTGTGTGCAGTGACGTGGGTTCTCAGCCTACAGATCACTGCAGCCCACACAGCTGATGCAGCCACAGGCCCCTGGTTCTGAAAGGCTGAGGACACAGGTGGCCTGAGAGTGCCCACGGCCAGCACCCTCACTAGGCCTCTGGGCTCCTAATTGTGGCCAGAAGAAGGAAGGGTCATGGTGAGGAACACTGAAGCCATTCCATTCCCCACAGTCCGAGAGGCCTGGGGACCATTTCCCAACAAGTATAATAACTGCGGCGGGGAGGTGGGGGGCAGCAGAAAGAACACTTCTTAGATGTTTTTAACTGTGACCATCTGCAGTTTATTATTTTAGGACAAACCCAACAGTGGTTAGGGTCAGGACTGCGGTCCTATGAGGACCAGCATGAGAGAGCCAGTATGCCTAAAGTGCAGAGCACCTTGTTCACAACTGGAGCCCTAGCCCTGGGGCCTGGGTCCCGGAAGGTCTGATGGCTCCAGGAAAACAAACCAGTGAGAGTCAAATGCATTTTATATTAGGAGCTTTTCCTCATGGGAGGCCGAGTGAGCACAGAAAAGCACATCAGTCCTGGCCAAACCAGGGTGGGTGCATTAACTGCCTTACAGTGACCCCCACGAAGTATTATCACCCTCAGCCCCCATCGAGTACAGCAGAAAACCAAGGCTGAGTGGCTATGCAAGCAACAAAGCAGCCCCTCACAGCCCTCTCTGCTACATCTTGTAGCTGTCACCGCCACCTCACTTTCCTAAAAGCTTTGGCCATCAGCTAACCACAGTGCAGGTATGCGTCAGATATTCCCATTGTGGGCAAGGAGCACCTTGTCCTCAGTACCCCACACTGCATGGTGGGTCATCAGCTCTGAGTAGTGACTTGCTGGGTGACACAGGACAGGAATCTCTGAAGTCAGCACTGCTGGAGATCCTTTCCACACACCCACACTGCCTCGCACCAACATTTGCACAAGAATAATGGCAGCTAACACTGAACAAAACATCCTCAGCACACACAGGGCCAGGACCCCAAACCCACTGGAGGCTTCTGCTCCCAGAGCTGGTCTCTGCCTCAACACCATGCATGTTATCTGACAGAAGACTGCTTTTCCCTGTGGCTGGCCTGGGAAAGCTTTTGGACCAGGCAGCCAGGGCTTATTAAAGTACCTCGTAACCTTGGTAATTCTGGCCAGTTTCCAAAATACTCAAAAGAAATCTGTAAAAATGTTGAACACTAAGCAGAATGAGCTGATGCAAATTTCTCAACTCAGCTCTGTTAGTTTTGTTTACCTAGACGGCAGCTCACCGCAGCCCAACAGTGAGGCTGTTACAGGCAGAAAAAGCATCTAGTAAAGTATGGAGGGCCTGCTGGGGTTTGCCATACATACAGAGACCAGGCCTCACCCAAGAAAAGCTGAATCACGCTCTCTGCCACGTCCATATAGCTCACAGGCTTCACAGATAACTGTGATACACAGCCAGGTTAGGAAACACCAGCCTAGCACAATCCCACTGAGAATTCCAGGTCCCTCTCACAGGGCCAAGTCCTCACATGTGCCTTCCTGGACATTTTCCCTTGGAGCACAGTTCACACTGGATCGAAGGTAGAACTGTAACAGCTGCATCTTTTACACATTTTTATCCCATGCAATGTGTTTTACATCTGTGAGTTCACTGATGGGTTATTACTTAATCTCTGTTTTATAGAGACCACAGGAGCTGAGAAACAGACCAAAAGGCATGTAGTAAATGAAGGCAGAGCAGGAACAGAAACTCTGGTCTGAAAAATCTGTGTGTTCCTGCAAACTGTCTGTCACATGCTTGTCCTGGTGGGTCTTTGCTTTCCGGAATGTTTAAAAGCAGATTCAAGGACTGATGCAAGGACAAAGCTTACTTATTCCTAACAGACCTAACCGTGAAAGAAAGAACTAACTGGTCAGACTAGTCATAAGATGCCAACTAGTGGGACAATCAGCTAGACTAGTTCTCATGACATTTCTCAGCAATTTCTCTAGAGAAATAAAAATTTAAACTGCTTGTGCTTTTATTTCCAACATAAGCTTTAAAAGCAGTTGAATATGCATGTTCTGAAGGAGGTGGATAAATACCTTAAACCCTCTGGCTCACAGTGGCTTCAATATCACAGAGAGTCTGAGAAATTGAGTTCAAATCTGAGCTTAAGCACTTCCCACTGTGTAAGCTCAGCTACACTCTGGGCCTCAGAAACCAGTTCTTACCACCGGCTCCACCTACCTACCTCACATGGTTGGGGAGGTGAAATGAGTTTCTGCTGTCAGCTGAAATCCCACTCAAAAGACAGTAACTTTTTAAAGGGTATCAACTGACGAAGATAGCATGGCCAGTAAAAGAGACAATCACAGGCTCAGAGATGTCAACAATGATTTGGAAATAGGAAGGCTGATGGTCCAGTGCTCTCTGACTTAATCAGTGAAGAAAGCTGAACCCAAAGTGCACAAGGAGGAAGTTACCCAGAAAAAACTTAGTCCCCACACCAGAACCTTGATAAGAGTGGGGAACTGGAGGCCCGAGGGGTCACTCTTCGAGCAGGACTTCAGGGTGGGGCTGAGAACAGAACTGACTGAGCAGTATACCAAGACACCTTCCACCCCCAACTGTTTAGTTTTACTCTTGGTAGTGCCATCCCCAACTCGTCTTTCTCCATTGGCAAATTGGAATGGCTCCATATTCAAATACATCCAGAAGGAGCTTCATCCTTCGCCTCTGCGACCCCATCTCCCACCATCACTCCCTCCACTCCAGCCACGATGGCCTCTGCTTTTACTTGAACATGCTGAGCACACGCCTACCTCTGGCCTTTGCACGGGGTGTTCTCTCCTCCAGGAGCACTTTCTCTTCCCTCAGGTACCCTCACAGCGATCTCTCCCTGCTTTCACCTCCTGCTCAGATGCCACCATCCCTGACCACTGCCCATCTCCCTTATCCTGCTTTATTTTTATCTAAAGTAATTTTCCTCACCTTACATACTACATATGTTTACCACCTGTCACTGCCACTGGAATGCCAGCTCCTCAGAGGCAGCGATTTTTGTCTATTCTGTTCATTGCAGTACCCCCAGAGCCCAGAATACTGCCAAGGACAGCGTGGGTGTTCAATATTTGTTGAAACAAATGAATGGAGAAACAACTCTGGATTAGGGCATGAAGATCCCAGTGTAAGGATTAAAGAGGAAAGAAATATGAAGGGTGGCTTTACAGTCAACAGGTAATAGGTTTATTTTAAACAAACCTGAGAGGGGCGGCTGGCTGAGTTAGGTCAGAGGCACACTCTCTCACGGACTAAAAGTTTTTTGTTTTTTTTTTTTTAAGACGAAGTCTTGCCCCATCGCGAGGCTGGAGTGCAGTCACACAATCTCAGTTCACTACAACCTCCACCTCCTGGGTTCAAGTGATTCTCCTGCCTCAGCCTCCTGAGTAGCTGGGATTACAGGCGACCACCACCACACCCAGGTAATTTTTGTATTTTTAGTAGAGATGGGGTTTCACCATGTTAGCCAGAAAGATCTCGATCTCTTGACCTCATGATCCACCCACCTCTATCTCCCAAAGTGCTGGGATTACAGGCGTGAGCCACCCACTGCACCCGGCTGTGACTAAAAGTTTTTAAGAATTCAGGGTAGGAGAGTTTAATCAGTGGCTTAGACTGCTTCTGTGTCTCTTTGTTGTGCTTATCTGGGAGGGAGAGTTGTGTGTCTGTTCCCAGATATCTTTCTGTAGCTGCAGGTGTACTCCCCAGAATCTGCCTTTAGCTTCCCTGTCTTAGTGCACCTGAAGGGAAAGGAATGTGCTTACTAAGGCCCACTGTTTTACTGGGGCCCATTGTGTGAGCATCGCAGTTACCCAAGAGACTTTCCCCCCACCTCCCTCTGTGCCCAAGCTGTCTTATCTGTGTTTTACTGTCTGCTCTTTCTGGCTGCTTATAGTTAGAAGAGAAGTGATTTCTTTGAAATACATGAGGCTAGAAAGGGAGCTGGAACTTAAAGTGGCAGTGTTTGTCTGAGATGACGGTCCTGCTGCTCTGTCACCCAGGCTCAGCTGAAGTCAGGAAGACAGAATGGTTATCACCATTAAGTGAGTGAGACCAAACAATTCCTTGGATGAGTAGTTTGATTTTCCCCATGAAAGGGAAGGATCTTTACATGCCAGAATCTCTCAGCGCATCCTCCCCAGAAGGAATGCCTCTGTGTCCTGCAGAGGAAGCAGGTTCTTGTCTCCCATGGATGCTCACTCCCCAGGGTCATGTTTGAGAATGGCAGCCTGCACTACGAACTTAGCTTCTCTCCTTTTGGCTGATTCAATGCACCTGCAATACAATTCCAATTACTACTTTCTGAAGCTCAACCCAAGAAAGAGATCTAAAGCCAGAGGGAGTGGTGCCTGTGGTGTATTTTGAGTGAGGTAAGGGGTTTCTAAGAGTTTGATAAATCTGACTGCTAAAGACTTTCACATTTAGAATCTAACCTCTTTGAAAGATACAACTCCCCTGTATTTAGGAGGATCAAGTACAGGAATTGTGTCTGTGAAGAATACACAAATAGCTTTCAGACAGTGTAAGAAGAATGCAAGTGTTAGAAGTTTAGCTCAACAAATCTTCCTTAGCTCCAGCTCTGTGCTGCCACCTAGTGGTCACAGCTGAATACGACACAGGCATCCAGTGGAGAAGCTGGAAGGGGAGGGATCCTACCTTTGTCCCTAACAAAGAGCTTCAGGGAGGGAAGGAGAGGAATAGACATTCCAGAAGGAACCACTCTGGGCAAAGCCTGGAGGGCAAAAGGAGGGTTTTAAGAAGTAGTATGCAGTATTGGAAAAGGTTTTCTTAAGAAAGTGACATTTAAAAGGATCTCTGAAGCTTCAGGAAGGCTGGGCTTTCCTTTCACATCACTTATGACAGCGTAATCATGCATTTGTCTGGTGGTGTTTTAATGGTAATCTCTTCCACCATGCCAGGAGGGCAGAGAATGTGTCACCTTGCTCACTACTGTATGCCCAATGGCTGGCACATCACATGTGCTCTATAAATGTTGACTAAACAGGAGTGGGCAGGCTCGGCATTAGAAAGAGGAAACTAAGAAAGAAACACTATGGTGCTGACATGGAGAAGTGTGGGTAACCCAAGGCCAGGGAGCGAGGCTGAGAGCTCCTTGAATGCCAAACCGAGGAGTTGAACCTGAAGGCTGGGTGGCAGGTGGACCCCTGAAATAAACTTGCACAGGCAAGTGATTCACTCAGAACAGAGGGAAGGTATACGCACGATTCAATAAAGATTTGGGCACCCATTGTACACCAGGCCCTGTGCTAGATGCTAGGGATTCCACAGCCCATCTGATGCTCTGAGCTTAGTGGGAGAAGACAGGCAGGAAATAAGATGGCAAAAAATAAAAAAGCCGATTTCAGAGAGTTCAGGATGTGGAAGACACAAAGCGTCAGGAGGTGATGTTGGAGCTAAATTTTAAAGGGTGAGGAGTCAGCCATGGAAGAGCTGGAGCCAGGATATACCAAGCCAAGGGAATAGCCAAGAGGCCAGAGGCTGAGCCGTGAAATAGGAAGAGACCAGGCTGGAAAGGCAGACAGGGCCAGATCACATAAGCTCTGATATGGTAAGGAGTTTGGGATCATTTTCCTAAATCCTATGGGAAGCATAAAGGATCAGTGGACAAAAAAAAGGGACTTCTTAGGAGGGCAGTGGTATGGATAAGATAAATACTAAGGAAGGCCTGTAAGTGAGTGCTTTCAATTCTCATTACTCTCCAAACTAACAGAGACCTTTGAACCAGGAAAAGATAAGGCTCCATGTTTTGGAGGCAGATGGACCTAGGCTTTCCTTCTCGGAGAAAAGTGCTTCCTGTAAATCCTCAAAGAAAAGAAGAGGCTTGTTTATCAGCACAGCCTCATTATATCCAAAGGCTCAAAAGTTATTTGCTAAATGAAGTAAATTAGAGACTCAGGGACTGGAAATTAAAAACAAGACAAGAGTGGTGAGAGCAGAGGACTTTTGCTTATGGCACACATTCAGCAGTAATATGGTGAAATACAATAGTACTCATTAAAGAGTGAGTCTTACGGCTTTATGACCCCAAGGAGGAGAGGTTCTAGATGCAGATGGGAAGAGGCTCAGCATTTTAGGCTGAGCTGTTCTCCTAACTGGATGCTTAACTACAGGTAGGCCACCTCCTTTTCTGGGCTTCCAATTGCTTGAATTAACTGAGGGAGCTGGAGCATTCACCAAGGAATTTCTGGGTGACTTCTAACTCTCTCTGTAGCCTTATAACCATCCACCACCCCTTCC
Organism: Sapajus apella; assembly: GCF_009761245.1. Taxonomy (NCBI): domain Eukaryota; kingdom Metazoa; phylum Chordata; class Mammalia; order Primates; family Cebidae; genus Sapajus; species Sapajus apella. Next base: position 3,044,647 of record NW_022437068.1, read on the forward strand.
ATGGTGCGAGAAGGTGCTTCATGAATATCTGCTGTATGAATGAAACCCAATATCTCATTTTACAGCACTGGAAACCAGGGCCTGGAGGGGTTAGGTGGGAGCTCAGGGCCAAGGAGCCAGTTAGTGGCAGTGTGTGGGGAAGCACTCCGACCTACAGCTTGGTTACTTCAGAGCCCTTGGGTAGAGTAACATCAAGGAAGCAGTAGGTGGTCGGAGACCAACTTTGGAGTGGCAGTAGGCAGGGTACTCCTTGCAATCCACTGGGCACTAGATTGGATAAGGCTTGTCTGGGGTCAGAATGCCCAGGCTCAAATGTGATAACCTGCTTTTTGTCAGCTAAAACAGACTCTCTCAGATTGAGAGCTATTCAGGCTTCATGTTAGCTTCTTGAGCTGGACAGACTCCATCTTAGCTTCTTCATTTTAGTTATTTTCCCACCATTAATTATGTAACTGTAGTAGGTACCTGCGGCAGGCTGACACTGGGCACCTCCAGGAATGAATTTGTTGATAAGAGGCCGAGTTAAGCGGTACCAGCAGAGCCTGGGAATGCAGGTGCTGTCAAGTACCCAGAACCCCCATTATCCATAAGTTGTATATCTTTTATGACAGCTTTACCCCTTGCACCTGGCACTGTTTTATTTCTCACGTGCTAGTTTAACTTTTAACTTTTTCCTTAGTCTGCTTCTGTGAAAAAGTTGCTTTCTGCTAGTTTCCCCCCTCCCTTTTCAAACTAGGGTATAAAAAACCCCTTAACTCTTTCTTCAGGGAGAGAATTTTGGGCGTTAGCCACCTCTTTGTTGCCGGCGAAAATAAAGGACTCACAATTCAAACTCAGAGTGTGACGCATACCGTGACTCTCTCGGATATAACACAAACCCCAGCTCCACGATTTGCTGGCTGAGTGGCTTTAGCCTAGTCTCCTGTGTCTAACTTTACTCTTCGGTAAAATGTGACCAGTACCAGAGCCGGACTTACAAAGGTCGCAGCGAGATCAATGAGACAAGCCACGTAAGGTTCCTTGAACAGTGCCTGACAGGCAGCAAGGGGCTCAAAAACATTCCCGTTAGTGGAACTCTAGCACCCCAGCACAGTACACGCTACCCGGAGTGGCCACTTTTCCGGACGCGCTTTTTAAAGGCTAGAGCAAAATGGAAACACGTGGTGTACGGCAGGAGCGGTGGTAATAATTAACAACCATCAATTCCCAGTTACGAGCCACACGCAACGTGCTCCGCACTTCCCGTGCCTCCTCACGGCCTAGTTTACGACTTTCCACGTACAGGCCCCTCCAAGGTCCGGGTTCGGGCTTCACTGTGACCTTGGACCAGCCCCGTTAGCCCCAGAGCCTCGGTATTCTCATCTGCAAAACTGAAGTGGCGACCCCCCTGGCCGGCCAGCCCTGGATGGTCACAGGGTGGCCACCTGGGCCGCGCCTCAAGGTGGCCCGCGCCCGCGGTGTGGTCGCGAGGCGCCAGGGCCTGCGTATCTGCCGCAGGCCCTCGCAGGCCCGTATCCATCGCAGCCCGCCCTCCCTACCTTCCTGCCGGCAGTAGGACATGGCTGCAGCCCAGCTTTGAGACCTTGCAGAAGCGGTGGCCGCGGCTACAGTTTCACGCCGTGACCTCCCTCTCCTCAGGCAGGGCGGGCGCCTACGAAGCCCGGGCGGACCCGCCCCCTCCAGGCCTGCCCGCCGCGCGCCTGCCTCGGTAGCCTCTCAACCCCGGCCCGGCCCACCTCAGCGGGAAAATACATTACCCAGAAGGCTGCGCGCCCTTCCGCAGCTCTCCAGGCAGTAGAAACTACATTTCCCAGAAAGCTTTGCAGTGCGCAGGCGCATGAATGAGGTACTGCAACGCCCCTGACCCTAAACTACAATTTCCAGGAGGCGTCGCCGAGCGCATGCGCAGAAACGCTGGGCACGCGGGGCGGTGACTGTGGTCAGTACGGCCTGTTCCTGGAGTCCACGCGGATTTTCGAAGCTGGATCTGGCAAGAGGCCGCTGGACTCCACGCTCCGATCGTCAGCCCACTTCCTAGCTGAAGAGCGCGAGGCGGCGGCAGGGAGTCGGGTCCCACCATGGCCGCGAATGTGAGTGTCCCCTGGCCAGCCAGGCCACACCCAGGCTTCCCCGTAGCCCTGGGGCTCTTCGCCGGGAGCGCCTGGGTCCATTTCGCCGTCTGGAGCTCCTCCGCGCAGCCGGGCCCCCATTGCCCTCTGCGCGATTTGTCCGTGCCTTCGGCAGCTCATCCCTTTCTGTTATCTCTCGGCCCGTCCAGCCTTCTTTTGTCCCGGTTCCTTGGCCCAGCTTGTCCTTAGCTTTCATGCGAAGGTGGACTCGGAGGTGTGGCTCCCGCACTGCGATCTGCTTGTGCGCCTCTCCGCGGCCTTTCCTTGCATTCCCAGTTCCTTCCTGGACCTTGGCGGTCTGAAACTTGCGCATTATCAGAGCTGGACCGGACCTCAGAGAGGGGGCCAGTCCCTTGGGAGGGAGGAAGGCGATCCAGCCCAAGTGGAGCTGTCCAGCAATGGACAGACAGGGCTCTCCAGGAGGGCAGAGAGCTCCCCGCCCTCGGGAGGTGTGTAAACCGAGGCTGTGGTGCTGCAAAAAGCTTAGGCTGGGCTGGGAGCGAAGGAGTTAGGGGAAGAGGGAGCATTTCTCTACTGTGGGGCCCCTCCTCTTCCTAGCAAGGATTTGGTTGGAGAAAGCCTGGCTGAGGGCTGTTCCTTCAAGGCCTCTTCTCCCTGCAACCAGCCTTTCTCGGGAAACTATTTAAGCCCAACATTCATTCAACAGACCAAGCAACGCCGCCTACCAGGGCGCTGGGTGTGGTAGAAGCTGGTGACTCACCTCTCCCCTCCTCTGTGAAAGTGCTTCTAGGGCCAGCTTAGGAGCCCTGCCAGCCCCAGACACACCCTCCCTCCTGCTTTGGTAGAATGCCTTAGCAGCTCTCCCCTTGCCCGTCACACCCTGTTTCCAGGCACCGCTTCTGTCCCCAAGCGTCCTCTCTGCCTCTCACACCCCTTGAGAGCCCAGGGTGTGCATCACCCACAGCCCTAGCACACTGTGCCTCAGGTTACTATCATCCACACTCCCAGGCCTTCAGGAGCGTTAGAAGCCTTGAATGTTGTACCTAGAAAGGTGCTCAGAGGAGAACACTCAGAGGTGTTCCGAGAGACTCAGGGTCCGTCCACCAGGCTAGAGGGCAGTCAGGAGACCAGCCTGTCTGCAGTATGTGGATTCTTTGCTCCCATCGCCACCACCACCGTATTTTACAGATGTGGAACTTCCCCAGCAGGCTAAGGCACCTGCCCAAGCTCTTGTGGCCAGCTTGGCCTGCTGTGACACAGGAACATGCTGAAAAGGTCAGACTTTGGAGTTAGGGAGACCTGGGGCAAATCCAGATTCTTCCACCCAGTAGCTGTGTGGTCTTCATCTCTCCAGGTTTATGTAGCCTTATGGATCAGTTACCGTGACATTTAAGGGAGACTGCTTAGCACAGTGCCTGGGGTGTGGTAGGTACTTAATACTTGAAAACAAGCCTGTCCTCACAGAGTGGCAAAGATGGTCCCAATGGATGGAGACCACCTTGGGTACATTGAGACCTGACCCCTCACCAAGGAACATGCTTGCATTTGGGTATTCTCTGCTACCAAGCCTTTGTTAATTCTTCCAGTAGCTGGGTACACATTTACAACAGCCACTAGGCTGGGTGAGGAAGGAGGATCTGAAGATATTGGTGGGCGGGGGAGCAGGGAGACTACAGAATTCTCAATCAGTATAGCAGCAACAGTACCTGTGGTGAAGGTACGGTTCCCCTCTCCACTTTATAAGTGAGTAAACAGAATCAGAGAGGTAGAGCAATTTACCCAGGCTTACACAGCAAGTGATTGGTGAACCTGGGCATCAAACCCAGTTCTGTCCATTTTCAGGGCCTATGTGTTAGCCTCTGTTCCCACCACTCATTGCTCATTTCTTCTGAGTTCTGAGTGCTGGGACTGGGAGGGGATGTGTCACTGGGAATGTCTCTGTGTGTGTGTGTATCAATATGATGTATGTGTAGATGTAACATATAAGTATATATAAATATGTGTGTATATATAGATCCTTTATGATCTTCCATGTTTACTGAGAATTTTGGTTCAGAACGTGGGCTGCGTATGTCATGTCACGGCCCACCTCACCCCTCCTCTAGCCTCATGGGCACCCTCCTGTACCAATCTTCCTTCCCTACAAGATCATCTTTGAGTCCCTTATCTTGATGTGGGCTGAGGGGCGGCCCAAGAGGAAGCCACGCCTCCTTTTCCTGTGGCTGCCTGCAGCTGGCTAGCAACATTCAGCTCACGTTGTACCCCAAGAGATGGGGAGCACAGACTGGAATGAGTAATGGGAGAGTAGCCTCCAGTCTGCCTGGATTTGAAACCTAACTCTTCCTCTTAGAAGCTGTGTGATCTGGGAAGATGACTTAAACCCTCAGCCTGATTTTCTTATCAGTGAAATGGGGTTGTTATGGCATCTACGTCTTTGGGCTTGCTGTGGGCTGGCCTGTGATAGACTGGTGTGTTTGCCATTGTCACCATTATGATGGTCACCTGCCTGCTGTGGTGATTCACTCCCCTAATGTTCCCAAATGGCATGTGAAGTCAGGACGACTTCGGGATTCATGGACATCTAGTCACTGGAGGGCTTGGCTGGTGGTATTCAGAGACAGTTAGAATGCAACATCAGCTTTGTCCAAACAGAGACTGTGACTCAAATCACTCCTCTGGTACCCAGTGCCAGGATGGGGCCTGTCTGAGCTGGTCCCCACTTTACATCTTTGTGACTTGTGCCAGCCCAGTGTCAGTTGTAGGGAAATCTGTTAACGTTCCCACTAGCTAACACATGTATAGTGCTTTCCATACCTAGGCCCTGAGCCACCCAATAACTATGTTCTTTGGTTCTCATCACAACCCTATGCACCGAGGAAATGGAAGCCACAAAGTGGTGAAATTGCTTGCCCAAGACCCTATAGTTGGTATGTGGCAGAGCCTAGACTCAAACCCAGTCCTTCTGGCTCCAGAATCCTGCCCTAGGTGATGACACTTTTGATCAGCAGTGGATACACCCCAAATCATGTCTCTGTTATTGGCCAGACAAAGCCTGATCCACTCACCCCTGAGCTTGAGGCCCGCTGTCAACCTGTGCAGAAATGCCAGGCTCCCCATTTCTTTCCCCATCCCTCCCACAACCCAGGTAAAGCAGATAGGCAGCTGCTCCCCCCAGAACCACTTCGTAGTTCCTCATCACTGCTGACACAGTTCTCTTCTTTAGGGATGTACTTCCCCTAGAGTCCGCCTCTAAGATGCCACTCAAATGCCCCGTCCTCCAGGGAGCCCGTCTTGATACCCCAGCTGGAAGGGGTCACTCCTTGAGCACCAGGTCCACCCCTCTCACCAGACACTCTGCATGACCTCCTAGTATTGTTTATGGTTGTGACCTTACTGCCCTAAGACTGTCTGCTTCTTTCCTGACCCCACGAGGGCTAGCACTGCCTTTAGAAAGCTCAGCCACTGCTTGCTGAATTTCATTAAAAATACGTCTCTAATAACCTCTTTGTAAAATAGCTTGGCAGTTTCTTAAAAAGTTAAACATACATATTCTCTGTGAACTAGCAGTTCCACTCCTGGGTATATATGTACGGGAAATGAAAGCACAGGTCCTCACAAAGGTTCATATATGAATGTTCACAGCAGCATTATTCATAATAGCCAAAACCTGGAAGCTGCCAAGATACCTATCCCCCGATGAATGATTCAGCACATTGTGGCATAGTCATAAGTGGAATACTACTAAGCCATGAAAAGGAGCAAAATCCTGATAAACACCACAACGTGAATAAATTGCAAAAACAGTGCTCTGAGTCCAAAAAGCTGGGCAGAAAGGAGTTTGTGCCCTGATTCCATTTTTCTCAAGTTCTAGAAGAAACAAAACTAATCTACAGTGGGAAACATTCAAATTTTAAATTCTCCCCCGCCCAACCAGTTACCACCTCTGGTTGGTGGAGAGGGGGAGAAGTGGCAGGAAAGGGGCACAAATAAACTTTCTGGGGTGATGGAAATGTTTTGCACCTTGCTTTAGATGTTGGTCAGATGGAATAGACGTTTGTAGAAACCCACCAAAGTGTACATTGAATATCTGTGTTTTTTTTTTACCAATTACAGTTAAAACTGAAAAAAAAAAACCTGAGTATAAATAAATAGCGAATTTCATTTATTTTTAAAAAAACCAATTTCATTCTGTGCATGTTACTTTTTCTCCAGTATTCCAGTACAAGTACCCGGAGAGAACATGTCAAAGTTACAACCGGCACCCAGCCAGGCTTCCTGGAACGGCTGAGCGAGACCTCGGGTGGGATGTTCGTGGGGCTCATGACCTTCCTGCTCTCCTTCTACCTAATTTTCACCAATGAGGTTAGCACCTCCCTCAGGCACAGTTGGATCCAAGTGTTCATGCTGGGTCACCAGGAAATCTCCATTTCTTCATCTCTTGCCTGTTTTTCTCTATTGTGGTGTTTTTCTTGGGCAGGTACTTCCTCTGTGATGGCAAATGTGGCCCGAGAAACTGGCTTACATCCAACCACTTAGCCCAGGGAAGAAAGAAACCTTTCTTTTTTTCCTTCCTTTATTCCTTTCTTTTTTCCCTCCCTCCCTTCTTTTTTTCTTTCTTTTCTTTCTTTCTTCCTCCCTTCCTCCCTCCCTCTCTCCCTTTCTTTCTTTTTCTTTTTCTCTCAAAAATAAGACCTCATGATACAATAGTATATTTCTAAATCATTTTTGCAAGTTACAGGGCCTCAGTGTCCTGGCTGGGCTCAGTCCTCTGAACCAATCTCCCTGTGGAGATGGCCGGGGATGACTCATATGTTCTGCTTGGCAAGGCCTGGGTCATATGATTTGAACAGGGGTTCAGATAGACCTGGGTAAACCACATGGGCTGAGAGTAGGGGAGGAGAGCCAAGCATGTTGGCTCAGGCCTATAACCCCAGGACTTTGGGAGGCCAAGGAGGGTGGATTGAGGCTAGAAGTTTGAAAGCAGCCTGGGCAACATAGCAAGACTCTTCTCTACAAAAAAATTTAAAAATAAAATTTAAAAAAAGGCAGATAAAAATGGGGAGAAAGGTACAGGGCAGGCAGAAACATCAGCTGTTCCCACCATTGAAGTGGTACTAAGATCGGCGGGGGCTGGTGGGAACCAGTGGGGGAGTATGAAGAAGTCTGCCTGGGAAAGCAGGAATCTGGGTTCTAGTCCACTCTCCACTTGCTAGACCTCAGTTTTCCAGTTGTACAGTGGGGGGATGGGTCTTAGTGCTCCCCGAGTCCCCATCCTACCCTGATACTTTGCAATAAGCACAGTCAGGCTGAGCCACCCGAGTTGTTGAAACCCCCATTCCCTTTGCTCCCAGGGCCGCGCATTGAAGACGGCAACCTCGCTGGCCGAGGGGCTCTCACTTGTGGTGTCCCCTGACAGCATCCACACTGTGGCTCCGGAGAATGAAGGAAGGCTGGTGCACATCATCGGTGCCCTGCGGACATCCAAGGTAGGCTTGGCAGGGATGCTGACCCGCCAGTGGCTCGGGGCTCGTCCTGGGTATTGTCTGGCTGAGGATTTAAAAACATGGGCCTTGGAGATGGTCACACATGGGTGTGATTCCCGCCTCCACCACTCAGCATCTATGTGGACCCGTCAATCCTGAGTCTCAGTGTCTCTATGTATAAAATGGGAATGGTAATGATAACAAGCTTGTGGCCAGCCTTGGGGATTTGGTAAGATTAGGTAACTAACGTCTTGGTACAGTGGCTGGCACTCAGGGAGGTGCTCTCATGATTGTGATGACCATGTATGTCCATTGCAAGGTCACAAAACTATCTTGGGCAGCCATGCTTTCCTGTTATTTGAACACCCAGTATGCTGTTGGCACCATACCATTGGACCGTGCAGCCTAGGTCCATGCTGAAGAACTTGGGACAGGGAGCATCCTTGATCCTCCCCTGTGAAGCAGCATAGGGCTCTTCACCCTCATCCCCCTTCTCTAGTTCTTCTACTTCCTGTCCAGTTTCCCCTGAGCCAGGCTTTCTGGGCTGACATGAATCTTATCCTTTATTTTTTTGGTTTGATTCTGTGTGAAGCTTTTGTCTGATCCAAACTATGGGGTCCATCTTCCGGCTGTGAAACTGCGGAGGCACGTGGAGATGTACCAGTGGGTAGAAACTGAGGAGTCCAGGTGAGGTGCCAGGGGGTGGAAACTGTTGGGGTAAAGGAGGAGTAAGGGGTAGGTGTCAGGATAAAGTGCAGATGACTTTCATTGTGATGCCTTTGAAATTCAAGTATAACGTCTTCCTATCAGAAAAGTGTGAAATTACCCTAAAATGAATGGCCAGTGATGTGGAAGTGGCAAAAATCCAGTGAAGAGTGGATCCATGGGCTCCCTCATACTGCAAGTTCCAGGGATGCACAACTTGAAACATAACTTTTCGCAGGCCTCAAACACTGTCATCAGGATCAGTGTGCCACCCCCAGACCCCACTGCATCGCTCTGTGTTCAGCCTTCCCATCGGCTGTGTTGGTCCCATCTTCTTGCCACTTACAGCTTATCAGTTCTGACAGGAGTCCCGGGGCAGGCTCTTACTGACCAGGGCCAGGGTCACCTGGAGCTGAGGGTGGGTTCAGCCCCACCTGAATCACATGGACTGTGACCGATGGGTGGGGACGTGGTGGGAGGAGCAGGAGAAAAGCAGCTTCAGGAGCAACCCCCACCACAGGGCTGTCCTGGAGCAGAGGGTGCAGCCAGATCTCTGAGCCCAGAGGGCAGGGCTGGGCTCCTTGGTGTAAGGCCAGTGGGGGCCAACTTCAGCTCAGGATGGGAGAGCGCTTTCCTCCAGGCGGGGCCTTCAAGGGTGGGAGCTGGCTGTCTGCCAGAAGTGAGTGCCCTGTCTTGGGGCTGGTGTAGAGAAGGCATCTGCCCCAGCTGGGGAGTCTGACCTGGTAGCCCTGAGATTGCTTCTGGCTGGAGATGCTTAGAGGTTAGACTGCCCGGGGCGATGGGGCTAACCCCTGTGGCTGCCTTGCTTTCCCTGCAGGGAGTACACCGAGGACGGGCAGGTGAAGAAGGAGACGAGGTATTCCTACAGTGAGTGCTGGGCCCCTTACGTGGTCTCTGCCTCTAGTAGGGGCTCACAGCAGTGGCTGGACAGCAGGGCTGTGGGTGGGGCCATGGGAAGGACGCACCAGGTGGCAGGATCCCTGGGTGCCAGCCTTCAGAGCCCTGCTCTCCCACCCATCCAGTGAGGCTCTCTGACCCACCCCTTTGGCTCTGAGATGGGAGGAGCTGGGCTGGTGGGTCTCAGCCACATGCCACTCCTACCCAGGCTCTGAGTTGATTCCTCTCCCTGAGCAGACACCGAATGGAGGTCAGAAATCGTCAACAGCAAAAACTTCGACCGAGAGATTGGCCACAAAAACCCCAGGTGAGAACCAGGCCCCAGGCCTGAGTGCAGCCTCGTTTACACTGGCAAGTCTCCAAACTCAGTTTCTTCATCTGAATAACAGGATTGAGTTAATCCTGCCTCATGGGTTGAAAATGTGGGATGTGGTTTTGAGACCAAGCCCTGTGCTGGGCACCAGGAATAGAGATCTGTCTCCCCTGACCCCAGGCGGGCTCCCCGCAAACAGGTCACAAACGTAAGGCCTGTACCAAGCGTCTAAGGGGATTTGCATGCATGGGGCCAGGGAAGATTTTATTAACTGTTTGCCATGGGTGGGAGGACAATGAGGACAGGCTTTCCAGAGACAGTGGCATTTGTTCAGGGCTTCCCAGGATTTCAGTGGAGGGAGCATAGTGGTGGTGAGGTGGGCATAACACTTGGGTGTGGCTGGAGGGTAGGCTTGTGCAGCAGTGGTCTGAGCTGTGCCAGTATGATGGTCAGGGGCTGGAATGCTCTGTGGCCTGGGAGGGGCTAGTGAGGGATGTGAAGTCCACGCAAGATCCATCTGATGATGGTGGGCGGGGCAGGACAGGCTGGCAAGGGTCTAGGCAAGAGGGTAGGAAGCTCCAGTGAACAGGAGACAGAGTCAGGGTGCTCAGCCCAGGAAGGGGCACAGGACCCCTGTGGTGGGCAAGTCAAGATATCTGCTGTGCCTGGCCTAGTCTGGACTTGCAGGAACCTTCTGGTGGGGACCCTGCCCAGCATAAACAACCTAAAGGGACCCAGGCAGCTCCCACACTAGTGCCCATCACTGACGGCTCCCTCTCTCCCACAGTGCCATGGCGGTGGAGTCATTCACGGCAACAGCCCCCTTTGTCCAAATTGGCAGGTTTTTCCTCTCGTCAGGTAAGTCTCAGGCCTCTCCGGAGCAGCTCATGCCAGACACACAAGGCCCCTCCCAGGGCCGGAGCCCCCAGTACTCAGCCTTCAGACAGGATCAGCCTGCACCTTTGCAGCACCATGCTTTGGGCTGGGGGCCAGGGGAAGGTGAATCTCCAGGAAGCAAGGGCTAACTAGAAATCCCGACCCCACTCCATCCCACCAGGTTCCTCTGAAACCTTAGTTATTCCAGAGAATGACTCAGGCATGCATCCTCACCCAGCTGCCTGCTGGTGTCTGTGCTGAGTAGACTCTGCCTAGACAGTCCTGCCTCAAGCAGCCTCCAGCTAGTCGTAGACATGGGGCAGTTCAGTGCTGTCAGCCTAGGGCTCTCCCTCTAAGACCTACCTGTGCCAGGAAGGCACTGGCTCATCATAGCCACCCCCCATTGATTCCAAAAAGAAATTTGCAAGGGATAAGGTGGCACCATCGGCTGGAGTAACCCTGGCGTTCTGTTCCTGGGCCTGACCCATGAAGGTGGGAGAACACACCAAAGGCCCTGATAGCCCTGGGGAGGCTGGATGATCCTGGGCCTGGCCTGGCTGCCTTCTGTCTGCTCTGTTGCTGGATGATGCCTGCTGTGCCAGCTGGGCCTGCTGTCAAGTAGCTCTCAGCCCAGGAGGCGAGTCAGGCTTGGATGTGGCTGGTCATAACCCTGATGGAAGGGAAAAGGGCTAAGGCCACTCCCAGCACTGAGGTCACTCTGACTTGGTGCGGAGGGTACAGGGAAAGCTTCCTGGAGGAGATGGTCTAACCCAGGGGAAGCCATGGACAACAGAGTCAGAAAGAGGCACCACAGGCGGGAGCGCCATGGGTGCAGGCTCCAAGAACATGGTGGAAGAGGGTCGGGCCGGGGGCTTTGCAGATTGAGGTTTTCACCTGGTCCACTAGGTTTCTAACCATTCTGCTCCCCTCAGGCCTCATCGACAAAGTCGACAACTTCAAGCCCCTGAGCCTGTCCAAGCTGGAGGACCCTCATGTGGACATCCTTCGCCGTGGGGACTTTTTCTACCACAGCGAAAACCCCAAGTACCCGGAGGTGCGCGGAGAGACTTGGGCTTTCCAGATAGAAGGGTCAGGGCCCTACAATCAGGTTCCTGCAGCAGGCGGATTCAGCTCAGTTGCATCCACAGCTGCACTTGGCCAAGTGCAGTTGGAGTGAGAGAGGCCGTCTGGGTGACAGCACAGCCTGGGGACAGGTGTGGAGGTGGAGAAGCCTGAGGGGTATGGCTGAGGCATCCTAGACCTGGTCCCAGGCCAGCAACTCCCTGCTTCACTCTCCCCACTTCTCTTCTGCCCCAGGTTGGAGACTTGCGCGTCTCCTTTTCCTATGCTGGACTGAGCGGCGATGACCCTGACCTGGGCCCGGCTCACATGGTAACCTGGCTTCCCAGGGGCAGACCCTAAATCAGGGCCTCACGACTTCCCTCGGCACAGACACCTTGGTCAATGTCAGGAGCACTTGGACCCTCTTTTCCCTGAGGAAAGGGACACGCTCACATGCACTGTCAGGCGGGCACACTGCTGAGCAGTTTCAGAGCTCCATGTCCCCACGACTGTCCATGGACCCCACACTAAGAAGGGCAGCTCAAGAGGGGTCTCGTAGTTGTGGCTTATGACTGGTGTTCCAGTCATATGCAGACCCTCTCCTCCACCCCATTTTGATCTCTCAATAATTGGTTTTGCATTCCTGGCCTATGTGCAGTCCCGCCCCAGCCCTTGCTCTGCCCTGCCCAAGGTACTGCCTGGAGCTTTGAATGGAGCAGCTCATCCAGAACTGCAGGGGCTGATGCACCCCAGGTGGACGAATAGAGAGAGAATCCCCAGGGTCTCTGCACTCACTTCCCCGGCTGGCACCCAGTCCCAGGAGGGTGGCTGTGACTCTCGTGGGAGCATCTCCCTCTGGTCACCCCTCAGCTCTAATGCTAACTCCTCTGACCAGGTCACCGTGATTGCTCGGCAGCGGGGTGACCAACTAGTCCCATACTCCACCAAGTCTGGGGATACTTTACTGCTCCTGCACCACGGGGACTTCTCAGCAGAGGTGAGTGCTATGCCCCACCTGTATGGTGGGGGAATAAGCGGGTTCTTCCTTCCAGTGATTATTTAATAGGATCCCACTACCAGGTGTCATAGTGAGGCAAGAAGGAGAAATAGCGGAATGTTGAGTATCCCTCATCAAAGTACTTGACCAGGAGTATTTCAGATTCCAGATTTTTTTGGATTTGCAGATATGTGTATATACATAATGAGATCTCTTGGGGATGGGAACCAAGTTTCAACACAAAATCTACTTATGTTTCATGTATACTTTGTACACATTACCTGAAGATGATTTTTACAGTGCAACCCCTCATATGTGGTCAGGTGTGGGATTTCACTTGTGGCATCATGTTGGCACTCAAAAGTTTTGGATTTTGAAGCATTTCAGCATTTGGGTTTTGGGATTGGGGAGGCTATTTGTCATGAACCCTCAGTGTGCAGGACTGTGCTAGGCACTAAACTCACTCTGCCTCACAGACTGTCCAGTAGAGGAGTGACAGTGACAGAAGCTCATAAGTACTGATGCATTGTGCCTAGTGTTGGGAAGAGGAGAACAGGTGCTCTGAGACTAGTGGACATCAGAATAGGACATCCATTTCTACAGTGGTCAAGCAGGGCCTCTGACAAGTGAATTTTGCTGACGAGCAGGGGTCAACCCTGGAAGAATCAGGCATCAGTATTTCTGGCAAGAACAGCCCAGTCTGGGCATGAAAAGGTTCACCTTGTCAGAGGCACCTGGAGTGCTATAGCTATAGCCCAGAGCAGGGAGTGGGAGTGAGTGAGGGGCTACACCAAGGTCTGTGTCCTTCCAGAACATCAGGAGGGCAGGGAAGGGTTTTGGGCCTCAGCTACCTGGGCATCCCTCTCCCATCGTAAATAGGGAGGGCTATGCCTCCCCCACGTCCCAAGGAGAAGGGGTGCCTAGACATGCTGATTAGTTCAGTTCTGTGCCTTAAAAGTTAGCTTGTCTTCTCTAGGCAGGCATTCCCTCTCTGTAGCAGAAAAACTGTGTCTTTAGTTTTTCTGTTGTTGATGAACATGGGTGTCCCTGGTGTGGTACTCTATACCTGCCTTAACCGGGACTGCTGGAGTTTTCATCCAGAAGGGCCAGAAAGGGGCAAGGCAGCAGGCAGGCGTCAGGGGCTAGCTGTGACCTTTTGTTCCTATTATTAGACCCTCAGCAGCAATCTGTCCCATTAGTCTCCAGCCCATGGTGGTGACTGGGCCTCACCCACTCCCGGTACCTGGCCAGGGCTAGGGTGTGGTCAGTTACCAACCCCGGGGTGTGGCTGCCACCTCCTAGCCTAAAAGGCCATGAGTCACCCTTCTACCAGCAGCTGAGGGTTCCCAGCAGGTTTCTAAAATTAGGAGGCCTAGTCCAGACCTTGCTGTCTCTCCCAGGGATGAGGCCCCGCTCGAAGAACTGCCCCTGCAGAGAGGAGTGGATGGGGCCCATGGCTTAGGTAATGCCCCAGAAAGGGAAGGCTCTGCAGTGCAGATGGGCAGGCAGCCTCCTCACCACCCTAGGCCTCCTGCTGTTTAGCAGCCCCAAAGCCCTGCCTTCCCCCAGCCAAGCCCCCACCCCCACACAAGGTCTCGGGTCTCTGCCAAGTGGAAGAAAAGGCCCAGAGCCAGGCAGGCAGCCCAGGGCAAAAGTCAGGATGCCCCAATTCCAGTCCCACAGGCAGGAAAGTGCAGCCGGCCCCGGTGCTGCCTCCCACCTGCTGCAGCACCTTGAGCTGATGCTGATCTCTCAGCCTGTTTCCTCATTCATGAAGAGGAAAATGTTTTAAGTACTATTAGTAGTCTCATCATCCCTAACTGGTTTGGTTGTTGAGGATTATTCATTCATTCAGCCATTTTCATTAAGCATCAAGTACTTCACAGACATGCCCCCTGCTCTTGGAAATGTAGCGTTTAGTTAACTGCTTGAGGTGAGACCCTGGGCACATGACTTATCCTCTCAGAGCCTCAGTTTCCTCATCTATAAAATGGAGGTAAGTATTCCTACCTCACTGAGTGATTCTGAGGATTAAATAAGATAATACTCGTAAACACTTAGGAGAGTATCAGATAAATGGTGAGTGTCGGTGTGACCTGTTTTTATTGTTATGGACTCTAAGAGAGGGCCCAATTCAGATCAGGGGGTCAGGGAAAGCCCTCTGAAGAAATGGCGTTGAAGCCAAGCTGGAAGAGTGTGCAGGAAGCTGGCCAGGCATGACTGTGGGCAGTTGCTGTATGTAGGCAGAGCAAACCCACATGCAGACACCCAAAGGCGAAGGACACTCGACCTGGGTTGGGGACGGCAGCCAGCGGGGTCAGGGTACCCGCGGCAGGATTAGTGGTGGCAGGGCTCTGGCAGGTGGCTGCGTGGAGAACACAGAGTGGGTGTTGGAAGCAGGACCAGTGAGGCTCCTGTGGGCGGACAGTGGCAAGAGACTCAGGAATATGCAGCCTGGACTGGATGGGGGTAGTGGGGGAGGAGTGGGCCACGTCTTTCCCCCAGATGTGAGTGGGTGGGTGTGCCATGTGCTGAGATAGAGAAGGCACCAGTGTCGGTGCTGGACAGGCCGAGACATCAAGTGGAAATGTTGAGGAGG
Organism: Sapajus apella; assembly: GCF_009761245.1. Classification (NCBI taxonomy): domain Eukaryota; kingdom Metazoa; phylum Chordata; class Mammalia; order Primates; family Cebidae; genus Sapajus; species Sapajus apella. The sequence continues at coordinate 3,059,690 of NW_022437068.1, forward strand.
TAGTGGGAGCTGCAGGGCTGTGAAGCCCAGAAGGCCAGAGCTGCATAGGGTCATGGCACATGGGGGCCAAGCAGGCAGATGGGATGTCTGGGGAAAAAGTATGGACTGAAGCAGCTAAAGAACTGCAGCATTTAGGCTGGGTGTGGTGGCTCACACCTGTAATCCCAGCACTTACAGAGACTGAGGTGGGTGGATCACCTGAGGTTGGGAGTTTGAGACCAGCTTGACCAATATGGAGAAACTCTATCTCTACTAAAAAAACTAAAAAAGGTAAAATTAGCTGGGCATGGTGGCGCATGCCTTGTAATCCCAGCTACTCGGGAGGCTGAGTCAGAATTGCTTGAACCCAGGAAACAGAGGTTGCGATGAGCAGAGATTGCGCCATTGCACTCCAGGCTGGGCAACAAGAGCAAAATTCCATCTCAAAAATAAAAAAAAGAATTGCAGCATCTAACGGACAGGAAGAGGGGCATGGACAGTGATGGACCCTGAGAAGGAGGGTGCGGTGTCCCCAAGCTATGCGGAAAGGGTCTGAGATTAAACACAGACACAGAGCAGAGCACGTCGCCCAGCAGGCATGCTTAAACCTGCTCAGGGGTGGTGGGGAGAGTCCCGTTCATTCCAGGTGAGACTGGACTGAGGGCTCCAGGCATTGGCGGGCTCTGAGCTGAGGTGGGCCTGTACCTTCCACAGAGATCTCATGCCTTGCCCTATGCTCTGCCAGCTGGGCAGAAGGACTTAGCCCTGTAGGAGGCTTGCCCCACCTCCCTCTGGCCTGTTCAGAAATGGTCAACAGCTCCCAAGTTGCCACAGCCCCCTCAGCACCTGCCCTGCTGACTGGGTAGGCTGCTGCCCCTCGGTGTCCTGACCTATCCCCACCTTGTCCTACAGGAGGTATTTCATAGAGAACTAAAGAGCAACTCCATGAAGACCTGGGGCCTGCGGGCGGCCGGCTGGATGGCCATGTTCATGGGCCTCAACCTCATGACACGGATCCTCTACACCCTGGGTAAATGTCGGGTGGGTCACTGCCCTCCCTCTTGCAGTCTCCTCTGCCTGTTGCATCATCTCAGCCCTTCCAGCCTGATGGGATGGCCCCTGGGCAGAGACCAGGCAGTTGGCCCATCTTTGTGTACCTGCTCCGTAGCCTTGGGATGAGGGAGCAGAAGAAGGCAAGTGTGAGGCCAGGAGCTGCCAGGGGCAAGGCTGGGTGGGGCCGACTCTGGGGCACTGGTCTCGCTCCATTGCCTGAAGGTCTATCCATCCACTGGCTTGCTCATTTGCTCATCATTCCTTTGCTCCACAATTGAATATCACATTGGACCCAGTCAGACCTGCTTGAAATCTGTCACATCCAAGTTCTGGATGCTTGGCTATTCCCTTCCCACCTCAGTTTCAGTCCCCTCACCCCTCAAATGCAGACTTGTATGAAATGTTTGGCAAATAGGAAACATCTAAAACTATCATGTTTCCTTCCTTACTCCAAAACCTGGGCTAGATTTGGGCAGCCAGCAAGTCTGGAGGATGAAGGAGAGTTCTGGGCCATTCTTCCAGCCTGAGGTTGGTGCCAGCAAGCCCAGTAGGAGCCCCATGGCCTAGCATGGTTGGGGATCTGAGTGCCCAGCGTGGCTGAGTATGTTCTGGGCACGAGAGGATGGGGTTCTGCAGAGAACTCTCCATCCAAGCCTTTCCCTGGAGTGTGTCTCTTCCAGTCACATGACTGGGTCCAGCCCTCTCTGGGTGCCAACAGAAACCTCTCCCCCACTCAGCAGGCACAAGTTGGAAAAGATCTGGCTGCACATCTTGGGCTGTCAGAGCTTGGGGGGACCACCTCCTTTGTTTACAGTTGGGAAAACAGGGCTGGGAAGGAAAGGACTCTCCCTGAGGCTTTCTTTGGAAAGCCAAATTGTGCTCAGAAAGACCAGTGACATGGTGGGCATATTAGGGAGAGAGCAGCATTTAAATGGAATCCTCCATCTTACCTTTATGACCTTGGGCAGACCAGTTCCTTTCTGGAGCCTCGGTTTCCATGTGTCTATCTCAGAGGGCCCTTCTTTGGATTGACGTCTGTGATCCCAATTCACCCTACGTCTGGAGTGCTCCAGACTCAGACAGACTCAGAGTGTGGAGGGACCTGCAGGGCGGGTAGGGTAAGTTGGGAGTGCAGCAGGGAAGCACACACTCCCCTATACGTTTGATAAATACTGACTGCCATGTGTAAGACTCCATAGCAACAGAGACAGACAGGCTTAGAGCAACAGCTCAGAGCCCAGGCTCTGGGCCTAGACGGTTCTGAGTTCAAACCCTGGTTCTGGCACTTCTTACTTGGTGGTGAGTTTCTTAACTCCCTGAGCCTCAGTGACCGTATAGGTAAAATGAAGTTAAGAAGAATACCTACCGTACGGGGTGGGCATGAGCACTTCATGAGATAACACATAGGCAACGCTCAGAAACATGAACTTTGCTGATTATAAGGGCTGAGTAGCAGTGCCATATGGGAACAGACCAGGATGAGGCCAAATGGTGGCTTGCAGGGTGTGTTGCAGGCATGGTGGGGCACCAGGGCTTGCTCTGCAAACCCAGTGATTCCAGACCACTGGTGGCCTCCTGGGAACTGAGCGAAGATTCCCTGAGTGGACATCAGCTATGGAACGCCAACCTGGAGAGGTCACACAAGGCAATAGGGTAATTCCTCATGAATTTAGCTGGAACCTCGGCTTTATCCTATTGAACCAATAGTTTGTCAGATTCTTGAGGAGAGGCCAATGCTTAGGCTAATTTATTTCCTAGAGTACCTCCTGGTTCAGTGCTGGGCACATAAATAATCGGTAACATCTTGCTGCGTGAATGAACAAACACCTCTAGGAATGGCTGAGAGTTCCAAACAGGCACCCACAGGAGGCTCCACCCACAGCCTCTTGTGTGAGTGTGCAGGACCCAGGGTATTTCCAGCATTACAGGCAAATGTCTTTATACTGGCCTCTGACTACTATCCACATATAGTATTAAAGTTTACAAAGCACTGCCATGTCCTCTCCCCTGGAGCGGGGTAGAGTGGGTGGCTCAGACAGTGTGTCCAGCCATGCAGCTCATAGCACAGGCTCCCATGCTCCCTTAGGTCTCAGAACAAGGCTCTTGGCCTTCTGCTACACTGACTCTCTCCCTGCCTCACACACGAAGCAACAGAGGCCCATCTTACCTAGGGACAGGAGCGATCTGCTGATCTGGTGAGATGTAGAACGGGTTACACCTCATTGCCTTTCTCCTTTCCACAGTGGACTGGTTTCCTGTCTTCCGAGACCTGGTCAACATTGGCCTGAAAGCCTTTGCCTTCTGCATGGCCACCTCACTGACCCTGCTGACCGTGGCGGCTGGCTGGCTCTTCTACCGGCCCCTGTGGGCACTCCTCATTGCCAGCCTGGCCCTGGTGCCCATCATTGTTGCTCGGACACGAGTGCCGGCCAAAAAGCTGGAGTGAAAAGACCCTGGCACCCACTTGACACCTGTGTGAGCCCTAGGATCCAGGTCTCCCTCACCCCTGACCCAGCTCCATGCCAGAGCAGAAGCTTGGAGCGGTTTTGGACTCTCTAACCCCTCTCCTCTTCAGGGGCCAGACTTGACAGCACGTGCAGCGGGTTGGTCTTCCCCACGCCTCTTCTTGCCAGTAAGCAGCTTTGGTGGTCAGTAGCAGCTTGTAAATGGCAACCTGATGGCTTCTCCTGCTGTTTCCTTCCTCTCTCTCAGACTGAGTGGGTACGGCTGGCCACCCAGCCCATCGGCAGGTGACGATGCAGAAGCTCCACAGAGGCCTGCTGATAAAGGGCTCAGCCTTGCTGTATGCTGCTTCTCATCACTGCACACAGTGCCAGGCTTTGCCACTACCACCAAGCACATCTGTGGTCCTGAGGGGTGACCATTCGTCATTACTGCTGAGTCCTGGGTCACCAGCAGACACACTGCACATGGACCTCACAAAGCAGGCACACCCAAAACCTAGTCTGTGGCCAGAACCTGATTTGGTACCTAAACACTGAAGGTGTTCCGAGGAGAAAAGCTGGACATGTTGGGCTTTACATGTACCTTATGGTTCGGTAGAATCTGTACTGTGTGGGATCTCTGAAGGCCCTACTTAAGTTTTTCATCATTATTTTGCTGGTTCCTGTGTACTTTCCTACCGAAAGAGGGAGTTTTCTGAAATAAGATTAAAAAAAAAAAAAACACACACACACACACCTGATTAGTATTTCAGACTGTTACAGGAAACACCTTTTAGTCTGTCAATTGAATTCAGAGCACTGAAAGGTGTTAAATTGGGGTGTGTGGTTTGACTGATAAAAAGTTACCTCTGTCAGTATTTTGTGTCACTGAGAAGCTTTACAAGGGATACTTTTGAAATAAGTATTAGCAAAAGGATTGTTTTCCCTCTGGGAAGAGAGGGTGGAGAAAGCACTTGCTTTCATCCTCTGGCATCGGAAACTCCCCTGTGCACTTCAAGATGATTTAAAAGATTAAAGAAAAGATTAAAAGAAAATGTTGGAAGCTTTATACTAAATGGGCTCCTTCCTAGCCCAGTCAACCACAATAAAGAACTGGGGCCTGAGGCTTGCTGTAGAATGCCCACACCTGCCTGGCTGATTTCACCGGGAGTGCTTTTGACGCGGGCACCTGGGCCTCCTATCTCTGCTTCCGAGTGGTTCTTTCACAGGTTGTGTCCATAGCTTTAGTCATCCTAAATAAAATCCACCCACACCTAAGGCACAGAATTTGTTTCCCAACTACTCTCACACACTTTTAAAGTATGTTGTAACCAGGATGTTATCTTAAATGATTCTTTGTATACCTTCTCTCATATTCAGAAACTTTTGCACCTGCTGGGAGTAATTGCTTTAGCAACTAAGTATTTGGTAGATGAATAAGGAAGGGGTCAGAACTTCTGAAACTAGAGTTCTGTAATCATCTCTCTTGGCCTGGGATGCCTGTACTATAAATGAGTTTCTTTACATGAAAAACACAGCCAGCCCAAAATGACTTATCTGGGTTTCGGATTGAATAGTATTCACTAACTGCTTATAACATGAGCAATTTCATCAAATCTCCAAACTCTTAAAGGATGTTTCTGGAAAACACGCAGTATAACTAGACGATGGCTAAATGCAAAATCCTTGGGATTTGGTTTTTTTCTAATAAGGATTTTAAATTACTGCCAACTTCAAAAGTGTTCTTAAAGAGAAAAATAATGTTAAGAAAAATGTAAAAGCTTTGAAAACCAAATTTGTATTATCTTTATATTTTTGATGAAAAAATTTGAAATAAATTTCTAAATATCTTCTGGTATGGGACCTTGACATCCTGTTTTATTTTTTTGGCATTCTTTCTGAAATTCCTGTAAATAATTCAGCCATAGGATTTATTGAGAACTGAATTTTGTGGAACTTTGTTCTGAGCATTCAGTGGTTAAAATAGGTTTGTTTTTTTTTTTTTTTAAAAAGGGCAACTCAGTATCCCTAGCACTCAGGCCTTCCATACAGAAGCCCACTTTGTTTTGGCTTGATTTAAAGTGAATGACTCAGGCTTCATGCATCTTCAGAATGTGCCAGAAGAGGTGGAAGGGGCAACAGTGTGCTGCACAGCGAAAGGCATCCTGAGTTGGCACACAGACCTGAGTTCTGAGCCAACGGTTCCTACAAACTGGCTGTGATGCTGGGCAAATCAAAGATCTGAGTCTGTTCCCTCACTGGTACAATAGGAACAGCACTTGTCCACCTCACAAGGTTGTTGTGAGGGCCAAATGAGATAAAGCCCATAGAATGCCTGACTTGTGGCATTAATTTTTCATTCATTTACTTTCTATGCTGAAGCAGTGGCTGCTAACTACCCGCTCTGATGCTAGCAGTTTTGAGTGCTTTATTTTTTACAAGTAGGTGAGTGATAACTTTCTCAAAACTCTTCTGTTTCTCAGAACCTACTGTTTCTTTTCAATAATGCCTCCTAGCAGCTGACATATGCCTGAAGAAGTTATTTCTGCAGAGATATGGCAATGCCATCGTCTCAAAACCCCAGAAAGACAAGCATGGTGGTGCATGCCCATGGTCCCAGCTACTCAGGAGGCTGAGGTGAGAGGATTGATTGCTTGAGGCCCAGAGATGGAGGCTGCAGTAAGCCGAGATCATGCCACTGCACTACAACCTGGGCAGCTGAGTAAAACCCTGTCTCAAAAAATAAAAAATAAAAAAAAAAAAAAATAGAAAACAAGTTACCTCTAGGAGGTAAGGAGGCTCAAGCTCCAGTGAGGAAGTGAGAGACCAGTTTCCATAGCAACCCCAGTCTGTTTCTCAACAAGAGGATCCAGCCAGCCTCTTGCCACATATGAGTCATAACCCAAGTGTTTTGTTTGTTTCCCTTGTATAAAACTGACTCATTTTTAATGGCTCCTCTCAAAGATTAAGTAATATCTCTAAACACAGAAAAATTCCATGTGTAATGAGTTCCCAGCCTACATGAAAACAAAATAGATTCTTTTATGCTGTCTCAACATACAAACAAACTGCTCTGTCACCTGGGTGTTCTTCCTGATGTAAATCTGAAAGAAGCTGGGCACAGGCGGTGGTGTGTGGGTGCCTGCAGTCCTGAGGAGCTGGGACTGTTTCCCGAACAATGCCTTTCCACTGCACACGGCGGCTGTGAGGGCAACTGAGGTAAAGCCCTCAGTAGGACCACTCATGCCCAGGAGTCCAGCCTGGGCAACACAGTAAGACGCCATCTTTTAAAAGAAAATCTGAAAGCAAATATAGAGCCAAGTCTTTAGATAAATGCTTTATTTTTTTCTCAAAGTGTTATAAAAGTTATTTCTCCTGAGTATCTATAGTACAGAGAGCTTTATACATTTATCTAGTAATGAACAGAATCTAGTTTAACACTGATCTATGTTACTAACATTTCCTTAATTTTCAATTGGTGTTTTTCCTTTCCTTTCCCGATTTTAGCTTTTTTTTAGGCTTCTGCCACCACAAAATGTTACTTGGAAAACTAGATCCCAGCAATTCCATAATCTGAGATGACCCGTACTTCTCCTCTGCTCTCCCCGCTACTGCAAAGAGGCAGCAAGGGCAGCATTAGTAAGCCTGACTCAGGGGAAGGTAAGCGGCCTGCAGAGAAAGGGTCCTCTGTCTGCAAATGAGGCAAGTGAACTTGTCAGACAGATGAAGACTAACCGGGAGAAAGAATCAGCACATTCATGGATGCACCACCATCCAGAAATCTCTCAGTGGCTTCCCTACAAAACCTGATGTTTCCAAGGAGAAGAACAAGTCTAGGAGGCAGGAGGGTGTCTCCCGGCAAAGTGTTCTGTAGCTCAAAGAGTGAGTGGACTTTGGTAGCAAAAAGCTTTGAAGGCTTCAGCCTGGGTGAATCTGACAAGGGCTGGGGCCAGGCTGGACCTGTAGCGCCTCCTCAGCTTGGCCTCCTCTCCCTTGGCCCCGCCTCAGTGCATGCTGCCTCAGTTTCCCGTCTTAGCAGAGATGCCCCCATCACCAGGGTCTGGGCATGCCCAGGGCAAATGTGGGGCCAGTAGCGGGGCAGCAACAAGTAGTGGATGCCCCTGTAGGGGGTGCTCAGCTCACAGCTTCTCAAATGGGAACAGGTGGGAAGCTGCTGCCTTCCTTTCCCTTTTGGTCTTCTTGGGCCCACCCTTCAGCTTCTGCTTTTCTTCATCTTCTCGGTTTTGAGGCCAGGAAGCAGCCAATATCCTGGCTGCTTCTACTTGAGAGCTGGTACCCTCCTCTTCATCAGAAGAGAGTCCACCTCCTGCATCTGAATGGGAAGCTGCTGCCTCACTCTAGACAGGGGGCAGTGGTGGAAGGACACAGGCCAGGGTCAGTAATCAGACATCAGGAAGCCCCGTGAAGAGGCAGCCTGCCCTAAGCTGTGTGATTCTGGGAGGATGGGGAGGGAAGAGAGCCCAGACCCTTCTTACTGAGCCTTCCTCAGCCTGGGGTGAATCCAGGCAGACACCTGAGCACCTGCTATGAGCTGAGTGCTAGGGAACACAAGGATGGCCAGCAGGAAGTTGCCCTCAAGGAGCATACCGCCGAATCTGGGGATGCCTGTGATCCATGCCTTGCATTTGCTACCTCATTTCTGGACAAAAGTACATGATGACTTGAATAGGCCAGATGCACAGTTCAGCCCTCAGAGCCCTAAGATCTGAGGTGACATTCCCTGCCAGCTGGGATGACTGGGGAGGGTTTGGATAGAGTGGGCGGCAAGGAGCTGGTCAGAACATAAAGCCAGATGCAGGGCTTTTTCTCCACCAAAGGGATTGGAATGAGGAACGTGATGAAAAAAATGTTTAAAGGCAAACAGGCAGCACAGAGGGTTGGACAGAGGGAACCAAACATGCCAGTGCAGTTTCTGCTGTGTCTGACAACACTGACTGCACCACTAACTTCATCTAGGCTCCGTCTGCCCCAGGGAGGGGCCCCCTTGAAGGCTGCATGTCAAATTCACACCTGCGTCCAAGCCTGGCCTGGCACATGGCAGGTGCTGAGAGAGGTACTGAGCAGGCCACTGCAGGCCTGTAGGATGGTCACAGGCACCGGGAATACTGGTAGGCAGAAGGGTACACCAAACACAGGACGCTTGGCCCTCTCTATGTGTTTAGTGTCAAATCAGACCCATGTGGACAGTAGATATGGGGACACTGGGGCAGGGCTTGGGGCACGGTGAGCCAGCTGAGACCTCACTCCAGGGACACCTCTCCCAAAAAGGGAAAAACATGGGGCCTTAGAGACAAAGGACTGAGGCTTCCTAACACAAAGCTATCCCTGACTTGGTGTTGGGGAAGAATCTGGGCCAGGGCTTTCTGAGCTGTACATACAGGAAACTGACCCTGGGCTTGTCTTCTCTGCAAAGAACCCGCACTGACCTTGGGCCCATAGCGACGCTTCAGCCTTTCCCTGATGAGAAGACCTTTGGTCAGCAGTTTCCAGTTCCCTAGAGCCCGTTTCTCCCTTTTCTGCAGGCAAAAATGAAGTAGGAGAAAAGTGTTAAGCACTGACATTTTCAGGAAAAATAGTAAAATGGAAACTGGAACATAAAGACAGATATATACATGATTTTAAGTGAAGATATAGCCTCTCCTTCATACGAAGTCTCACTTCCAAAAAAAACTGATTGGATTTACAAAGTGATATACTATACTTGAAAGCCACAAGAATAGAGGCCTTTTTAATCATTACTGTCTCCGAAATCTTTAGCGGGTGAGGTCTGCCAGAACCTGGACACAGGCGGTTCAAAATAGCGGCAGGTGTGGGCAGCAGCGGCAGCAGACCCCAGAGCCCGGACCTGGGCCCCTGAGGGACAGCGACAGTGACTCTGCGGGGTAGGCAGGAGCCTGCTGTATCCAGGGCTTGTTCCCTCGGGTGCCTGCCATGTCAGAGAGGGTTGGGAAGAGCCTGGGAACACGTGGACACGACCTGGGGAGGAAAGAGGCCACCTGCAGAGTGCTGCTTCCCACTTCTGCTGTTCCTCAGTCCTGCCTACGGACTCACCTCCTTCTCCTTCTTTTCAATGATCGCCTGTTCATTTTCCCAGGCGGTCAGGAGCACGTCTTTGAATTCCTCGCAGACGATGTATCCATCAGTCCTGTGGGGATATGGTGCAATGTCAACCCTCCAGCCAGTGGCCTGCTTTGCCCCTCCTCCCAGTTTGCAGAAGACAGTGGGCTGCATCTGAGCACCAGAGGTCCTGAAGGATGTCCTGGGTCAGCCAGTGTCCCATACCCCCTATGCAGAAGGCAAACCTGTGGAAACTGGCACTGCCTCTTCCTCCCCAGATCCTGCCTAAAAAAGCTGGGGTGAAAGCCCTTGTCCAGCCTCGCCACCACAGAGTAGAGCTCACACTAACCAGGCAGCTGCCCAGAAAGGATGATGACTGTTTTTTGCTCACTAGCCTGTGAGCCCCTGAACCTGGCAAGAATATTTTAATCCAGCATTAGAATGCCAGTTTCATTGGCTCTATTGCCTCTGGAGGGAAGCCGGAATTGGTAAAGCAATGACTTTGGAAATCCAGTGTAACATCCTGAAAATCAGAGCCACCAGGCCTCAACTCCCAGCAGCCCCATGCCAGTTTTCCATTCCCAACTCCAGGGCCAGCCCTCCCTGTCCCTCTGTTTAGCCTCCACCAAAGGCCCCTCACGCACACAGGATGGGAGTAGCCGCCATGGAAATCAAAGCCAGTGATGGCCTGGACACAGTCGATGTCCAGCTTGCGGGCCACGCGGTGTAGATTAGGCAGGTTCAGCTGGACACAGCCAACAGGCATCATGCTGGGCAGGAAGAGGTACACATTCCCAAACTCGTTCCGGGGTACCTGTGGCGGGTGAGCATGTCAGGATGTGGCCAGCAAGGGAACAAAGCGGCCTGGTCCTGATCCCTTCTGATGATGCCCTCACCTTCCCATCCACGGCCACGGGGGGCTGATACTCCTCTGTCTGCCAGTAGCCAAACAGGCCCAGATCATTTTCATCCCGCAGCTGGGGCTCAGCAAGTCGGGCTTTCCGGGCACGGTTGGAATAGCCTTTCACCATCTGCACCATAGGACACAGCCACAGTTTACAACAAAGGCATCCAGTTCTTCAGCACTGGGCCAGGCACCATGCTCAGTGCTGCATGCCTCGTACCCGGTGAACCCCTCATAACACGCCTAGGTTGCTTTTTCTCCCCTTTTCTTATATAAGCACTAGCTATGGTGCATTCTCTGTCCAAGGCACTATTCTCAGTGCCCTCCCTCTGCCTTTTTATTTTTTTTTTTGAGACAAAGTCTCACTCTGTTGCCCAGGCTGGAGTGCACTGGTGTGATCTCGGCTCACTGCAATCTCCACCTCCCAGGTTCAAGCAATTCTCATGCCTGTTTTCCAAGTACCTGGGACTATAGGTACCTGCCACCATGCCCGGCTAATTTTTAAATTTTGGATAGAGACAGGGTTTCACCCTGTTGGCCAGGCTGGTCTCAAACTCCTGAGCTCAAATGATCCACCTGCCTTGGCAGGTACAGAAAGCCAAATACACACAGGATTAGAGAGACTTGGGAACAAAATGGATTTAAAATATCTCATTAACACTAAAATATTTCCTACTGCTGAAATAATACTTTAGATATATTTGGATGTATTTAAATCTTAAAATTCCATCTGTTTTTGTTTTTTAATTTACTACTAAAAAATTTAAATGTGTGGCTCACATTACATTTCGACTGCATAGGGCTATGCTGGTTCTTTGACAGCAGCAGAAAGACAAGTGAGCCAGGGCAGAGAAAATCCTCAGCAGCCCTGCAGGCCTGGCCAGGGAGCATCACACACTCCAGCTTACTGCTGGCAGGGACTGCGACCAGCAACTGCAGCCCTTCCCACTAAGCAGGGGCCCCTCCACTCCCCATCCAGAGTCTTGCAACCCCCCAAGGACTCCTGGGATCTGATGAGAAATAAATGGTCTCTGTGATCACCCACTGTACTCTGCTGGTCATACTGAGCTGTGTGTCCTGTGAATAGTCTCTGTGGGACCTTGATCAGTTCATGTTCCCTAAGAGCAACTGACCTAACAGTGCCACAGCACAGTGTGAAAGAAGCGCTGGCTTTAAGGCAGGGCCTGGGATTCTCAACTGGGCTCTGCTCTGCCATTTTACTGTGTGGACTTGGACAAGTCACTTGTCCTGAGCTCCAGATGCCCATTTCTCATCTGTAAAATGGGCATCATAATGCCAATTCCTATGGCTTTTGAGAGGCAACAGAGATCACACACATGCAAAATGCTTGGTGAACTGAAAAACAGAAAGGCAATTTGACTGGAGAACATGCTGCTATAAAGCAGGGCTCTGACCTCCCAGAACCACCCAGTAACTCAGTTCTAACCTGTAGAGCCTTTGAACTCACAATAGGAGTCTGAGGCCTACTTTTTGGCCTAGATTTCTTTTGTGTTTTGGCAGGTCCATTTCTTACAAATGGCTTATTAATAAGACAATTTAAACACTTGTCTCCTCGAATCCTGCTCAAGCCGGGAAAGTGAGACATTTCTGATCCGGATCCTGGGCAGGATCCTCATCACCATTCCTCTGACCCCGACTCTCCCACTCAGCTACAGTCCTGCATCCCCACTCTCCACAGGGACCCTCAGCTCCAGTTACCTTGTAGGGTACTTCTCCAAGCCTCACCACTCTTGCTTTCTTCAGCCACGTGTCCCTGGAGTGTAGAGTGTGCACACAATCCCTATAGAACCAACACGGAAAGACAAAGGCAAACTCAGTCCATAGCCCCACCGCGGGAATGCAGACAGTGTAGAGCACGGCCCTGCAGGCTCCCTCCTCAGGCTCTGCCACCCTGGAGCAAGCCAGGCTCCTAGGGGACCCAGAGGAGCTGTGCTAGGCAAACAGCCTTGAATGTGGACTGCCTGTCTTTCGGGGAACGTGTCCACTTACAAATTCTAATCTGCATGGAGTTACTCTGTAGCCTTCGTGCCTTGCCTCCACCACTCCTCCCCTTCGTAGGTTTTCCTCTCCTCTGCTGTCCAGAGCCTGGTGAGAGCTCCCTCTGCAGCCTATCAGGATAGGGTAAAGACTGCTGTGTGCTGGGCAGTTACATTTACTCTGCTGTTAACACCATGCAGGGGAGGGAAGTGTCTAGAGGAGGGGGCAGTGAACCCAAAGGAAGGCTGTGTAGAAACCAACTATAATAAGCTACTAAGCTATCACACAATCAAGAAACACGCACATGGAACAGTCAAATGATTCCTGGCGGGCAAAGATCCTCAGGCTTCACTTTTCCTCCAGAGCTAAGAGCGTATCAAAGCCATGCAAGTCTACCTTCCAATGAGGCTCAACCCTTCCCTTGTCAAGCCACCTGTAATAAGGCACACCCATCTCGTTAGTTTGCACCCCTTCACTCTGTCCAGAAAGAGCAGCTCCAGTGAGCAAGGGCACCCCATTTCTTCCTAGTGCAAGGTTCAGGCCCTTACCCATAGGGCAGCCTGAGGCTGAATTTCAGCACAGCACAATGGATAGAGGTTGAATCTTGCCTGTGCCACTTCCTGGCTGGGAAATGTGGGCACGTCACTTTATCTTCCTGAGTTTCAGTATAGACGGTCCCCAACACCAATGATTTGATTCAAGATTTTTCAGCTTTATGATGCTGCAAAAGCAGTGTGCACTCGGACAAACTATACTTCAAGTACCCATACAACCATTCTCTTTTTCATTTTCAGTACAGTATTCAATAAATTACATGAGATACTGAAGACTTCATTATAGGCTTTGTGTTAGACGACTGTGCCCAACTGTAGGCTAATGTGTTCTCAGCACGTTTAAGGGAGGCTCAGCTAAGCTATGACTCATGCTTCATACAACATAAGTGAACCTTGAGGACTTTATGCTAAGTGAAATAAGCCAGTCACAAAATGACCATAAATACCATATGATTCCACCTACAGCAGGTCCAATTAGGTTCGGCAGGTTAGGTATATTAAATGCATTCTCAACTTAGGATATTTTCAGCTTCCGATGGGTTTATGGGGCTCCAACCTCATCCTAAGCCAAGGAGCATCTGTGTCCTCACCTATCAACTAGGGACAATGAACTCTGTCTTTCCTACTGCACACGGTTGCTAGGAGGACCAGATGTTTCCTGAGTGCCAGAGCAGCACTTCTGCCGGCAGCATCAACCTGTCAGAGTGTGAAAGCTCCACTCTTGCTCCCACTGGCGAGGGAACATCTTTGCCCAGAGGAGTGATTATGTCATGGTCTCGGTCTTCAGACAGGAGCGGGTAGAAAAGGTGTCTAGGGTTTGACAAGTAGGCAGTATCTGAACATCTTCCTAAGGAAAACAGCAGGGAAATGGACATAGTTCTCTCAGCACAAATATGAACTTCTAACCACTTCATACCCGTTACAATGGCTACTACCAAAACACAGAAAGTAACAAGTGTCAGTGAGGATGTGGGGAAAGTGGAGACCTTGTGGACTGTTGGTGAAAATGTAAAATGGTGTAGCTGCTGTGGAAATGGTAAGATGGTTCCTAAAAAAAATTATGGGAATTACCATCTGGCCTAGTAATTTTACTGGGTACATGCAAAAAAAAAAAAAAAAACAACAACAACAACAACAAAAAACCCACACACAACTGAAAGCAGAATCTTGAAGAGTTATCTGCACACCCATGTTCACAGCAGCACAATTCACAATAGCCAAAAGGTGGAGACAAGCCAAGTGCCCATCGATAGATGAAGGCATAAGCAAAATATGGTACGCCCGCACAGTGGAATATTAGCCTAAAAGGAAGGAAATTCTGACCCATGCTACATATAATATGGATGAACCCTGAGGACATTACGCTAAGTGAAATAAGCCAGTCACAATATGACTATAAATACTATGATTCCACCTACATGGGTCCCTATAGTAGGCACACTCAGAGATAGAAAGGAGAATGGTAGGCACAGGGCTGGGGAAGGGGAATGGGGAGTTTTTGATGGGGATGGAGTTTCAGTTCGGGAAGAGAAAAAGAAATCTGGAGATGGATGGTGGTGATGGTTGGATGACAGTGTGAATGTGCTTAATGCTATAGGGTATACACTTAAAAAATAGTAAAAATGTTACGACAACTTCAAAAAAAAATGGTTAAGATGGTAAATTTTATGTAATATATATTTTACCACGATAAAAAATAAATCAATAAACATGCACCTCTAATGCTTCCTTCTATCACTGACATGGTGCCTCTGGAAGACAAGAGCATGCTCTTTCCAAAAGGCTTTCTTTCTCCCAACTACCATACATACCCACAAGAGGAAGCCTGTATCAGGGCAGCCCAGGCCCCCTGCTGCCTTTGACTGCTGGGTGCTAACAACCCACAACAGTAAAACCCTGTCCCTGCCCAGGGCATCATGCCCCCTGACATCAAACAGAAAGCTCCAAGACAGGGCAAAACCCTGAACAGAGGGTATGTCTCCCATAGGGGGCTGACAAACAGGAAGTCATTCCCAGAGAGAGGACTCAAATCAACCACTCTCATGTGGGTTTCCCTTATGTTTCCTTTTTCTCTTTCTTTTCTGTACCTTCCTGTTTTCTCATTTATTAAGAACATCTCCTATTTCTTGGTCTTACACATCCCATGTCTTTTAAAATTGTTTCTTTTATTTGCTTTTTATTCCTATTTCTCAAAATTCCTGTTTCTATTTTTTTCTTACCTCAAAATTGTATTAACATTTTTCACTTTTAATTATATATATTTTTATTTTTTACTCTTATTCCACTTTTTTTCTTTTTTAGCTATTTCTTTTTACTGTGGTATAAAATACACCATTTTAACCATTTTTAAGCGTGCAGTTCAGTGGTATTAGGTGCATTTACAATGTTGTCCCACCACTATCACCATCCATTTCCAGAACTTTTTCATCCCAAACAGGGCTCTGTACCCACAAAAAATCCACTCACTTTTAACTTTCATAATCAAATCCTTTATTCCTTCCTTTTGTATGCTTTTGACTTTTATTTGTGGGATATGTTTTTATTGCCCTATTTTGAATTTTGTTTTTCCTACTTTGTATTTTCTTTCCCTTATAACTGTTTTTCCCCTGCCATTCTTTTAATCCCTATTTTAATTTTCAAATTTTCATCTCTCCTACTCACCACACACACACAGCGCACACACACTGGCTCATCCTGAAAACACTGTCCAGTCACATGAGCTCCCATGAGCACCCTTGCCCAGGAAGAAGGCTGCTAATCCCACACCATCAGGAAGCCCGAGGCCAACCAGGCTGCCTCACGCACCTGGAGTAGACGGCTTCTCCACGACAATACCCAAGGATGGCAGCTGTCTCAGGATAGATAGCCTCATATTTCAGGAGATGCCGCTTCAGGGCATACAGCGGGTGGTTCTTATATAAGCCAATGGCAGTGGGCAAAGGCTGGTCCATGTGTTTTGCCTGAAACTGCAAAAGCCAGACAGACAATATTGAGCATGTTATTTAGAAGAGGAAATCAAGTTTGAGGGAGACGATCCTTAGACTAACTTGTTCGGACAACAGACGGTGGAGCCGAGGTTTCATGAACACTAATGATTCTGTAACATCGCATCTATAGCTCCGGCCATTAAGTTGGTTATAGATCAAAAGCTATACAAGAATTAAATAAATCTGTGGCTTGTGGAAACTTGAAAAAGTTGTCTAACCTATTTGAATGCTTAGATGCCTTACCCAGCCCTAGCAGATCAGTGCCTGCTCTGTTAAAGGTCTGCAAGGAAGAAAAACACAGTGCTCTTCAGTAAGAAGGTCTTATCTCAAAGGGACAATCCTCTTCCAGAGCGCAAGCTTACCTGCCTGCTCTCACAGGAAATTGAGAGGAGCGGTTCTCACTCTGCAAATTTTTTCTTGGTCCACTCTGACAGTGTTCTCTCTGCCCTACTCTAAGACTGCTGATTTCTCAGTAGGCAGTTCCACTGCTCTAAGTCACCCTGTTCGCCATGCTTGCCCTTGGCATCTCTTCAAAAACCCCAACCGACTAGTAAGGACTGGCAATGTGGAGTTGCTGAGAGTAGGAAAGGACGCTGCACATTCAGCTTCCATTGAGCTTTAGGTAGGTTAGCTGCAACACCATCTGCCTAATTCCCACTTAACCCCTCATTACTAAGTAAACTGGAAAGCTCCTGGAGCAAGCTCTCAATATGGGATGCATTGCACTCCTATAGGAAATGATGAATACATCTGCACTTTACCTATCCTGAGTGACTGGAAATAACCCTGCAACAAATCTGGGCATGTTCCTGTGTAGAAGGCAAGCTCCACCCAACATCATCATAACTGTAGAGACAGGCGGCTCAGGCCCTCTTCCTGGTGTCAGTGCTGGTTCTAAGACTGAGTAACATAGCTGTGTTATGTTCTAGAAGTCTTTGCCTCCCAGTCTGCCTTCTCAACAGACTGAAGATATTGTCTCATCCTAAGATCTCTCTTTCCCAGGGTTCTACATATAAGGGATGTTTGCACATGCATCTCTATATGCACGCATGATGGGGAAGCGGGGGAGAATATATCCATGCATTATTCCTTCTTTCACTCAGTCTGAGTTATATTGCTTGCATAAATTATTTTAAAGCTCTAAATGTATAACCGGGCAACAACTAAAAGTATACAGGCTCCAAAGCCACACAGACCTGGGCACAAACACCAAGGTAGTTCATCTCTCAACTCCACAACCTTTTACATTAAAATCAAGGCAACAACTTCTCCAGCTTTATCGTGCTGTCACAATTAAATGAGACAACACACTAAAAATACTCAACATAGTTCTGAGCATATATAAAGTGCTCAAAAACGGGAATAATTTCAATAACCTGACTTGGTCTTAAGGCCCCTATCAGCCAAGGCCTTACCTCCATGTCTTCTTTCTTCTCCCTGTCCAAAAACGGGCTCTGGTATGGTCTCAAGGTCTCAGCCCACCACTCAGCATCAACCCGGCACTTGCGGGTCACTGTCATCCAGGCTGGGTCGTACCTCTGTGTGACATCTCGGACCCAGCCGTCACTGTCAATGCCCACCACATAGGTCATGGGCTTGGTGGCATACCTGTAACAGGTCAGAGGCTGGCCCACCACGCCGTGCACACAGTCCACACATATCCACTTTTCCTCCTGCTCACAGAACACCTCTAGCCACTGGTCTACACCAGGTAGGCTCCTTTTTTCTACCTTCTCACCATTGCTAGACATTTTGCCTCTTTTACTACTTGAAGAACTTGAGGATGCCGCTGGCAAGCTTAGGTCCTTATGATGGTTCCCACGTTGGGTCTTGGAGGCACTCTTGGACCCAGTCTTTGTCCTCTGAGGAGCGGGGACCTTCCTCTGCTTTGGAGGCCCAGGCTCGGAATCCTCATTAGAGGGATCAGAGGCTTCTCCACTGGAGAGCTCAAAATCAGAGCCACTGCCAGCCTCATCACTCCCACTCTCCTCTTTGTAAGACACCCTAGAGGCCACCCGCCGCTCCCGGCCATGTGGACGTCGCTGGGTTGCTTTCTCCTGCTTGTCTCCCAGGCCCTCGTCTTCCTCGCTGGAGGAGAGCTTGCTCTGTTTCTTTCTGTCTGCCTTGTTCTTCCCTTTGGCACTTGGCTTGCAGGTGCCCTTAACAAAGGTTTCCTCTTGTTTGGTTCCTTTGCTGGTCTTTGGCTTGGTGTGGTTCTCTAGAACTTGGCTGGAAGATTCCGAAGAGCCTCCAGGATCCGCAGTCAATCTTTTCTTGGAAGGTTTCTTTCCCTTAAAGAAAGTAAGAAATTTTGCTTTTTTTCTCGCTCTCTTTTCTAACGATACAAAAGAAATCATATAGTCCCATAGGGTTAAGTTGCTAGCTAGAGAACCAATACATCAAGATGTCGCCAGCTCAGACAGTGATCAACTGGCTATCCTTCAGGGTTGTATGCATATACGGGCTAAAATCTGTAGCATCTTAGATAAGGGCATGGTATAATTCTTTTCACCCTAACTGTAAAGAGAAAAGAACACAGATTTGGAAACAGCCAAACCTGAGTTTGAATTGTAGTTCTAGCTCTTGCTGGTTATGTAAATTAGGTAAATTACCTAACCTCCAAGTTTCAGCTTCCTCAGTAGTATTACTACTCACCTTGCACATATGCATTTTGCAAACAAATACTTATGAACTTAATATAGCTGTAGTTTTAAGAATACAGATGTTATGAAAATCAGCTTCTAGACCATCAGGCCTCAGACAATGCCAATATCCCAATGAGTACAGCATGTAGCTTCTCAAAGCTAACCCAGAACACCTCAAAACTCACAGTGCTTCACTTATCAGCACTCCACAGTGTGAGTGAGGACAGGCACCGTTCCACCCAATTTACACAAAAGACACAAAAGCAGCAGTGGGCCGAGACCTCTCACAGGCCACTCCGCACACATGAAGCTATGATGCACAGGTTACTAGATACCCGCTCACGTGCCCAAGTCTTCCCTAACACAGGGTGTATGTGCAAAGCTCAAAAGAATGCACACTCCATGAATACCAGCTCTTAAACAGAATAATGATCAGCTTTTTTAAGTGTGACAATTTCTCCTGTCAACTGCCCCTCTTCTCTAGCAGCCCTGAGCACCTCACCTTTGCTGCTGCTGACTTCAGAGGAATTGGCTGTAGAGACAATACCAGCCGGGTCAGGAGCTGCAGAGCCCGGAGAATCAGTAAAAATATCTATGACGAAAAGGAAGAACATAGTTATCCTGAGAAAGTAATTGAAGATGTGATGAGTTCAATATTGTTTGCTATGGTGCTTATTCAAGACAGGGAAAAGCTGGAAACAGCCAGGCTGTCTAACAGTAGACGACAAAAACTCCCAACACGGTTAACAATGACCCACAGGTTTATCTCCATAGACGAACAGGAACATGATCATCATATATTAAAGGAAAATAGAAGTTTTCCTTTAAAAAGTATGATGTGATTACATTTTTATAAGAAAAAATAGGTAAGTAGAAATTTAGACATACACATATATTTGAAAAAGGATCCATATACTGGGTTATGGGTGTTAACAGGATTTTTTTCTCTGCTTACCTATCTTCTGATAGTTCTGTAATGATATGTGTTGCATTTGCGACTAAAATAATAAAATGCAATACCACTTTGGGAAGAAAAAGTAGAAAATATCATTATCACCAGATCACCTACGTCTGTTCCCTGTTTTCCATTTTTCCCCAAATTGAATCTTTAACTGAGGCTGCAGCTCTGAATGCTGTTAACCTGGAAGTCTGGGAGCCCCTTGGGGGACTTGACCTCCAACAGCAACAGTGATAATGTACTTGGGCAAGGCCTTCCCACACGGATCTCCAGGTCCCAGTGTCTCTCTTCAATTACTGTCACAGCCTTGGGAGAAAGTCAGGTGTGGGGAGCCCTGTTAAGGTGGGATGAATGATTGCTTTTGTTTTGTTTCTTTTCTTTCTTTTGTTTTTTTAAAACAGAATCTTACCCTGTCACCCAAGCTGGAGTGCAATGGCGTGATCTTGGATCACTGCAACCTCCACCTCCTGGGTTCAAGCGATTCTCCTGCCTCAGCCTCCTAAGTAGTTGGGACTACAGGCACACGCCACCACGCCCAGCTAATTTTTTGTAACTTTAGTAGAGACGGGGTTTCACCATGCTGGCCAGAACTCGTGACCTCATGATCCACCCGCCTCAGCCTCCCAAAGTGCTGGGATTACAGGCGTGAGCCACCACACCCAGCCACTTTTGCCCTGTTTCTTCTGCAGCTAGAAATTTCCAAAGTGTCAAGGTCATGAAAGACAGGGAATGACCAAAACACTGTCACACACTGGAGGAGACTAAGGAGACATGATGACTAAATGCAAACTAGTATCATGGAATAGAGAAAGGGTATCAGTGGGGAAACTTGGAAAATCCAAATAATGTCTGTAGCTTAGCTGACAGCATTGTACCGGCATTCATTTCTCAGTTTCTTATTGTACAGCATGGCACAGAATCACAGGTCTAGAAGTCTGGATAACTAAGTGTTTACCACTAGCTGAGTAACTTCCCTAAATCTGGATTCCTGCATCTAGAATAAGCCCTGCCTCACCTTCCTCACAGGATTCTAAAGAGGATAAGATAATGTAGGGAAGACGACTCTGGAAATAGTCTAGTGCTACCCAAGCACACACAGTCACCACCTTTAACAAGACATCTATCAATGTGCATTAATGAGGAAAAAAATCAGGTTACAGAATTGTAAGAGCCCTACTAATTAGATAATGTAGAGAAAATGGACAAAACTCCAGAAAGACACACATGACCAAACCTGACTAAAGAAGAAATGGAAAATCTGAACAGATCTGTAACAACAGACGGATTCAGAAATCAAAAACCTCCCAACAAAGAAA
This sequence comes from Sapajus apella, assembly GCF_009761245.1. Taxonomy (NCBI): domain Eukaryota; kingdom Metazoa; phylum Chordata; class Mammalia; order Primates; family Cebidae; genus Sapajus; species Sapajus apella. The sequence continues at coordinate 3,080,606 of NW_022437068.1, forward strand.
TGTCTAGGACCAGATGACCTCACTGGTGAAGTCTAGCAAACAGTTCAAGGGGAATTTACCCCAATCTTTCTCAAACTCTTCCAAACATTAGAATAGGAAACATTTTTTCACTCGTTCTATGAGGCAAGCATTACCCTGACACCAAGGCCAGATAAAGATATCACAAGAAAATAAACCAATTTATGAATACAGATGCAAAAATCCTCAATAAAATACTAACAAACAAATTGAACAACATATTAAAAGGGTTATACAACATTGACCAAGTGGGACTTATCCTAGGAATGCAAGGGTGGTTCAACATAAGAAAATCAATCAATTAAATACACTTCAATAGAATGAAGGAAAGAAAATCCAGAGGATCATTTCAATTGACACAGAAAAACACATCTGAGACAACCCAACAGGCTTTCATGATAAAAAATACATTCAGAACACTAAGAATAGAAGGAAACTCAGTCAACATGATGAAGAGCATTTATGAAAACCCAGAGCTAGTGTGATACGTAATGGTGAAAGATTAAAAGCTTTCCCCACTAATTATCAGGAACAAAACAAGGATGCCTGCTGTCACCACCATTATTCAATACTGTACTTGAAGTCCTAGCCAGAGCAATTAGGCAAGAAAAAGACACAACAGGCATGCAAACTGAACAGGAAGAAGTAAAATGATCTACTCAGAGATGGCATCATCGTATACATAGAAAATTTCAGAGAATGCACAAGAAAGCTAGTAGAGCTAATAAATTAATTCAGCAAAGCTACAGGGTACAAGAAGAACACAAAAAAATCAGTTATGTTTCTATACATTTGCAATGAACAATCTAAAAGAGACATTCAGAAAACAATGCTATTTCCAATAACATCAAGAAGCATAAAGTACCTAGGAAAAAATTTAACCAATGTGAAAGATGTGTACACTGAAAACTACAAAATACACCTGAAAGAAATTAAAGACAAAAATAAAAGGAGAGGCATCCATGCTTATGGACTGGACAAGCTAATAGTATCCAGATGGCAATGCTACCCAAATTAATCTACAGACTCAGGGCAGTCCTATCAAAATTCCAACACTTTTTTCACAGAAATGGAAAAACAGATCATCAAATTCATATGGAATTCCAAGACGCCCTAGATAGCCAAGCATACTGTAAATCAACAAAGTGACACTGAGGCTTCCTGATTTCAAAACTTACTACAAAGCTATAGAAATCAAAACAGCATGACTATAACAAAACACCAGAAACTAACCAACTGTTGGCAAAGATCTGGAATCCTTGTTCATTGTTGGTGGGAATGTAAAATGGTAGAGTAACTATATGTGGGTTACCCCCAATCTAGGCACCGAGGAAGGACAGCTAAGCAGATCCCTGGCACAATTAGTGCCTGAAGAATATCTTAGTTTATAGTGTTACTACTCAGTTATTTCCTTTATATAATCCTTTATATATAAACATGTATTAGTTTATAGTCAGAACAATTAGTGCCTGAAGAATATTTTACTACTCAGTTATTTCCACATATATAATTATATCTTAGTTCACAGTCAGAGGAATGCCTAGAGCAGACATGGTACAGAGCATGAATTAAGGAATAAGCAGCTATATAGATACAAAATCTTATCTTGCTTATAGTCAGAGGAATGTCTACAGCAGACTTGGTGCAGATCATGATTTAAGGGAAAAACAGCTATACCAGGACAAGAATTTGCGTTCCAGGCGGCAGTGTTCAGTATCATAAAGATACCCGCTGTATGGCAGGCTTGGAGCAAGAGTCACTCCTCCAGAAAAGGAGGTACAGTATCTTGCATCCAGTTCTTGTGGAAAGCTGGCCTCAGGTGGGCAAGCCCACGAGCGTCCGAGGGCTTAAAGCCCCTCTGGTACAATCGCGCCTTGGTGGCTTGTATAACCGGTCAAATCTCTAGCTACTGTGCTGACTCAAAGCATCCTCCTATAGAAATCATTGGGGCTGGGCGCGGTGGCTCATGCCTGTAATCCCAGTACTTTGGGAGGCCGAGGCGGGTGGATCACGAGGTCAAGAGATCGAGACCATCCTGGTCAACATGGTGAAACCCTGTCTCTACTAAAAATACAAAAAATCAGCTGGGCATGGTGGCACATGTCTGTAATCCCAGCTACTCAGGAGGCTGAGGCAGGAGAATTGCCTGAACCCAGGACGCGGAGATTGCACTGAGCCGAGACTGCGCCATTGCACTCCAGCCTGGGTAACAAGAGTGAAACTCCGTCTCAAAAAAAAAAAAAAAGAAATCATTGGAAGCTGCCAGCAGGTGGCGGTAAACCCTGTCAGCTCTGTCGCCGCTGTACTGACTCAAAGCATCCTCGTACAGAAATTCTTAGAAGTTGCCTGCCCCTAGGTAAGAAATGTTGCACACTGTAACCTCTTCACTGTGCACAGCCCACCTCCTTGCCTCAGTAACATAATGGGCATGGACCCCTTGTTGCACATGGCCCATGTCCTTGCCTCGGTGACCTAATGGGGGTAGACTCTTTGCTTATCGCACACGATTGTCTTGACCCTATCACTGTTCTTAAGATGACCTCACTCACTACATTGCCCCCTAACTTATACCCAATAAATACAGATGCTCCTGGATGTTCGGGGCCTTGCCTGTCTCCGCTTGTAAGTGGCGTGGCCCCCCGAGCCCAGCTATGTTTTTTAGTACTTCTGTGTCTTTTCTCTTTATTTCTCAGATCCTGCACCTCAGCACAGCAATAGGGGACACCCCACAGCCCTGTAAGGCTTGACCCTACACTGTAGAAAACAGTTTGGTGGTTCCTTAAAAAGTTAAACATAGAATATATTACATGACCTAACAATTTCAATCCTAGGTATATACCCAAAAGAACTGAAAACAGGGTACGTAAATATATATACATACATTAACAACAGCCACAAGATGGAAACTAATATCCACCAATGGATAAATGCCGCGTTTTTATTGCCCACAGACTAGGAAATTCCCGGGCGGAGGAGTTCCACGGTCGCCAGCGCGGCTGTTTCGGCCAGCGCGGCTGTGCCGGCCGGGGCCGCGGCTTTGCCCCGCGCGGCTGCTTTGTCGGCGCCCTGGAGCCGCGGTTCTCCATACAAAATACACCGGTCCAGGTGCCCTTTTGGCTGGCGATTGGAGCCACGGGAAGTCGCCCATTCGCCGGTTCAAAAAGGGGACTAAGCAGAGAACCAGGACAGTAGATTCCAGGGCAAAGAAAAAAAAAAAAAAAAAGTGCCACAAACCTCATTGCCGCTGGTTAAGCCAGCGCAGTGAGTGGCCGCAGGGGAAAACAAACAGACCCCGGCGCCTCTTCAACAGGCGACTGGAACACCAACTTAAAAAAGGCTCTGAGGCAGGGAGCCTGGCGATCAGGCTCGGCTGGCCCCACCCCCACAAAAGAACAGCAACCAGAAACTCTGGATTGAGAGTTTCACAGCAAGCGCAGCTGAACCCGGGACGGTCCAGCTCTGTGGGGGAGGGGCGTCCGCCATTACCCAGGCAGCCCGCCGTTGCCAAGGCAACCCACCACAGCAAAGAGACTCCGCCTCAAGAGAGGCGGGCCACCATCGCCAAAGCAGTTCTAACTACACCCATATAAACAGGACTGCAGGGAAGTTCACTGGGCAGCGGGGCGGAGCCCACAGCAGCTCAGCAAAGCTGCTATAGGCCGACAGTGACTAGGCTGCCTCCTTGCTGGGCTGGGCAGGTATGCACAAAAAAAAAAAAAAAAAAAAAAAAAAAAGGCGGCAGCATAACGGAAACTCATAAATAAAGCCCTAAATCCCTGGGACAGAGCACCTGGGAACAAAAAGCAGTTTATGAGTTCTGCTGCAGCAGACCTAAAAGTAACCTGCCCAGCAGCTCTGAATGAACAACAACAGAGCTCACAGCTCACCATTTGAGCTCCTATAAAGAAGAGACCGTCTCCTCAAGCAGCTCCCTGACCCCTATATATCCAAAAAGACACCTCATAAAAGACAGATCAGATTGACACTAGGCGGGTATCCGTCTGGGACAAAGATAGCAGAAGAAGAAAACTGGTAACAACCCTCACTGTTCAGCAGCTGCTGCAGGTGAACCCCAGACAAGCAGGGCCTGGAGTGAACCTCAGCAGACCTACAGCAGAGGGGCCGGACTGTCACAAGGAAAACCAAGAAACAGAAATAACCTCATCATCAACAAACAGAACGTCAATCTGAAAGATTTGAGACCCAATCTGAAAGCCAGCAACTACAAAGTCGACAGGTGGATAAATCCTTAAAGATGGGAAGAAACCAGCGCAAAAAGGATGAAAACACCCGAAACCAGAACACCTCTCCTCCTAAAAGGGATCACAACTCCTCACCAGCAAGGGAACAAGGTTGGATGGAGAACGAGTGTGATGAAATGACAGAATCAGACTTCAGAAGGTGGGTAGTAAGAAACTTCTGTGAACTTAAAGAACATGTTCTAACCAAATGCAAAGAAACTAAGAACCTTGAAAAAAGATTTGACGAAATGCTAACGAGAATGGACAAAATAGAAAGGAATATAAGTGAATTGATGGAGCTGAAAAACGCAACACGAGAACTTCGCGAAGCAGGCACAAGTATCAACAGCCGAATTGACCAAGCAGAAGAAAGGATATCAGAGGTCGAAGATCAACTCAATGAAATAAAATGGGAAGGCAAGACTGGAGAAAAAAGGGTAAAAAGGAATGAACAAAGTCTCCAAGAAATGTGGGACTATGTGAAAAGATCTAATCTACGTTTGATACGCGTACCCGAATGCAACGAAGAGAATGAATCCAAGCTGGAAAATACTCTTCAGGATATTATCCAGGAAAACTTCCCCAACCTAGCAAGGCAGGCAAACATTCAAGTCCAGGAAATACAGAGAACACCACAAAGATATTTGTCAAACCCCAAGGCACATAATCGTCAGATTCACCAGGGTCGAAATGAAGGAGAAAATACTAAGGGCAGCCAGAGAGAAAGGTCGGGTTACCCATAAAGGGAAGCCCATCAGACTCACAGCAGATCTCTCAGCAGAAACCCTACAAGCCAGAAGAGAGTGGGGGCCAATATTCAACATCCTTAAAGAAAAGAACTTTCAACCCAGAATCTCCTATCCAGCCAAACTAAGCTTCATAAGTGAAGGAAAAATAAAATCCTTTGGGAACAAGCAAGCACTCAGAGATTTCGTCACCACCAGGCCAGCTCTACAAGAACTCCTGAAAGAGGCTCTACACATATAAAGGAACAACAAGTACCAGCTCAACTAAAGGGCAAAACACCCAGGTAGCACCAAAATGGCAGTATCAAATTCACACATAACAATATTAACCCTAAATGTAAATGGACTAAATGCCCCAATCAAAAGACACAGACTGGCAAATTGGATAAAAAGACAAAACCCATTGGTGTGCTGTATCCAGGAAACCCATCTCACATGCAAGGATACACAAAGGCTCAAAATAAAGGGATGGAGGAAGATTTACCAAGCAAATGGAGAGCAAAAAAAAGCAGGAGTTGCAATTCTCATCTCTGATAAATTAGACTTTAAAGCAACAAACATCATAAGAGACAAAGAGGGACATTACATAATGGTAAAAGGATCAATGCAACAAGAAGAGCTAACGATCCTAAATACATACGCACCCAATACAGGAGCACCCAGATACATAAGGCAAGTTCTTAATGACTTACAAAGAGACTTAGACTCCCACACAATAATAGTGGGAGACTTTAACACCCCATTGTCAACATTAGACAGATCAACCAGACAGAAAATTAACAAGGATATCCAGGACTTGAACTCAGACCTGGACCAAGCAAACCTAATAAACATTTACAGAACTCTCCACCCCAAGTCCACAGAATATACATTCTTCTCAGCACCACGTCACACCTACTCTAAAATTGACCACACAATTGGGAGTAAATCACTCCTCAGCAAATGCAAAAGAACGGAAACCATAACAAACAGTCTCTCAGACCACAGTGCAATCAAGTTAGAACTCAGAATTCAAAAACTAACCCAGAACCGCATAGCTTCATGGAAACTAAACAACTTGCTCTTGAATGTTGACTGGATAAACAATGAAATGAAGACAGAAATAAAGATGTTCTTCGAAACCAACGAGAATGAAGACACCACATACCAGACTCTCCGGGACACATTTAAAGCAGTCTCTAGAGGAAAATATATAGCAATCAGTGCCCACATGAGAAGCAAGGAGAGATCAAAAATTGACACCCTATCATCAAAACTGAAAGAGCTAGAGGAGCAAGATCAAAAAAACTCAAAGTCTAGCAGAAGACAAGAAATAGCTAAGATCAGAGCAGAACTGAAGGAGATAGAGACACAAAAAACCCTTCAAAAAAATCAATAAATCCAGGAGCTGGTTTTTGGAAAAGATCAATAAAATAGACCACTAGCCAGATTAATAAAAAAGAAAAGAGAGAATAACCAAATTGATGCAATAAAAAACGATAAAGGGGATATCACCACAGATTCCACAGAAATTCAAACCATCATCAGAGATTATTACAAACAACTCTATGCACACAAACTAATAAACCTGGAAGAAATAGATAAATTCCTGGACACTTGCCTCCTGCCAAGCCTAAACCAGGAAGAAACCGAAACCCTGAACAGACCCATAACAAGGTCTGAAGTTGAGGCAGCAATTAAGAGCTTACCACCCAAAAAAAGCCCAGGTCCAGATGGGTTCACAGCTGAATTCTACCAGACATACAAAGAGGAGCTGGTACCATTTCTTCTGAAACTATTCCAAACAATACAAAAAGAGGGAATTCTTCCCAAATCATTTTATGAGACCAACATCATCCTGATTCCAAAACCCAGCAAAGACTCAACAAGAAAAGAAAATTTCAGGCCAATATCCATGATGAACATAGATGCAAAAATCTTCAATAAAATACTGACAAGCCGATTGCAACAGCACATCAAAAAGCTTATCCACCATGATCAAGTAGGCTTCATCCCGGGGATGCAAGGCTGGTTCAACATACGCAAGTCTATAAACGTAATTCACCACATAAACAGAACCAAAGACAAAAACCACATGATTATCTCAATTGATGCAGAGAAGGCCTTTGACAAAATTCAACAGCCCTTTATGCTAAAAACCCTCAATAAGCTAGGTATCAATGGAACGTATCTCAAAATAATAAAAGCTATTTATGACAAACCAACAGCCAATATCATACTGAATGGGCAAAAACTGGAAGCATTCCCCTTGAAATGTGGCACCACACAAGGATGCCCTCTCTCACCACTGCTATTCAATATAGTATTAGAAGTTTTAGCCAGAGCAATCAGACAAGAAAAAGAAATAAAGGGCATTCAAATAGGAAAGGAGGAAGTCAAATTGTCTCTATTTGCAGACGACATGATTGTATATCTAGAAGACCCGGTCGTCTCAGCCCCAAACCTCCTGAAACTGATAAGCAAGTTCAGCAAAGTCTCAGGATACAAAATCAATGTGCAAAAATCACAAGCATTCCTATACACCAATAACAGACTTAAAGAGAGCCAAATCAAGAATAAACTTCCATTCACAATTGCCACAAAGAGAATAAAATACCTAGGAATACAACTAACAAGGAATGTAAAGGACCTCTTCAAGGAGAACTACAAGCCACTGCTCAACGAAATAACAGAGGACACAAACAGATGGAGAAACATTCCATGTTCATGGTTAGGAAGAATCAATATCGTGAAAATGGCCATACTGCCCAAAGTAATTTACAGATTCAATGCTATCCCCATCAAGCTACCAATGACCTTCTTCACAGAACTGGAAAAAACCACCTTAAACTTCATATGGAACCAAAAGAGAGCCCGCATAGCCAAGTCAATTCTAAGCAAAAAGAACAAAGCAGGAGGCATCACACTACCAGACTTCAAACTATGCTACAAGGCTACAGTAATCAAAACAGCATGGTACTGGTACCAAAACAGAGATATAGACCAATGGAACAGAACAGAGGTCTCGGAGGCAACACAACATATCTACAACCATCTGATCTTTGACAAACCAGACAAAAACAAGCAATGGGGAAAAGATTCCCTGTTCGATAAATGGTGTTGGGAAAGCTGGCTAGCCATGTGCAGAAAGCAGAAACTGGACCCCTTCCTGACACCTTACACTAAAATTAACTCCAGATGGATTAAAGACTTAAATATAAGACCTAACACCATAAAAACCCTAGAAGAAAATCTAGGCAAAACCATTTAGGACGTAGGTGTAGGCAAGGACTTCATGACCAAAACACTAAAAGCATTGACAACAAAAGCCAAAATAGACAAATGGGACCTAATCAAACTCCACAGCTTCTGCACAGCAAAAGAAACAATCATTAGAGTGAATCGGCAACCAGCAGATTGGGAAAAAATTTTTGCAGTTTACCCATCTGACAAAGGGCTAATATCCAAAATTTACAAAGAACTAAAACAGATTTACAAGAAGAAAACTAACAAGCCCATTCAAAAGTGGGCAAAGGATATGAACAGACACTTTACAAAAGAAGACATACGTGAGGCCAACAAACATATGAAAAAATGCTCATCATCACTGGTCATCAGAGAAATGCAAATCAAAACTACATTGAGATACCATCTCACGCCAGTTAGAATGGCGATCATTAAAAAATCTGGCGACAACAGATGCTGGAGAGGATGTGGAGAAATAGGAACACTTTTATACTGTTGGTGGGAGTGTAAATTAGTTCAACCATTGTGGAAGACAGTGTGGCGATTCCTCAAGGACCTAGAAATAGAAATTCCATTTGACCCAGCAATCCCATTACTGGGTATATATCCAAAGGATTACAAATCGTTCTACTATAAGGACACGTGCACACGAATGTTCATTGCAGCACTGTTTACAATAGCAGAGACCTGGAACCAACCCAAATGCCCATCGACGATAGACTGGATAGGGAAAACGTGGCACATATACACCATGGAATATTATGCAGCCATGAAAAACGATGAGTTTGGGTCCTTTGTAGGGACATGGATGACCCTGGAAACCATCATTCTCAGCAAACTGACAGAAGAGCAGAAGATCAAACACCGCATGTTCTCACTCATAGGCATGTGTTGAACAATGAGAACACATGGACACAGGGAGGGGAGCACTACACACTGGGGTCAGTTGGGGGGAAATAGGGGAGGGACGGTGGGGGGTGGGAAGCTGGGGAGAGATAGCAAGGGGAGAAATGCCAGATGTAGGTGATGGGGAGGAAGGCAGCAAATCACACTGCCACGTGTGTTCCTATGCAACAATTTTGCATGTTCTTCACATGTACCCCAAAACCTAAAATGCAATAAAATAAATGGGAAAAAAATAAAATAAAAAAAAAGAAAAGGCCACAAAGTGTATTATTTCTTTTATACTAAATATCCTGAATAGGTGAATGCACAGACACATAAGGCAGATTGGTGATTGCCATGAGCAGGGATGGGGAGTAACAATGGGGTGATTAATGGATACATATAGCGTTTCCCTTGGGTGAGACAAAAATGTTTTGGAAATAGAGGTGGTAGTTGCACAACACTATAAATGTACTAACTGGTCACTGAATTTTACCCCCTCTTAAAAAGTTGTATGACGCCATCTTTCTTTAAAAAAAAAAAAAAACAAAACCCAAATATATATGTACACAAACACACAGGAACAAAGTCTGGGAGGACAATACTAAAATATTAATAAGTTACCAGCCTGGCCAACAGGGTAAAACCCCATCTCTACTAAAAATAAAAAAATCAGCCAGGCATGGTGGGGCATGCCTGTAATTCCAGCTACTTGGGAGGCAGAGGCAGAAGAATCACTCGAACCCGGGATGCAGAGGTTGCAGTGAGCAGAGGTTGCACCACTAAATTCCAGGCTAGGCGGCAGAGAGAGACTGACTAAAAAAAAAATTAATTATTTTCCCTGGGCAGCAACATTATAACATAATTATCAGCCTTGCCAAATATCTTACACTTTTTAAAGCCAACACGGAAGAAGAGAACTAAAGATGTCAACCATTTGGCCTCTACAGGTATGAAAAATCTGGTCTTTTTCTCCCAAAAGAGAATCTGGGATTCCCAGACAGAACTGTATGGATTAACAGGAATCTTCTAGGTATAAAGCCACATTTCCACATCTGTTTTTGTCTTATTCAGACAGAGCCTTACCTACAGATACCTGTAGGCATTTGATAAAGCCTGCCTATTCCTGGAGCACTTTGCTGTGGGTAACCCCTCATATAGGCACCGATAAATGAGAGCTACGCAGAACCCTGGCACAGTTAGGGCTTAAGGAATATCTCACTTTATAGTGTTACACTCAGCTATTTCCTGTTATATAATCCTTTACAAATCATATATTAGTTTATAGAAATAGGGCTTGAAGGTTCCCTTTATATAATCCTCTATTTATAATCATTAATAGTTGATAGTATGAATGCCTAAAGAATATTTCCCTACATATATACCTATAATTATATCTAGTTTATAATCAGAGGAATGCCTAGAGTGGACACAGTACAGAGCATGAATTAAGGGATAAGCAGCTTATAATCGGTGGAATGTCTAGAGCAGACACAGTGCAGAGCATGATTTAAGGGAAAAACAGTTATACCAGGACAAGAATCCATGGCCCAGGCGGCAGCGTTTAGTATCGTAAAGATACCCGCTGCATGGCAGGCTTGGGGCGAGAGCCACTCCTCCTGATAAAGGAGTTGTAGGACCTTGCTCCAGTTCTTGTGGAAGGCTGCCCTCAGAACGGCAATCCACCTTGGTGACTGTGAACTTTACCAACTCTTGCTACTACGCTGCTTGAAAAGCATCTTCCCATAGAATCCATTGGAAGCTGCCAGAAGGTGGCGGTAACCTTGACAGCTCTGTCACTGCTATGTGACTTAAAGCATCCTCCTATAAATCTTCTTAGAAGTAGTTTTCCCATAGATAGAAGTATCGCACACTGCATCCTCTACACTGCGCATGGCCCACCTTCAAGCCTCGGTGACCTAATGGGGGTGGATCCCTTACTACACAGGGCCCTTGCCTTCGTGGGAACGGGCCCCTTGCTGTGCACTGTCCACCTCCCGGCCTAGGTGACCTAATGGGGGTGGACCCTATGTTTTATTGCTCACGACCCTATCACTATCCTTAAAGATGATTTCACTCACTGCCCTGCCCCCTAACCTATACACAATACATACTCACGCTTCTGGACATTCGGGGCCTCGCCTGACTCCGCTCATAGGTGGCGTGGCATCTCGAGCCCAGCTGCGTTTTCTTTGTACTTCTGTGTCCTATCTCTTTATTTCTCGGATCCTGCGCCTCACCATAGCATAAGGCTCACCCCATGACTCTGTGGGGCACTCAGCCTTACATCTGGCTCCCAGCGTGCCCTATACTTTGCCACCATGATTCCTTTTCATGTACAGAACCCTCCCCACTGCATAGCTGCCTGCCAGTGTCATCACCCAAATGTAAGGCACAAAAACACATTCTCAAGGACTTTGGCATCCAATTTGAAAAAAAATTTTTTCTTAGGACTTTTGAAGACAAGATTGGAATAATTAATGGAAATATTTCTAGTACATATGACCAAAAATTATGGGCTTCTTTGTAGTCCAGTACTCTAGGTGATAGGAAGGAAAGAATGTAGACCTTCCACTCAGACTTCGATCCCCATCTCGATTCTCAGGCTCACTATGAAAAAGACCTTAGAGGCATCCCGTAGCTATTCTGAGCTTCAGCAGCTATCAAGGTCATTACAAGGACTGAATAAGGTATTGTCGGTAACACACCTGGAATGGCATCTGGCACATGCCTGCCATCATCATTAGTTAACAGTACTGATAAAAAACAGTGCTCCAAGAGGAATCACTTACATGGACCAATTCCTCATCATCTCGAGCAGAGTAAATAGCAAATCTCCTTTCCAATGTAGCCTGCAGGTTATCTTGCTCACTGGCTGAAAGATCTGCATTAACTGTAAATGTTCCAATGAACCTGGAGAGAAAGCAGGCATTCCTTGTGTCAGAGGTCAGGGCAAAGGGGAATTTTTATTCTTTTACAGCCAAGAAAATCAAAAGAGGGAGTGAATCATGAGACCCACCTGCCTCTGTCCTACTTTCTCCAGCCTGTCTGGCTAACTCCTATCATCACTGCAGACCCAGCTCAGACTTTACCTCCTTGGGGAGCCTTCCAGATCTCCCAGCTGAGAAAAGCGCCACTGCTCTGTGAGCCTGCAATCCCCAGAACGCTCCTTCCAGGGCACTCCTCATGTCACCCTGTAATTACCTGGTATATGTTTGTCTCCTCACCAGTCTAGGAGCTCTACCAGGACAGGATCATGCCTAACATTTCTCTATCTTCAATGCCGTGCCCACCACCTGATACACAGTTATCACCTCAAGTCTGTGGAAGTGACCTGAACCCAGCCTCTGAGAGAAACACAAATCCCACACTCGCCAGCTCTGCAGGACAGGCAGAGGGCCTTACCACTTCACCAGGTTTGAGAGGTAATAGGTGTCCACATCTCGAGGCGGCACTCTGGTAAAGCGGGATGGGACGACGGAGAGGCCAATAGCATGCAGATCTGGCTGGCTGCAGATGTTATTTCGATAGAAGCCATTTGCTAGCAGGCAGAGAAGGTGAACCTGTAAAGAGGAAAGGAGGAAGGGGCAGCATGGAAGGCCAGAGACCAGGAGAATTTTTGCTGCCAAAGTCAACATCCTGTGGGCAAGAAATATGTGCTGCCATTTCTAAGTATAAGAAAGTGAAGCCGGGCGCGGTGGCTCAAGCCTGTAATCCCAGCACTTTGGGAGGCCGAGGCGGGTGGATCACGAGGTCAAGAGATCGAGACCATCCTGGTCAACATGGTGAAACCCCGTCTCTACTAAAAATACAAAAAATTAGCTGGGCATGGTGGCGCGTGCCTGTAATCCCAGCTACTCAGGAGGCTGAGGCAGGAGAATTGCCTGAACCCGGGAGGCGGAGGTTGCGGTGAGCCGAGATCGCGCCATTGCACTCCAGCCTGGGTAACAAGAGCGAAACTCCGTCTCAGGAAAAAAAAAAAAAAAAAAAAAAAAAAGAAAGTGAAAATACTAGTATTGGCCACTTCCCAAGCCTGTCTTTCACCCTCTCTTCTTCTCCACGTATACTCACTCCTTCAAAGGAATCATCAAAACTCAACGTTTCAAAATACAAACTGCTTTGTTTTCCAAGAGGTCTTGTCTTTTAGAGATACATACTGAAAGATTTCTGGATGAAATGCTGCCATGTCTGGGGTTTGCTCACCACAATCAGAAGGCAAGGCAAGTAGGGTGGAGCTGGGAGACTGCTGGGAGCCTGTGGAAGCTGGCGGCAGGATACTGCTCACTGGGCTCACTGGGCTGCTCTCACCATCTCTCTGTGTGTTTGAGCTCAACCTTCTCTGTCACAGGCTCCACATCTCCGCCCCTCCTCTGATCCCAAACTCCATGCTTCATCCACCTACTGAAATGATTATGTGACCTCTTACCCTCCTTCCACATGCAGCTTTGCATCATTTTCCCTTCAATATTGGCTTCCTCCTCCCCCAGTGACAGTCTCCCTATTTTCATCAATAGTGCTGCCTCTCTCCCCTCACTGGGCTTCAAACCTGGGAGTCATCTTCCCTTTCTTTCATCTCCAGCACTCACCAAGAGGTAAAAGGCACACAGCTATCCCATTTCGTGCCCTAGGCCTGAGGGGAGTGGGGGGCAGCCCCTCTCTAACCTCATTACCATCCTTGTACCTCTAGATTTCTGCAGCAGCAGCACACAAAGCATCACCCCCATCCCATTACTAATCCTCTCTGGCAGCCCACTATCCATCAGAGGGAAATCGAATCCCCCAACACCTATACACTCCACACACACGCAGGTAAGCTGGGTGTCTCGCCGTCCCTCACAACTTCACTAGTCTTCAACTCCTTCTTCTGGACTCTGCTGTAATCCTTTCTCCTATATAAATCCTTCCCTAGCTCCACAGAGCCATACTGATCTCTCTCACTGTTCCAGGCATAGTCTTGAGTTTCTCTGTTTGGAAGTCCTTTTTCCATCTAGAGATCATACTCCTTAACTGCAGGAAGTAAGCTTTAACCAAGTCTCTATCCCCACCATGCCAAGCACCTTGCTAGGTGTGTACAGGTGTTCAATAACTATCAGCTAAAGTCAAAAGCCAGTGCCTGCAGCTGGGATTAGAACTAATGATATTAAATGGTTGAAAGGAGAGATGGAAGGCAAGTGCCTGTTATTTAGCATCTGCTGCATGCCAGGCATTATGCCGCAACTTACCTTACCTATAATACACACCCACCCTCCGAGGCAGACACTATTACTACCCCCACTTCCCAGGTGAGGACACAAAGCCTCAGAGAGAGTAAGAAACTTGCCAAGGCCACAGCAAAGCCAGAAAGAGCAGCAAAGCCAGAAATAAAGCCTCAGTGAACACAAGCTTTTTCTACCCATGAGAAACACTGTCCCTCCCCACCACGCGTAGCCCATACCTTATGTGTGTCCTCATGGACCTCTTTATTGAAACGTTTCATCGCCCTCCGAAGATATGTCTCAAACTCCATTTTTATCTTTTCGCTGCAACACATAGTGAAACATCTGGGAATGAAGTGGAGAATTGAAACCAGATCCCATTCCCCCAGGCAATTCCTTCTCCTCAGATGACAGTGAATCACTCACTGTTTCCCGACACAAGGCTGTGTTACTCAAGTCCATCTGCAAGCCAGCTATTTCCTGCAGGCTCTTCTGCTCCCTGTCACCCGCAAACCTTAGCCTGGGACATTCTGTACCCAGGCGACCCTCCTCTCAACCAGCAGCAGATCACACCTCACCCACATGCCTCAAAGCTCACTTCTTCAAGAATTCTCTGGCTGTCCAACTCTTCTAACTACTGACTCCCTCCTTAGCAACCATTACCTTTATTAAGGTTAAATTAACACACAGTCATTTACGTGACACTGTTCTAGTGTAAAACCTCTTTCAGTCTGTATCGCATGATTCTTTAAGACAACTTGACACTTCTTGAATGATTTATATTATCTCCTTCTTCTGTGCCTCATAATGTGCTCATCACAAAGTGGAATTCATTAACCCATTAACTACCAGGCATTGTGCTCCATATTCTCAAGCCATCAGAAGCTGCAGAGGTACTCGGGATGCTGGGAAGGATAGGGGCTCCCTACCACGGCGGGCATTGCCTCCAGTCCTGCAGCATGGCATGGTAGGGAAAGCGTGAATGCCAAGTCAATGAGAAGGATTAGGTCTCAGCTCTTCCATTACCGGCTGAGTGACTCCTGAAACATTACTCTATGTGTCTAAGCCTCTGGCCCCTCATTCATAACACTGTTCTAAGGATTAGATAAGATAATGAATGACCTGCTCAATCCTTGGCACAAAGGAGTTTCGCCTCCTCATCCCCTGCCCAGCCAAGACATGAAAGTGTCTCATTATCTAACGATAAATCAGGCTCCTGACCCAAGGTTCTCCACCACCTTGATAGTCAGTCCTGGTCCCCTACAAGCTTCTCAAAAGTCCTCCTAAGCAGCAGCTGTTGCCCACTACATGTGACAGGAGCCAAGAAGCAAGGACCTAAGCTTACCTTCTTTCTCTTGTCTTCGCCTGCTCTGGTGTTTCAATCTCTATCTCCACTGGCTTCACAGGCAGAAGAGATGGAGAGAAGGCTGTGCTTTCTTTTCCGTCACCTAGCACAGGCTCACTAAGTTCTATGAACAAGCATTTTAAAAAATCAGTAATAGTAATAACAACAATAATAGCTACTGTACTGAAAAAAATCAAGGTTCTGCTAGGAAAGAGGAAGTGAGGCATGGATGTGAGAGAGACAGCCCACAGAGACCCCTAGGCATGCCCTATTCTGAGTCCTCCCATGTGCCAGGCACTGTGCTGAGTGTTGTATATTCATGTGTCTCATTTAACCCACACAACCCAGGCAGTCTTTAGGTGAGGCCCTAAAGCACGCAGATACTGGGTTGAATCAGACACAGACCCCTCTATCAAAAAGCTGACACTCATGCATGTATGTATATACTTAAAACTCTTTAAAAAAAAAAAAAAAAAAAAAACCAAACGAGAATCATCTCTTTTTCTCTGTATTACTACAGTAACACTTAGCACAATTTGCTTTGCATAGTGTCATGACTTAGGTGTTCATCTTTCATTCTCAATCATAAACTTGCAAGTGACAAGAAGTATATCTTTTTCATCTTTTCACCTCCTACATTGCTTGTATACAGTAGCTGAAAAGGACTGAGCTTGCTGAACTAGATCTAACTGAAAACTTCATTAGTGAAAATTTCTTAAAACAGGCTCTGGGCCTAGAAGCCATGACACCTCACTGGTAAAGAACACATCTAATGCCAGATCTTGGTCTCTATATACAAATCCCTATTAAAATAAACCACAGCTTCTTGGAGGAAAAAAAGGCTGGTTAGTCTAGAGCCAAGAAAAATGTAAGCTGAACAAAAATGTTCTCAAAGACTAATGAGGCCATGTCAAAAGGACATGGTAGTATAGCTAGCATAAAGGTAGCATGACTAGTAGAGGAACAACCTGACATTAGAGGTGACTTAATCAATGTGGCATGAGGTTTAAAGCATCACCTATGAAGGAGTCTTGCCAAAAAAAAAAGGTTAAACAAAACTAAATCATGCCTTTGGACTTGGTTTACAAGAAATACAGAGGATACTGAGACAATTTTAACAACATCATGAGATGTGTGACTGCTTATCAGACAAAACCAGAACATGAGACACTCTACAAAACAGAAAGACTAGGACCCTTCGAAAAAGGCAGTGCTATGAAAAGCAAAACAAGGCGGTCGGTGGGAGCTACTGCTCTACGTGAAGAGACAAAAGAGACATAACCACCAAATACAAGGCTTGGTTGGATCTTGGTGTGGCAAAAGAAACAGTTATAAAGAATGTTTTTATAACAATTGGGGATTGTTTTTCATTTTCTTAGGTGTGATGAGGTCATTCTGTCATGCAAGAGGATGTCTAATTATTAGGAAATGCATGCTGAAGTATTCAGCAGTGGAATATCAGGATATCTACAACTTATTTTCAAATGGTTCCACAATGAATATTTATAGAGAGAAACATACATTCAATGTGACAAAATGTTAATGTACCTAGGTGAAGAGTACATATATTACATTTTTTCACTTGTTTGATAAACTTGAACATTTCAAGATAAAAAGGTGAGGAAAAGACAGGACAGACAGAAGGCATCAGGAGTGATAACATTAGCTGGTATTTACTGTGAGTGTATGATACGACAGGCCCATTACATTCGCAAACATTATTTTCCCCACAACAATCCTACAGACTATACTGTGAATGGCTAACATTCAACATTCAGTGTTTACAGAATGTTACCAATGAGAAAACTCAGTTTAGAGAGGTGAAGTTACTTGCTCAGATTAAATGACTCACTCACACTGCTACCTAAGGGGCAAAGTTGAGTGCTGAATCCAGGTCTAACTACTTTCAAAGCCTGTGCTCCTTTTCTTAAATAGTGCTGCCTCTCTATTTATACCTACTGCATTGACAGTCACCAGAGGAAGAGCCTTCTTTGATAACTTGGTCATGAGTTTTTCCACATATCAAATCAAGTCCCTAGTCCAACCTCATCTGTGGTCTAGGTTGCTCAAAAGACAACAGGATTACAATTAGTGATTTGACTCCAACCAGAATCAAACAAACAACAACAACAAAACAGAACCAAACAGTTCTGAAAACAAAGAAAGATGTTTTACCTTCCACCTCTTCCCAGTCATCTTCACTTTCTTCCTCTTCTTCGTTGCTGTCTTCATTCACGGTAGCCCCTCTCTTCAGATGGTGTGCCTTTTTGAGGTCACTTGGAAAGTCCCTGTGTAAAGACCACAGGAAGATGAAGAAGGCTCAGACATCCTAGTGTTCCATTCAAGCTAAATGGAATTTTTTAAAGTCCTCCTATTTATTGAGAATCTGTTGCAATTATTTAAAAATGATTAGTAAGCTCTGAGCATCACTTTCTCCAATAACTTGTGTCTCAAAATCTCATCAAGATGTGCTCTGATCAACTGTCTAATCAATACCAGATGTGCTACCAAATAACCCTACAATTGAGATCTGTGTGAAAGAAAACAGCTATGCCTGGACATAACAAGGAAAAGCTGGAAGACCCAAAATAATAGCATGAGTTCCAGAACTGTGATATCTGTGTGATACATGTGCAGTTGGAGGCTAGAAAGAAGAGAATAAAATTTACATTTCCTTATCAACTACTATAAGCCAACTCAGATATCCTTTCCATCTTTAAGAAATATAATGTAAGGAGACTGAAGTTTGTAGCAGGGATGTGACTACATATAGGTAAGTCATAAATAACAAGAGACACAGACAGCAAGCTAGCTAAGTAGATAACAACATAGATAAGTAGCTGCTAAACAATGGCTCAAGACTAAGTACTTGCTAACATGTAATATACTTCTGCAAATTAATATACAAAATGTGTCCAGAGTATCCAGTTACTTTTAACTTGTGTAAACTCTGGCATTTGGTACCAAGTGAGAATATTATCTAGGATTTTGGCATAATAAAATAATCATCAATCTTGAGATATAACAACACACTCTTTTTTAGGGTATGACTTTCTCTCAACACCACAGTAATAAAAATTTCCCTTAGAATGAACATAGCAGAAATGACTACAGTCAATGCTCAGGGGAGAGGGAAAGGGAGACCCAGAACTTTCCTTGACAGTATTGTGGCCTATCTCTGTGTATATGTCTCTGGAGATAGAATTCAAGTAGTGAGGGGAGGCAACTGGAAAGCAGTAAGCACAGAGGCATTCTTCAGAAAGGTCTAGGGAAGGCCAGGTACAGTGGCTCATGCCTGTAATCTCAGCACTTCAGGAGGCTGAAATGGGTAGATCGCCCGAGGTCAGGAGTTTGACACCAACGTGGTGGAACTCTATCTCTACTAAAAATATAAAAATTAGCCGGCATGGTGTCGGGCGCCTGTAGTCCCACCTACTCAGGAGACTGAGACAGGAGAATCACTTGAACCTGGGAGAGGCGGAGGTTGCAGTTAACCAAGACTGCGTCACTACACTTCAGCCTGGGTGACAGAGCGAGACTGTCTCAAAAAAGAAAAGAAATGTCTAAGGAAAAGGAGAAGTGATGAACCATGTGGAAAATCAGCATGCGGTCCCCTGTCCCCTCCTGTGCCCTCTACTGGACTACTCTCCCGTGCCCGGACTACAGACTGCTGGAAAAGCCGATACTAAGTAGATAACAACATAGGTAAACAGCTGGCTAAACAGTGAGCGAGGATTTGTTTATGAAGCAAAGGAACAACTACTCCTCTGTTCTTCCTCTTCTCCCCACCCTTCAACTTTCTTAGGAGGCAGATAATCAAGTGTTCCCTGGGCTCATATTCATTGCTCACAATGTATTAATATAAATGTTCATTCATTGCAAAAATATTTGTTCAGTTTCTGTCAAATAAAAGGCTCTGTAATCAATGCTACAGGGCCTTTTGAACCCCACATGGTTCCAGCCCTCTGAGAGGTGACAGGGCAGTAAGCCTGGGTATGTGGTATAACAATAACTGGCAGACATATTACACTCCCCAGAAGTGCCACAGGAAATCAGAGGACAGAAGAGGGAAGAATCAATGAAGCCTCTAGAGTAGGTGGCTTCGGATCTGCATCTTCAAGATGGAAGCCAGCAAGTACTCCAGGTAGAGGGAATACCATGAGCACAATGCAGGTGTAGAAAGTACAAGAATGTGTTCAGTGAATGACAAGAAGCCCAGGTGGGTTAGAGAAGAGTGTGCTTGAGGACAGCTGCATGAGATAAAGCTGGAATGGCAGGTGAATATTTCATATATATCTAATATTTTTGTGTAGTAGAAAGAGTACTGGACCAGGAGTCGGAAGACCTGGGTTCTCCTGCTTTTGCCACTGTCTGGCTGTGGAAGTATGAATAAATCACTTCTGCAGGCATCACTGTTCTTATCTGAAAAGTTTCCAGCTCTTACTCGTCTGAGTTGTACCTAAAAGAGTTTAAAGATCCAATCTTCCATGTACCCCAGTGACAAGTAAGAATAGAGGTTTTCATTATTCACAACTGTCTGATGGGAACAATCAGGACCCAAGACAAAGCTTTGTAGGCATCTCACCTAACGTCATCCCCATCGCTGAGGGCTTCATCCTTTATAACCTTGAGGTTTTCAGATTTAACAGTCACCTTGGCCACTTTCTTTTTTGCTGGACCATCTGCTGAACCCCCAGGATCACTGCAGCCTCTCTTCCTCTTTCCCTGTGAAACTTTGGAGAGAAGGCTCTTCTTTGGGGGTTTCTCATCTTCAAAGGCATCTAGTTGATCAAACAGAACAAGAAGTGAGGGGTGGAAGGAAAGGTGGAGGCAGTGCAGCTTATGGGCAGCAGCATGAAAAGGCTCTACGACCTGTTTCCAAACCCCATCTCCATCACCTGTTCGCCATCCCGTCTGGTCAGCAACTAGCTCTCTGCTTCTTCCCACCTGCGGCTAGTCTATGCTCCTTTATTAGCACTTTACTTCTCCTACAACTACAGAAAACACCATAGGACTCAAACCAAACCTAACTTCCAGATCTGAAATGTCGGCTAACCTCCAGCCAGGAAAACACAAAGTCCATTCCTTAGCACCCTATTTATTTATTATCTGCCAAGACTAATTATTTGTCTTAGGGATAATGTACTCCTCTTAAGCAAAATGTTAAGTTCATAAACATGTCCAAGTTTCACCACAACACCATTACTGTTAATCACATCTCTGCCATCCTTCAAACTGCTCAAAACATACTGCTCTGAAACCTTTCCAATCCAACCCAAATGGCACTCATATACCAACCACCTCAGCAAAGTTACAGTTGGAAAAAGACAGCGATAATTCAAAAGTATTTTATTAAAATAGTTTTTTGTTAAAAGGAAATAAAAAATGTGTAAGTTGCTGGTTTTAGTCAAATTGAGTATCTAAAAGTATAGTTTGTTTACATATAATAAGTATATCAATACATTAGTTTTAATATGTTGCAATATGGCAGGGAAGGATAGTTTTCTATTTTGTAAATATATTCACACAAATTATCTTGAATCTGAAATAAATGTTTTGTCTTTGTATGACACTGCTTCAATTAATTTTACAAAACAAAAATACCTTTTATTGAGGTTCCAAGAGGGACTGCAGTATTAACCTAAAATGTCAAATTATTTAATAATACAGTCTTTTCATTGTTTGTCTTGCTAACTTTCTGGAAAGGTATTTATATTCCGCAAGAATATACTTTTGCAAGAGGGGAAAAAAAAAAAAGACTCCCTTCTGATCTAAATGAAACCATGATTAAATGTTAATAAAGTTCGTATCATAGGAGCATTTGTTTTAATGCTAAATCAATGATTCCATTGTTTCTTTAAATGTTTTATAAAAAAGGAATTTATGCATTCCCTTTTTTTTTTTTTTTGAGACGGAGTTTCACTATGTTACCCAGGCTGGAGTGCAATGGCGTGATCTCGGCTCACCGCAACCTCCGCCTCCTGGGTTCAGGCAATTCTCCTGCCTCAGCCTCCTGAGTAGCTGGGATTACAGGCACGCACCACCATGCCCAGCTAATTTTTTGTATTTTTTTTTTTTTTTTGGTAGAGACGGGGTTTCGCCATGTTGACCAGGATGGTCTCGATCTCTTGACCTCGTGATCCACCCGCCTCGGCCTCCCAAAGTGCTGGGATTACAGGCTTGAGCCACTGCGCCCGGCCAACATTCCCATTTTTAAACATGTTAATGTAAACCAAAAAATAAGGAAAAATTTTGGAGTACAAAATATTTCAAAATTACTTTTTTCAAATCTGAGCACAGACTGCCTATTCCAACGCCAGAGGCTGCAAAAAGCTTAAGATTTGACAGAAAATCAAGATTTCTGGATCTTACAATGGTCTTTAGCCCTCTAATATTAGGCAAAGATGCTAAATACTTCAATTTCTACTAATCTAAAAAAAATGCAGGTAGGAGGATACTTCATAGGCATCACCAAACTCTTCTGGGTGGTTAAAAGGCACAGGTTTTATTTCTGTGTTTGAAGAGAAAGGTAGATAAGTTAAAAGGGAAAGGGTGAAAAAGCAAACAAAAAACTCTGAATCAAAAGGATGTTCATAGTATTCAAAAGCATCTAGCAATAATCTCAATGTCCAACCATGAGATAATTATTAAGTAACTTATGGCAGAGCCACATGACAAAATATAATTAAGTCATCCTTTAAGATAAAGGAAAATGATGTATGATCTCATGTTAATCATGCAAAGCTGATTTTACAATATGCTTTCTGCCATGTAAAAAACATAGACTAGAAGGAAATAGACCATTATTTAATGGTGGCTATTTCTGGATGGCAGAAATATGGGTGACTTTCTATTCTCTGCTATTTTTTAGTCCCTAAGCATCTAGAGACTCTTTTCTAGGACTCTCCAAAATCTTGAGTTATCTAATATGCCTCACCAGTCTCCGTGAGCTCAGCGTTCTCAGTAGGGCAGGAATTACCACTGTGGTCTGCTTGCACATCTACTGGGACTTAATAAGAACACCTGAGTAAACCTTCCAGCGGCAACTCGTAGCTCTCACAATAAAATTCCAGCTCCTTAGCTTGGTATCCAAGCTCAGGCCTTTGCCCACCTCTCCTACCCAACCCCTCACTCACTATGTCCAGCCAACTGGCCAAGTTCATTCCCTCCTAAGAGTCTAAACACACTGTCCTCTATGCCCAGAACTCTCCCCCATAACTTCCTATGAATGACTCAAAATTACACTCAGTAATTGCCTCGAAATGCCACCTCCTTACAGAGGCCTTTCCTGACACTGATTCCCATTTAGCTGCCTCTTTCCCAGCCCCATATGAGTTTGAGAGTTTTTCTTTCCATCTATAGATGCATTTTCTGCTATGTACCCAAATAAGTTTTATCACAGCAGCCTTAGCACAGGGTGATAGCTCTTATCATCATATGAATCTGTTTTTTTAACTTATTATCTGCTTTACCTACCCCTCTCCACAGGTTATAACCATGAGAGCAGGTGACTCACCTGTCTGGTTCACTACTAACCTAGTACCTGGAACAGTGCGTGAAAATAGTAGGCACTCAGTAAACAGCTGTTAAAGGAATTAATGGTTATCACTGAAGGCATTAACACAGAGAAGAAATGTAAAGAAACCAAAGGTGCTTTAGTAGCACAAAGGAAGCCTGTTTCATGTGGAAGCCTGTTTTCTTTTTTCCTATTTGTCAAAAGCAGCCAAGTATCATCTTCATTTGCATGCACAGGGGTGCTTTTAAAACCTACAGTGTTAGAAACTATACTGATAGTTACCAAATTAGTGTCACCTGCAGCCCAAACCACACTTGCTAAGTCTATGCTTCCCCACCGAACCACAGCAAAGGTTTTAACTGCAGATCCCGGAAGTTGCCTTGGGAACTGACTGCTAGCTCCTCTGGCTAGCAGAGTAAGCTTGGGTGCACCCTTACTTCTGTATAAGCTGAGTGGCACGAGCTAGCCCAACTAATTATCTAATATGGGATAGCATATACAGCTCTTGGCTTTGTATGCTATCTCACTGAAAACTCACAACCACCCTGCAAAGCAGTTATTACATTTCACAGAGGAAGTTCAGAAGGACTAAAATATTTACCCAAAATAATTCACCCAAGTGCATATAACTAAGTATTGAAGCTCTACCAAGCTGGAACCCAGGTGAAGTGTTGAGCTGGGAAGAATGCAGGTAGCATTTCCATCAGATTAAAACCTTTAATTTTTAATTGCCCTATATCCAAAATACATTCTGACTAGAATACCAACTCCTTTTTGTGACCCCTTGCTAAAATAGCAACCATCCCTTAAATCACAGATCAAATAACTTCAGGGAGCGTTCCCTAGTCACTGCAGTCAAACTTTGATTATTCCTTTGGAAGCTACAAAGCCTTGTATCTTCTTCCACAATATTCAGCACAATCTGTCTTGAATATTTTACATACAAATGTCATGTCAACACTACTCTATGATCCTCCAAGATATGTTTATCTCCCATATCACCTCATTCATGTACATAGTACTCAAGATGTTATTTTAATGAATAAAATGGAACTAACATTACATATGAGGTAAATCACCTCCTAAGTTTAGGAATTATTACCATTTGACTATTTCCCAATGGACAATGAACTTATAATTGGTATAGAAACAAAGAATCTAGTGTTATAGGAGCCTTTGCTGGTTACCTAGTCTAATCTTCTACCCAGTTATTTCAGGAGACCCAGAAATTCCTTCAACAGCATGCATTCTGCAATTATTTAAAATACTTATTGGCTGGGCACAGTGGCTCATGCCTGTAATCCCAGCATTTTGGGAGGCCGAGGCAGATGGACCACCTGAGGTCAGGAGTTCGAGACCATCCTGGCCAACATAGGGAAACCCCATCTCTGCTAAAATAGAAAAATTAGCTGGTCATGGTGACAGCTACTCAGGAGGCTGAGGCAGGAGAATCACTTGAACCTGAGAGACAGAGGTCACCCCGTTGCACTCCAGCATGAGCGACACAGTGAGAATCCATCTCAAAAAAAATAAAAAATAAAATATTTACTTAGCCCTACCAATCCATGGGACCCGCATCCACAGATTCAACCAAAGGTGAATATATTTCAGAGGGAAAAAATAAAAAATAATACAGATTTTAAAAATACAGCATGACAACTATTTCCATAGCGTTTATATTGTATTAGGTACTATAAGTAATCTCGAGATGATTTAAGGTATATCGGAGGACACGCTTAGGTTACATGCAAACACTAGGCCATTTCATACAAGGCACTTGAACATCAGGGGTTTTAGTATCCATGGGATCCTAGAACTAATCTCCCAAGATTACTAAAGGGTGGCTGTATATGCTGTAACGGGAGTGGGAGAAGGACAAGACAGGATACAGCAAAAAATAAGACATGCTTTCATGAAGCCTAAATACTAGATAGGCAAGCAACAAGGAAGCAAATAAATTAAGCTCATTACAGATTGTGAAAGAGGCTGGGAGGGCAGTAATTGGAGTCCTATGATAGACAGTATCTGGGAAGGACCACCGTACGATGCTCAAGGAGTGTCTGACACGAGATTTGAAGAAATATAAGAAATTAGCCCTGACAAAAGCTATGGTTGGGGGAGGGGTCACTCCAGGCAGAAGGAACGTCAAAGGAAAAGACTCAAGGAATAACTTGGCATATTTGAGGAAGAGAAAGGCGGCCAATACGGAGGGCATCTGGCAAGGTAACAAGTGGTAGGAGAAACAGGAGAGGTAGCAAGAGCCAAAACATGTAGCATCTTGTAGGCCAGGTTAAGCCAACTGGATTTTAAGCTAAAAGCAACGGGAAGCCAAGGAAAGTTTAAAGTAGGAACATGGCATGATTTAAAAAAAAAATTATTTGGGTTGCTGGATGGAGAACTCGGAGGCCAGTAAAGAGGAAACTGCAGTCACTCAACTGAAAGGTGATGGTGGCTTGGAAAGGGGCCATGGAATTGAAGTGGACAAAGTTGAGATATAGTCTGAGGCTGAACTGACTGGACTTGCTGATGGACTAATGTGTGCACATAAGAAAAAGGTGGGCTTTGCTTTCTAACAAGCATTGAGACTGGAAAAACGGAGGAAAGGATAGATTTAAAGGGGAAAACCATGAGCTCTGCTTTGCCCGTGACAACGTAAGAAGCCTATCCGATATCCACGTGGGGAAGTCAGGTGGGATCCCACTGTGGAATTGCGGGTGAGACTCAGCTGTAGTGACCATTCGGGAGTCACCACACTACATCACTCTACGTCCTGGTTCGTCCGTCTGTCTTCCTGGGACCCAATTAACTGCCTTCTTCACGTTCAGCCCTGAGCAGCTGCGCTGTATCCTCTGGGCAACCGGGAGCGGAAAGACGCTACGCAGGAACTTGGGTCGGGCGAGGCTCCCGGGGAATCGCTCTGCGTGCAGAGGACAAAGGCATAGGGACAGCGCGGAGGGCCGGCCGCGGCCTGCCGAGCTGCCCCCGCGGCCGCCGTCACGTCCTCGCGGCGCGGAACACGCGCAGCAACCTGCATCCTGTCTCCACGTCTGGCCTCCCACCCCAGCCTCCCGGCCTTCTCCGCCCTGCCGCGGCGTCTCCCGCTAAGCCCGCTGGGCCTGGCTCTCACCCTCCTCCTCCTCCTCACGCCGGGACTTGCTCTTGCCCTTGGACTTCTGGCTGCGCGGTTGACGTCCCCGCGGCTTCCCGCCGGCCGCGCGCTTCCGAGCCATGTCGCTCTTCGGGGCAAAATCCACTTCGCGAGTGACGCACCTCGCCCCCGTGCGCCAGAGCGTGGGCTCCGCCCCCAGGCGGGTGCGTCTAACCCTGCCCCTTGTTGGAGGCCTAGTCACGCCCCCGAAGGAAGCTCCGCCGACACCCGTGGCCACTAAAAACCACGGGAAGCAGGAAGGAGAAAAACAGATTTCTCTCTACTTCCGGTGTATTATAGCCTCCTGTTTCCGGAGATCGGCGTTGCTCTTGTGTTATCGCGAGAAGCGGGAAAGGGCGCAGGGTTTGAAACATGGCGGACGACGTAGACCAGGTGAGTGTACTTTAAGGGGGTCGCTCCGAGCAGCTTTGCGTACTAGGGCTGGTTTTTCCAGACTTAGGAAAAATGGCTGGTCGTGTCTACTCTTTCCAGGTGACCATGGTCTAATCCGCCCCGTCCTTTCCGTAACCGCCCCCAGCTCCGAATTTTGCTGCAGGCCCTGAGATCTTTTCTGGCTAGAAGCCCACCTGTCTACTATTCATCACACTCTTCAGTTCATTTTTTTAAATATGTAAATTACTATCCTTGCCTGCCTCACGGAGCTGTTAGGATTCCAATAGAAAGCCTGATAATAAAGTTAGAAGTTCTTATCATTACTGAGCGCAACCATTATTTATTCATTTAGCAGATTCAGTGAACCTCAGCTTTGTATGGTTGGACACTGTTCTAAGGGCCAGGGACACTGACATAGACATATAAGCGATCCCTGCCATTACTTGGAGCTTATATTCGTGAGGAGAACAGATAAAAGTAAATATAAATATGTAGGAGACTTATAGGAACTGTGATGTAATGTGAAGGAAACAAGGAACTAGTATGCAGAATAACAGGTGGCCCTAGAAGCTTTTTCACCTGGTCTTTCTCTTCCTCAAATATCTTTGGAGATCAAGCCACAAATTCTTAAGCTCTGTACTGAAATCTCACCTCCTCAGAGAGGACTTCTCCTGCGCCAGTAGCACACGCTTTACTCTGCTTACCCTGCTTCATTTTTCTTCATAGCGCATTATTATTTCATATTAAATGTATGCATCTGTGTTTAATGTATAACCCTCCCCACTAGAATTTAAGTGCCATAAGAGCAGGGTTTTTGTTTTGTTCTTTCTTCTGTCCTTAGGGTTTAGAACAGTGCTGGAAACACTCAACAAATACTTACTTGATGAGGCCTCTTTGAAAAGGCAATATTTAAAGCTACAGTGGGCATCGTAGACAGTGGCTTAGGTAGCAGTAGGGCTCTGTCATGTGCATATTTTTACAGTATTTAATTATTTATTTGTATGCCTCTCCACATTACAATGAGCTCCTTGAGAGTGGGGATTGTGACTTCTATATCATTGTAATCTAACAGTTGGTTATCTGATCCTTTAACAAACACCTGTTGAACTAGGGAAGTAGGGATTTTTTTTTTTTCTCTCGTCTGACCTTTTGAAGCTTTAGAGCCTGATACATTCAGTCACCTTCCTCCGCTGGCCTCATGTACTTAATGAAGAAGCTCTCCTTGAATAGTCTTTCTAGCTCTTAATGGCTGCAACCACCCGATCCCAAGTCATCCTAACCCGACCTCTAAAACCAACGTTTCCAGCAGTTCTTTAATAATACTAATAGGAACCATTTCTTTTCTTTTTTTTTTTTTTTTTTGGACAGAATCTCACTCTGTCACCCAGGCTGGAGTGCAGTGGCACGATCGATCTCAGCTCACTGCAACTTCCACCTCCTGAGTTCAAGCGATTCTCCTGTCTCAGCCTCCTGAGTAGCTGGGAGTACAGGCGCGTGCCACCATGCCTGGCTAATTTTTCTGTTTTTAGTAGAGATGGGATTTCGCCATGTCAACTCCTGACCTCAGGTGATCCGCCTGTCTCAGCCTCCCAAACTGCTGGGATTCAGGCGTGAGCCACCATGCCCAGCCAGTAGGAACCGTTTATTAATATTTTCTGTTTACCTGGCACTGCTGTAAATGCATTAACTACTTTAATCCTCTCAAGAACCCAGAAGGAAGGTTGTGGCTTCCTCAATTGCAAATGAAGAATCAGAATTACAGATGGCATGATTTTTCATCTTAGTTCATTAGAGGCAGGTCACAACCAGGAGTTGAACCCAGACTGCCTGATTCCAAAACCAGTGCTTGCCTTTTTTTTTTTTTCAAGACAGTCTCACTCTGTTGCCAAAGCTGGAGTGCAGTGGCACGATCTTGGCTCACTGCAACCTCTGCCTTCTAGGCTCAAGCGATCCTCCCACCTCAGCCTCGGAGTAGCTGGGACTACAGGCACGTGCCACTGTGCTCGGCTAAGCCAGTGCTTTCAACCAGTGTTTTATACTGCCTACTAAATATATTCATGTTACTGGCCAGTTGGCAGCCTAAACTCAACCTGTGCTAAATTCATAATCTTCCTGTAAACCTACACCTCTACTTAGCATTCTGACTAGTGTATGGTAGACATTAAGTGAGTGTTTTTCCAGCGATTACATAATATTTGAGATAAAGCTAAAGTCCCTGAGAGCCTATACCCTGAAATTGGGTCAGGCAGTTTGATTTTGAGGGAACAAAGTATAGTCATGATTATTTTGCTGTGGAACTCCTTTCTGTATAGGTGTGTTTTAACCCACATTTATGTAGCACATATTATGTGAAAGGCACTGTTCTAAGCCGTCATAGATATCACTTAAACCTCACAACAACAGTATTAGGTAGACACTGTTATCTCCATTTCGTAGCTTAGGAGACTGAAGCAGAGAAAGGTTAAATAACTTGCCCATGGTCACACAGCTTAACAGTGATTTAAGCAGGTTTCTATCGCTAGTACTATATTACTAAACTTGTTTCTTTTATCAGCAACAAACTACCAACACTGTAGAGGAGCCCCTGGATCTTATCAGGCTCAGCCTAGATGAGCGAATTTATGTGAAAATGAGAAATGACCGAGAGCTTCGAGGCAGATTACACGTAAGTAAATTTATCAAGTTACCTTGAAATCAGATTCCTTCCTACCCCCACTCCCTTGAAATGTAAAACCTGTGCAGAGTGAAAGAGTATTTTGAAGGAAGAGAGGGAAGTAGAAAGTCACCCATATTTCTATAAGCCAAATAAAGCTGCATGTATTCACATTTTTAACATTTTTTATTTTCATAGAAATATGTTTATTATAGAACATTTTTATTCCCTTCATTTTTCCCTTTTATTTGTAAATAACATTTGTCCTTTATTCTTAAATGTTTTTTAAATTTCTGACATGTACACAAATAGGTGTATTATTATGAAAAGTTAAATGTATATATGACCCAAGAATATATAGAATAAAAAGTGAAATCCCATTTCCCCTATTGGTAAACATTATTAGAAATTGGAGTATCTTGGCTGGGTGCAGTGGCTCATGTGTTTAACCTCAGCACTTTGGAAGACTGGAGCAGGAGGATCACTTGAGGAGGCCAGGAGTTCAAGACCAGCCTGGGCAATACAGAGAAACCCTGTCTATACAAAAAATAAAATTTAAAAAATGGGTTATCTTTTCTGTATGTTTATACATATATACTCATATATGTACATATGCACATTCCTGCAGTATATATAACCCACCTCTACAAAACATGGATCTTGCTATACATGTTTTTCAGCACCTTTTTTTTTCCACTTAATCTTTCTTGGAAATTATTGACCACGAGTGCAAATAATTCTCCTTTATTCTTTTTAATGACTACCTAGGATTTTGTACATGATAGTGATAGATTTTTTTTCGTTTCTTGCTACAAATACTTACATAAATACTGCAGTAAGCATTTTCTTAAACATATTTCATTGTGCGTATCTGCAAAATATCTGTAGAATTGGTCCCTTGAAGTGGTCTCATTTATTCATAGAGTACCCTGAAGGTTTTGCCTCTCTTTGATGACTTGTTACTTTCCTAAGTATGTTGTTTTTAGTGCTGCCACTCTACCCTAAAGTGATTAAAAATAGCTAACATTTATTGAGCATTAATTATAGACCAGTTACTATGTTTTGTATATGATATCTCATTTAATCTTTATAGCAACTCTGTGATGATAGATACTAATTATTTCTGCTTTGCAGTATAGGAAGCTCAGGCTCAGAAAGGTACAGTCACTTGCCAGTAAAGGGAGAGCCAGAATTTGAATCTATATAGTCTGACGGAGCCCCACTCTTAAGTACTGTGGTTCCACCTTCCACAAAACCTAAAGATAAAGAACCTGTAGGCTTGGAAAGGAAATAGGTACCTAGGGAGACAATAGTCTTAATCTGCAGCTGCCTTAAGGGAAGAGAGACTCCAGGAAAGGAATAGTGGTAACTTCAGGAATATAATTGGAATTCAGCTTAACTACTTAAGTCTGTGGCTCTTGGAGTCTTCTTCAGTTCCCTGTGTAAACTCGATGGTCTCTATCCTAAATGGCCCCTACTTTCTGTTTGTTTTGTGCCCCTCAGTTATACCTTTTTGCTCTTGTTAGTGTGGCCTACCTAGCAATAACCCCACATGGCTGACAAGTGACTTTTATTTTGATGTGAGCAGGTGAACCATGTAACCCTTGAGTTCTGAACAAGGTCCCAGAAAGTTAAATGAATGAACCTTGCAGCTCGGATTGAATATCTTAGCTGCAACATTTATTGATTGAGCCCACAGGTGCTAAATACATTTAAGTTCTGGATAGATTAGAAATGGGCAGGGTGTTGCTCTACTTATTTTCTCTCTGCAACATGTAGTCTGCCATGTGCCTTTAGAAGACTGCAATACCATCATCTTAGCAGTAAACAAAGGATTTTATTTTCTTTACTGTATTTTTCTTGTCACATTGCTATAGGTGGAATTGAAGGATGCCTACTGATAAATGATGAAGATGAATCTGCTGTTTTTCATAATTAAGTATTATAAATGATGTGACTGCCTTAGAATAAGAAGTGGGGTGGAGACTTTAAAAATAATGTCAAGTGACTTTGAGTACATTTATATTTACATATAAGCAGTTTTATATTTTGATCAGGTCAATTAAATAATCATTGGAAATGACTTGTGAAGAAACAGTATATTAGTACAGTAGGATTACTTTTTGTTTGGATATAAAAGTTTGTGATACAAGTATCACATGCCTTAGTTGTAATTGATCCATTTTTATGTTGTTAAGCCTTGGTCATTTTGTAATTTGAATATTAAATTTCTTGGTTCTTTACCCTCCCACTTTAGGCTTACGATCAACATTTAAATATGATCTTAGGAGATGTAGAAGAAACTGTGACTACTATAGAAATTGATGAAGAAACATATGAAGAGATATATAAAGTAAGTCTTGCAGTTCTATTCATTGCTTTACAAATATCAATTGTTCTCTATTGGACAGTTTAACCCATATTTATGGGAAGCCTGTCATGTTTTGACACCTACTTATGGACTCAGTAGAGCATAGCAATTGAAAGCAAGTGTTCGGGGGTCTAATTGACCTGGTTGCCAGTACTGGCTTGACCACTTCCTACTTGGTCTACCTTGGGCAAGGGAATTAACTTAGCAGACTTCTCATTGGTAAGCAGGAATACTACTGCTTACCTCATAGGGTTCCCAGATTCAGTGAAATACAACAATGCAAGGTAACTATGTATAGTAGTGTATAACAGTAATAGTAGACAGTATTAGAAACTGAACATTTTAAAAAATATTTATTCATTAAAAAAACCTGGCCGGGCATGGTGGCTCACACCTGTAATCCCAGCACTTTGGGAGGCTGAGGCGGGTGGATCACCTGAGGTCAGGAGTTAGAGACCAGCCTGACTAACATGGTGAAGCCCCATCTCTACTAAAAATACAAAGCATTAGCCAGGCATGGTGGCATATGCCTGTAATTCCAGCTACTTGGAAGGCTGAGGCAGGAGAATTTCTTGAGCCCAGGAGGTGGAGGCTGCAGGGAGCTGAGATTGCGCCATTGCACTCCAGCCTGGTCAACAACAGCGAAACTCCGTCTCAAAAAAAAAAAAGTAGCTCACACCTGTAATCCCAGCGCTTTGGGAGGCCAAAGAGGGTGGATCACCTGAAGTCAGGAGTTCGAGACAGGCCTGGCCAACATGGCGAAACCCTCTCTCTACTAAAAATATGAAAAATTAGCCAGTAGTGGCAGCAGGCACCTCTAATCCCAGCTATTCGGGAGGCTGAGGCAGAAGAATCACTTGAACCCAGGAGGCAGAGGTTGTGAGCCAAGATGCACTACTGCACTCCAGCCTGGGGGACAGAGTGAGACTCCATCTCAAAAAAAAAAAAACACCTATCACATGTTGCCGTAACATTTTTATGAACAATAACTATTTTCTACAACAAAATGTTTAATGAGGAATGTCTTTGTTTTACATTTTTGCAAATCTCTTTAACGCCCAGCTTAATTGATGACAGCTAGAAGATTCTTATAATTTTTTTCTGCATTAAATCTATCATGCGATGTTGTTGTAATTGAAGCAAATCTGACCACACAGATAGGTAGTTGGAAAGGAAGGAGTATGTTTTGTGGATGCTCCACCTTTGACACTATACCCAAACTCAACCAGTGGTAGTTGGTCAAAGATTATTTGTAGGCTGGAATCTGAAACGATAACAGTAAACTTTTCATACTCTTGTTAGGTGAAAAGTCGTTGATCTGCCTTGTACTTCACATGGGTCTTTTAGTCATGCATGATTTGGTTACATCAGGTACTGGTTCTTTAGAAAATAGTAGTTCACTGAGCTATGCAGATTCATTTTATTGTTCAGTGTTTAAAAAAAATCATATTTATTAGTATCACCAATGATCTCATTAGAAAGGTCTTCTTTCTTTCTCTTTCTTTCTTTCCTTTTCTTTCTTGTTTTTAACAAAGTCTCACTGCGTCACCCAGGCTGGAGTGCAATGGCGATCTCAGCTCAACTGACACCTCTGCCTCCCAAGTTCAAGCAGTTCTCTTACCTCAGCCCCCTGAGTAGCTAGGGTGTGCCACCATGCCCAGCCAATTTTTGTGTTTTTAGTAGAGACAGGGTTTTTCCATGTTGGTCAGGCTGGTCTCAAAGTCCTGTTCTCCCAAAGTGCTGGGATTACAGGTGGAATTACAGGAAGCCAGTTTGTGACCCTGCTAAGGCATGGTGGTTAAAATGTGGGCTCAGAGTACAAGACTACGTGGATTCAAATCTCGACTCCCTTGCTTACCACCTTTTTAATTGGGCCAGATCACCTAACCTGCCTGTGGATATGTTTCCTTGTCTGTAAAATGGGAATAATAATAGGAGCCCCTTCCTACAACTGTGGAGGATGCATTGAGGGCTATATGAAAGCCTCCAGATTAGTGACAGGCACATAGTGACTTAAACCGGAGCCTTCTTTGGATTTTGTAGTTCTGCTTTACCCTGGCAATCCTCCTCTCTCTGACCACACCTGACTCCTGTGCTAGTGTTCTTTATCCTTCTAGATGTAAACATTTAGCATTTTCTTTCTTTTTCTAAATTTTTATTTATGTATTATTTTTGCTGGCTTGTTTCTCCAAGAAAGAATAACATTTTTTAAAAATCTACATTTTTTTTCCCTTCAGGAATATCATTTAGTAACTATTATTTGGTGATGGTTATTGTTTTCTTAACATGGACACAATCATAAGTACCAATTCTAAGATGCACTTTTCCTTAAATTTTAGCATGTCAGAAATCTGATTGCATCTTATTGGTGATGTGATTAAAAAAAGAATTGTGTCATGGTTTAATTGGCAAATTTTCCTTTTCAGCTCAACTAAGCTTACATGTGATATCTTAAATGTGATAAAATGTGGAATATCCAGCTTTACTATTGTGCTTTATTCATCTAACATTATTAACATAAGAATTTTACAATGGAAGTAGACTCTGTTGTAAACATTTTAATGCTCTTGTCTTGAGTTCTGCTTGTGACAAAAATGACTCAACAGTGGTGTCTATTCTTACAGAGAAGGGAACACTGCCACTCACTGCATGTTTGCAGTGAGCTAACAGCAGGGTCCACCTCTGTCATCCTTAGTATCTGTTCCAAGTGTGATTCCTCCTGAATCTGTTTGAAAGTGTTGTATGCCTATGCACATGTGCATTTCTCTGGGTGAAGTGTCTGTAAGAGAGTCTCAGTAGTCACTGACCTCCATAAAGATTAATTGCTGTCTCGAAAGGCTGCGGGGACTGGTTACTCCTGAACGCTGTGTGCTACATGCATGTGGCCTCTCTTGCGCTTAGAGTTGCAGCTGCAGAACATTAAGCAAAGTCAGTTTAGGTAGTGAATTGTTTTTCACATTGCCATGATGTATTGGGTAAAACATTTAAAATAGAATCTTTGGATGCCTGAGAATACTTCAGTGCGTAAATGTGTCTTAACTATAGACACAGAAAGGAAAGACAGTCATATTATGGAGAGTGCCTGCATCTGGTTCAGTGCCATTGAGAACAACTAATTCACTCTCCTGTGCACTCCTATTACTCCTCTTCAAGATGGGAAACCAGATTAAGTGGTTTCTTACCTTGGCCCATTTTACATTTTCCTCTCTCTCCTCTATTGAAATAACTAATGAGCATCATCATTACCAAAACAGTGTGGGGGATCCATAAACCATAGGGTTGTTGGGGTTTTTTTCCCCCCCTGTAACTTATATAATTGACTTCTGAATAATGAATTTGACTGCTGACTTATTAATGGGAAAATGGAAAGCAGCCAGTCTTACTCTTCTGGTCCTTGGTCCTCCATAATTAGAGGTCCTCCATAATTGGAGTAATTACATTTTATAGATTGTGAACAGTCTGTGTTACTTGGCCCAGCCTGCTTGTTCAGCTATCCATCATGTGTGCTACCTTCCTTCACCAAACACCTTGTAGTCTGACTTACCAGTTTCTCTTGGGGATGTGGTACCCTTTTGTAACTGAGCCCTCTGCTCCCTCTGCTTGTCCGAAGGCCTCCTACAGCATTAGATGGCTCTTCTAGACCTTTCTGTAGATTAGCACTGTAATAGTAGAACTGTCTGCAGTAGCGAAAATTTCTATCTGTGCTGTCATTACAGGAGCTAGGAGCCACATGTGACTATTTAGCACTTGAAATGGGTGCTGGTGTGACTAAGGAACTGAACATTTAATTTTATTTCATTTTAATTCAATGAGCCACCTGTGGCTAGTGACACTCATATTAGAGGAGCTCTAGACCTGCTGCTTCATACGAACTAACTCTTTATGGTCCATACTGAGACCTTATGGTCTGTGTCACCATATAGTACTTAACACAGAAACTGGTAAGTCAGACTACAAGGTGTTTGGTGAAGGAAGGTAGCACACATGATGGATAGCTTTTTTTTTTTTTTTTTTTTACTCATTTTAAATTGCTTCCATTTTAATTTAATTTTTTGGATAGATGCTAGACTCACACAGTCTTAAAATCACAGAATGCAGAAAGGAACACAGTGTAGTAAAACGTCTTCCACCCCAGCCTCTGCTCATCATCTTTACACCCCACCCCCAGACATAAGCACTGTTACTGGTTTCTTGAGAATCTTCCCAAGTCTTTATGCATATGCTAATGACTGTTAATCTCTCTTCGCCTATTTTTTATCTTAATGCTCTTTCCCTTACATACATAGCTTCCTTGTGCTTTCATTTTTAGCTTTATGGTACTTCATTGTATAGATGTACCATAATTTAACTGTTTTCCTATTGATGGACAGATAGCCATTTCTAATATTTTGCTAATAAAAACTATTCTGCTGTAAATAATTTTATCTTTTTCTTATGTGGAAGTATACCTGCAGAATAAATTCATACTTCCTCTCTTTCATTTCTAGAATGGGGATTCTAGGAGGACAGTCCGTGTTTTATTCATCCCTTTGTGTCTAACGCCTATTGTAGTACCTGACACATAATGGGCATTCTAGGTGTTTATATGAGTGGACTTCAGATTTCACTGCAGGTTGACTCAGTAAGTTTTAAACAGAAGATTCTATTTCATTGCAAGGACTGCAGATATAAGCCTTGTCACCTGTCAGACACACATGCACACTTAAAAAAAAATTCTGGGTGAAATTCATCACCAGTGCTAGAAAATTCAATACTTTTCTCTGATATTGAGTTGATAGCATCCTTTTTTTTTTTACCTAGAGCACTTAAGTTTACACACTGAACTCCTTGTACTAGAGTCCCCTTCTTTCTCTGGAATTGTTTATCTGTAGCCACATCTCCTGTCTGGGCATTATGACCAACAGCCCAGGGGAGATTCCTCACACATGGGTTGTTGAAAGCATACTCTTGTGAGCATATTAGTTCATGTTGCCTAGACTGTGATAACGGGCAGCGCCCCCCACTCCCCCAGACAGGCACTGGCTCAGCAGAGTCACAGATATGCAGTAGCTTAGCACTGATGGAGTTTGTTTCTCAATGACATAATTATTCTAGGTAGTTTCCTCCACACGGTCATTCAGGAACCCAGGCTCCTTGTGTCTTGTGGCTCCACCAACCCCTAAGTCTTCTGTCATCATTTCACATCTAGCCAGTGGGAGCAAAAAGGAGTGGAGGCGTGTACATGAGAAGTTGATGAATCAGCCTAGAGGTACTACATACCTTTTCCTAAATTTTTTAGGCTAGAACTCAGTCATATGACCTACCCAACTATAAGGGAGCCTGGGAAATACTCTAGAATTGTGTGCCCAGGAAGGAAGAAGGAATTTTTATGAACAGCAGTTTCTGCCATAGTCTGCCCCCCGGCAACCAATGTTTATATATACCTGTGAGCAAAGGGCTTTAAAAAAAATTTATTTATGGCAAAATGACCACGGATTAATTTAGCAGTTTGTTTTCCCTAGAAACTGATAAAATTGGAATGTCAGCTGTGTTAATAAAAAATATTGCTATATTAAAAAAAAAGGCCCCTGGTTTATAAACTGCATCTGAACTGAAGGAACTGTGAATGAGCTCTGAATACTGTTAGGAGCCCATAGCAGTGGTCTTCCCTGAGAGCGCTTCAACCCTTGTAGTGGAGTGCACCCCCTCCTTGGTGACTATGAAGCCACATTCATGAAATTATTATAAGAGATACTGGTTCTGGTGTGAAGCTTGGGGCAGTTAAGCCAGGGTGGCTCCTGCACCCACCTGCTAACTAAGCAGTCATTTGGGTAGCTAGAGAAGAACCCTTGGAATGCTGTCAAGATGTCTGCTGAGACACTTGCCGCTGCCCAGCTAGCATGTGCTGTGTTTCCTTTGCACAAAGCTGTGTGCCCTTGGCTATCTTGAGCTTTGTGAGTTTAGTGGCCAAGTTGCTGCAGAGATCAATGATAGTGAGTGTTGCAGAATCCTGCTTCCCACACAGAACACATTTCTACCCCAAAGGATGCAAGCAGGATATCTAGCTCAGGGTGCAGCATAGCCACGTGATTCTCAGTTCTCTCTGTCAGACCACATGTGGTCACTTGTACAGAGACCTATACCCCAAAGAATATGAATTATTTACCCCTCCCACATTCATGAAAAACACAGCATGGGCAGGATATCCACCACAAAAACTCTCTTCCAGAGAACGAAGGAATGAGAAACCTAAGACAGTTACTAGTCCCTAACAGTGATGAATCCCACTGGGAACGTATGAATGCTCCCTGTCCTGGTGGTAGCAGAAATCCCTCAATTAGATAAAGTATGATGCATCCAATGTTTGGAACTGACACCAAATTTAATCGTGCATTCTACAGCTTTATTTGCAAAATCTGGCAACCCTAAGTGGGGTCTGCAGAGCTTTCAGGGCCAACTTCTGTTATGAAAGACTCAAATAGTCAAAGGCTTTTTTTTGGCCAGGCTTATGGTTTCTTTGGCAATGCAATTTCTTTAAAAACTTAGAACATAGGTTTCTGAACTGTTTACATCCAAACAATTCAAAGGGCCAGTAACTTGTCTAAGCTCTTCCCTAGGCATAGCTTATAGGACTGCTTTATCTCTTCAGTTCCTCACCTCTGTTCTGCTCCCTGAAATTAATGTTGACTACTTTGAGGCCACTTGGTATAAAAACTTGGGTGGAAAGACAACACCCTTAATCTGATCTTTGCCTCAGGGCTGAATTTGTTTACCTGGGAAATTTTACTGGGCCTTGTTTCTCAAACCCTTTTTTCATACTTATTTCTGTAGCTTGGGCTCTAAAAGCGAATGGGTTTTTTAACCCTGTGAGTCTTGTTTCTTTTCATCTCTGCTTGAAAACCAACTAGTTCTTGCCTGAGCTGTTTTCTCTTCTACTGCCCTGCTAAATGCATTAAGTTAACAGCGACACCTACTAACATTTGGCTTTTCCATCCTGTTATCCCAGAGCTAGTAAGTTTAAAAGCCCCTTGGGCTACATTCCAAGATTTATCTAATATTTTGCCAAGGGATAATATTAGGATTTCAAACATTCATGTGTTTCTCTGCTGCCTAACGCCTGACCACTAAGCTAATGCTTCAAGGTGTCCATTCTATATGCGTGACCCCTATAGCACACAGAAGTAACATGTAATGGCTCAGCAAAATAGAAGTTGATCTCTTACCCACATGACGCCCTGGTGGGGTCTAGGTCTGCACAATAGCTTTCTTCCAGGTGATAAGTCAGGGACCAGGCGTTGCCTGTCAGTGGCTCTGCCATCCCCTGAGCTCTCACCATTATCTTAGTTCATTTAGTGTTAAAGAATGATTGCAGAGTGGCATTCTGGGTCAGTCTGGAGATAGTCTTGTCATTTCTGTTTATTTGCTATTGGATAAAACAATCCACTGGCTACATCTAGTTGCAAGGAAAAATAAGAAACGTAATCCAGCCATGTGCCCAGGTGGAGGAGAGTGAGTTTTAGTGGGTAGCTCCAGTGTCTGCCACAACTGTTGATATCCAGGAAAGGAAGCATTAGATAGATTGGTTCTTGGTGCTACCAAGGTAAGTGATCAGGTTTTTTAATTCAGTTTTTTTGTGTCATGATGAATCAATTTTTTGACATTTCTTTCACAAACAATAAGTAGTAATACACAATTGCATAAATAAGCTCTGTTTTTTTTTTATCTTCCAGTCAACGAAACGAAATATTCCAATGCTGTTTGTCCGGGGAGATGGCGTTGTACTGGTTGCCCCTCCGCTGAGAGTTGGCTGAAACAAAGAATTTGTCGTGTGGAGACTTTGTACAGGGGCCTCTTTAAATGTACAAGACATTCAGAAGAGAAACCTGCGTACATTTTGATATTAAGAAATAATTCCAGGGATTCTTCCACTCCTGAAATGAGTTGATTTGCAGATAACTCACAATTCTTAAGCTAAATTGTATTTTCATTTTTCTCAAGCTCTTCCAATAAATATGACCACCAAGATGCAGAGCTCTTTTTCAGGACTTCTTTTGCTCCATAATTCTCACAGATATTTTTCTGATTTATTTTTCTTTGAATTAAAATTGGTGTTTTCTCATGGATTTTTTTTTACTGCAGTCTTCTGTGTTGTGAATTACTTAAAGTGAGCACACCTTAACTTTACTTAGCACACATTTGCAGTGCATCTACTGTGTTGGAGGCACCAGGTTTGAGTGCTGGGAACCAGAGTATTATGAAAATGCTTTCTGGGCCAGGCGCAGTGGCTCACGCCTGTAATCCCAACACTTTGGGAGGCCAAGGTGGGTGGATCACCTGAGGCAGGAGTCGGAGACCAGCCTGGCCAACATGGCGAAATGCTGTCTCTACTAAAAATACAAAAATTAGCCAGGCGTGGTGGTTTATGCCTGTAATCCCAGCTACTCAGGAGGCCGAAGCAGTAGAATCGCTTGAACCCAGAAGGCAGAGGTTATAGTGAGCCGAGATCGCGCCATTGCACTTCAGCCTGGGTGACAGACTCCCTGTGGAAAAAAAAATGTTTTCTGCCCTCAAGTGTTCTAGGGAGGCAGATGTTTAAACCAACAATTGCAGGCAGTACGGTAAATGCTAATAGAATAATGCATATGCAGGATGCCATGGGAGCATGGGGAAGAGCACCCAAATGCCTGAGAAGGGAGCGGAGGGACGTCGTAAACATTAACACTAACGGAAGACAAAGCAATGCACGATTTCTCTTTTCTCTGGCCTGATTTAATTCTAAGGTCAGATGTGGTTCAGCTTGGTCATACCTACTTATAATTATCACCCAAACCATTTTTCCTTTTTGGATCATAGGCTGTTAATGAGGAGTCTCAAACAGCATGTCTCAGTGACACAGTAAAGCAGAAATTGGCTAAAAGCAAAGCTATTTTTATTTCTAGCTTCAGTCAGTCAGCACTTAATGCTTAAAACCTAAAGGGGAAAGTAAAAGTGTGTTAGAATCTCTCAAACTTTATCAAAACAGGACTTAGAACCTGACATCCTGCACGCTGGTCATTCCATTTTGAAACGTTGAAAATCCAGTTTGTGGGTGGTTTATCTGTAAATGTGCTGAATGTGTGTGTGTTCATCCATTATCAAGCACAGTGTGCTCACAAATGCATAGTACTTTAAGCCTGGTGCAAGAAAGATGCTTTCAGTAGACATTAAAAAGGGTTTCTTTTCCTTTCTAATGGTACATGCCCCTGCAAGTTCATGGAGAAGAGAAAAACCAGTGTGAGTGAGCTGATGGAGGTTTCATCTTAGGTGAGGAGGCAGGAGAGGTACCCTCTCTTCACTTCTGCCATCCCCATGCTTTATCTTTAAGCTGTAGCGGTCCCATGAGGGCAACCTGTTTACATCAGCCTGTTCACTGTTAAAAAAGTGAACTCCCTCCTGCAGAATGTTACAAGAAACTGAACCTCAAAGACATGAAGTCACCTGTGGTCATTAGTATGTGGGAGCAAGATTGAACCTGACTGCCTCCTACCTGTGTGAGCCTGTGGTGTGGGCGTGCTGCCAAAGCCCTGGCTCTGGGCTGTCTATTGGCTCCTGGTGTCCACGGTGTGGTGTGACAGGCTACCTGGCCTCACTCTGCCACTCTGCAGCTCTCCCCAGCACTGCATTCATTTGTAGTTACTTCTGATAGTCACACTAAATTCCTGAACACTTTCTTCTCTTCATTCTTCATTTTGTTTCTCCTTTTTCTCCTGGAACTGTTTACACTAAAACTTTCAGCTGTGAGGACTTGATTATACCATTTCTAAAACCCATGAATCTTAATATCTGATGCCATTACCCTCACATGCACTCACAACTACAACTTCATCTAGCTGCTAAGATACAGGGAGACGGACAATAAAAGGGTCACTGCAGACGAGCCATTTCTGTTAGGAAGTGGAGGGAGAGGAGGCAGTGTGTGAGTCCTTGTGGAGCTGGGACTCCATCCACAACAAAGCTCAAGCAGGGCCCTGCCATGGTCCACATCGAGGGTTCCTCTACAGGGGTGCTGTCCACTGAGGGCTTATGCTGTGAGGGCCACTGGGAGCCATGCCTTAGACTTCTGAGTCTGCAGAACACTCGACTCCTGTCAGCTGGATGGCCAGTGGTCACCGGAGCTGGTGAATAGTGATTTCTGCAATGAGGTGTCAGATAGCCTAAGCGGAGCCTTGCCAGCGGGTGTCATACCTGGATCCCTATCTTGGTTGTTTTATGAAAGAGGCCGATATGAATTGCCATTGCCCCCCACAAAGAAAAATGGACAAAACACTGGACCACATCTTTGAGATAAAATATGCCCAAAATGAAAAGTAACGAGTATCCCAAGTTAAACTTAATCATTAGCTACAAATGGATACTTTTCAAATTTCAAATAGTGATTTTTGAAGATTTGCCCAAACTAGAGTAGTATCCCTCCACACGCTAAGAGGCAGAAAGTGGTTTCACACACCCTTTTATTTAATCTTTAATATTTAGCTAAACTGGGTGTGGTGATGCACATCTTCAAACTCAACTACTAAGGAGACTGAGGCAGGAGGATTACTTGAGCCCAGGAGTTTAAGGTCAGCCTGGGCAACATAACAAGACCCTGTCTCAAATAATACTTAGCTATTGCCCACATTGCTTTTAGTCTGCTACCAGGAGAGGAGGAATGTCCCATTGTGTGAACAGATGTCAGGTGTGAGTTATGCTCACCGGCATTCAATGTGGAAAATTAATGAGAGTTCCAAAAGTCATCCTGGCTAGATTAAGAGGCCCAATTGATGTTTCTCTGCCACTCAGCTCTGCTGAACTATGTGGATTTCATTTGTGTACAAGCTCTTCCCTGTAGCAGATGCAGACTTGCAGCCTACCTACCTGCCCGCCAGCTGCAGTGCTCTCATCCTTGCTTGGTCTCTGTGCCCATCTGTGGGCTGGTCTTTACAGCCATGAGAGTGTGGGGCTCTGATTGGCCAGGCCTCAGTCACGTGCCCATTCCTGGACGTAAGACCACCTGAGCTGTGTGGTCTGAGTGTAGAGGGAGGGGTAGTTCTCTAATGGAAACCAGAGGGAAGCAGGGATGGAGCTGGACACAATGCCTATTACACAGGAAAACTTTTAGTCTCTCCAACTTAGAGAAAAATAAATCCCTTTGATAGTTTGCTATTAGTAACAGATTTCTGGGAACACACCTCAGACTGACACTATGACTTTAAGCTATTGCTCTGGAATTCAGGAGGTTCTGGAGCAACCCATGGGGGA
Source organism: Sapajus apella (assembly GCF_009761245.1). Classification (NCBI taxonomy): domain Eukaryota; kingdom Metazoa; phylum Chordata; class Mammalia; order Primates; family Cebidae; genus Sapajus; species Sapajus apella. Next base: position 3,123,598 of record NW_022437068.1, read on the forward strand.
ATCAGTGTGGGTGGAGCTCTGATTTGTTGGGTGACTGGGCCTGAGGGTAGCCCGAGTCCTCTGGAGGGGTCTAGGTAGGAGACCTGCAACACAAGAGGGCTGTTAAGCTGGAGGTAGGTGTTAGGTGGTCCTCAGAGCTTCCGGGGAGGGCAGGTACTTGAACAGAGCAGACTGAAGAATACCAAGCTCCATGAGACAAATTCCTGCTTATAGAGGCAGAGACCATACTCACAACCCCTGACACAGGGGCTGGCCAAGAATTTGTCCTCAATAAGTGTTGAATGAATGAATATTTAAATGATAAGAAACCTAGTGCAGCAGGACTTTGTGATCAGCACTGTGGATGGAAGGTTCAAATGGGAGTTTGAAAGAAGGTGAACTTTGCACAATGTTTTCCAGACACTTGTGTTTTCCTTCCCACAATTGGACAATGCTCCCCACTTATTTACCCTTCTGGCCATCCTCCCCATTACCATTTACCTGAAAATATCAGTATTTGCCAACTCTAGATACCTAACTCGTTATTAATTTACATGGAAAACTAATACCAAGAAACGAGGAAGATAAGGCCAAATGCTTTAAATTCCTTTTAGATTCATTGCCCAATTTTAATAAACCAGAGCATGTAGATTCCTATTTTCTTGGCTGCTTCTAGAAATGTCCTGGGTGTGGAGGCAGCATGCCCCATTGCAGTTTCTGATATTGATTACTCCAGAGGAATGTTTCCTTGGTGTTCACCCCACCCACCTGCAGTGCTGCGGGGATCTAGGCTCTGAATGTTGACAGGAGCCCCGGGGTGGCCCTTAGTGAGGTGGAAAACTGACCATGCAGGGTCTAGCAGTGCATCGGGGTCAGAGAAACCTGGCTGCACCTCCCTGCTGTGTCACATACCAGCTAGGCAAATAGCTTCTGTCCTAAGGTCAGCTGTAAGGACTGGAAAATGGCCCCGGGAGCAGACTAGGGTGGTGCTGGGATGTTACTGCCACATCACGGACACCAGGGTCAGAGGCATAGAGGTGAAAGGGGCACTGGGAGACCACTCCTTCAGTTTATTCCACTGTCCCTGCTCTTTTCCTCCCCAGATAATTTCCAGGAGAATCATGAATTCAAAATAATTTGATTCATTCAATTGAAAGTTATTTTCAGATGTCTGTTATGTGCCAATATCTGTCCACAGAGGCCTGAGCAAGACCAACTACATGCACAATGCTAAGAGCTGGGAAGGACCTGAAGGGGGTCAGGAAATGGGAAGTGACATGGTGTGAAGGGTGAGGGGCGACGGGGCTCAGAGGTCTCTCTCATCAGGGAACATTTCAGCTGACATCTGAACAGCAGTCAGGAATAGGCCCGGAGGGGATTTGGCGAAAGAGCATTCATCCAGGAACTGGAAGCGGTGCAGAGGCTCTGAGATGATGTTTTTCCTGGTGGAGGGTCAGCAAGGAGGCCAGTCAGCATGGAAATCTGAGACCTTGGAGGTCCAGGGGTCATTCAGCACCTTCGTTTTACAAAAGGGGATGAAGAGCCCAACACAGTGAAATAGACTTGCCTGAGGCCACCGCCAGTCCAGGCTTTCTAGTGCTGAAGCCTAAAGAAGGGCCACTGTGCGCCCCAGCTGGAATGGTGCCGCTCACACTGTAGCCTCTGGAGTCGTGCAGTGTGCTGCTTCTGCAGCTACACGATCCCTTTCTTCCCATCACAGGCCAGCATTTTATCATCCTTTGCTTTTTCGAAGGAAATGGCCTTCCTTCTGAGTTCGCAGCTGCTATGGGGACCCTACGTGAGCTGGTATTCAGGAGGTGGAAGGCTGTGCTTTCCTCCCCATGGCCAGGCCTCGTGGGAGGAGCATAGAGTTGGAAATCACACCTGCCAGACTCAGCTCGATCACCATGTGCTCTGTGACTTTTGAGAAGCTCCTCGCCCTTCCTGGGCTTCCATTCCTCACACGAAGGGAAACGCAGGGAGTGGTTTTTCCTCCTAAACCTGCATGTCTTACTTGCCAACACCAGGTGGTGCTGTACCCTTTTGCTTTTCCACGTCAGTCTTTGCGATCAACACGAGCTAATGCCCACAAGCTCTTAAATCCACGCTCTGTGGAACTCCAACCCTACAATAGCCATGTATAGGCCTCAGGGAGAAAGTTTTAAGGGAAAACACCCTCCTTGTGGTGCCCACATCCTGCTGAACTGAGATCACCAACAAAGCTGCACTCCAGGTGAGGCGGGTTTTGCTGCTCTGGCTCTGTGCACCTGGCTGAATGATGGGCGGGCAGAGCTTTCTTTGGGGTCTGAGGCCAGATTCTGCCATCCTGTCAAGCAGATCCCTTTTTCTGTTCATAGCCTTGGCATCCACATCTATACAGCTCCTTTGAGTATGAACAATGTGTGTTTCAGGAAAAGGGCTCGATCACTCTGCTATTGATTAAAAGGGCTTAGGTTTAGAGTTGAAAAACTCTTGGTAGCAGTGTCTGAAAGCCAACAGTGATGTGTGCTAGGAAAAGTGTACAGATTTGGAGTGAAAAAGCCTTGTATGTGAACCCCAGCACTGCTGCTTCTCAGCTGAATAACAGACTCCACCTCTCTGACCCTTAGTTTCCTCCTCTATAAATAGGGATAGTGACAGTGCCCACCTCAGAAAGAAGGGCTGAGGATGAAAAGATGTCCATCAAGGATGGAGCTCAGATCCTGCCATGGAGTCAGAGCTCAGGACATCTTTGATTCCCATATTTGGGCCAGCAGCTCTAAATAAGATGCTTCTTGTCTCCTCCCAAATGCCTTTCTGAAAACACCACCAGTAAATATTTAATTGTCTTTAGAACAAGGATCCAAGCTGTTCTTCATGAATTCATAGTTTCTGCCTTGCTGAGTCTACTACAATATACATTTTTAAAAATTCTCATCGATCTCTCCTTGCATTGTTTTTGCTGTATGACTTTTCCAGGCTGAGTTCTGCTAGAAACTGGGTTGGCTAACAGCTGGTCATGATAAGGGTTTGGGAATCAGATGAGGGAACAGGGGAGCTTCCCCTTTGTAGGGTCCTCTGCCCTCCCCCTCCGTGGTTCTCAGTAATATTTTTCTCAGTTCAACTTCAAGGTAGAAGAGAAATAGATGAAACCAGCTCCATGAACAAGGTCACCCCGACAACATCACGAGATAATGACATCACTGTCAGTTTCTGCCCAGGAAAAACCCGGGGCTTGAATTACCAAGGGAAAGGGCAGGTCATCCTCATGGCAGGTTGACAGAACTGGTTGCAGACCCCCTGCCAGATATCAGGGCCTGGGAGTGTGGCTAAAAATGACCCAGGGACCACACCTTCCTCTGGTCAGTCAGCCCCTGGCAGCCTCACCACCCTCATGTGCTCAGAACAACAGAATATCACCAATGGGGGGGTTCATTTCCCCTTTCCTAGAAGAAAGGTTACCAACTGCCAGAATCAAAATAGAACATGAACCGTGTCACTGGAATCCTGTCCAATCCAAGCACACTGATATTGTGCAATGCCCTTTGGGAGATAGAGCAGATAAGCAGAATCTCCAAACTATTATCACACTGTTGGACCTGACATTGCAGAAGGCCTCTAGCTGACCTCTCTCTAGGCTTGCCATGTTCTGCAACACTGCGTGTCGAGTGCTTTTTGTGTTCAAGAAAGACACTATTTCATAGGTGGCCCAGACACAAAGCCTCACAGAAAGAATTATTTTGTTAAAGTGAATGGTTGTCCCCAACTTTTTCCATTTCCCAAGCTCATAATTTTATACATTGTTTATTTGTTTAAGGCTTGGCTTAAATTCCTTATTATTCTTAACGGCACAACATAGTTTTCCATATGGTAATGAAATACCCATGCTGACTTTCCTGAAGAACAAGGAAAAATTGACAAAATTGGAGAATTCAGTACTTGGCAGGCTTGTCTTCATATATATGATGAATATCAGCCTTCCCTGAAACTTTAAAATTCTGTTGGTATAAGTTACTTATCCTTGAAGGATCATTCCTGATTCTTGACATCTTTGAGAATTGTTCAACATATAAGTGGTGTGCATCATTTAATCAACTTACATTTTAGCTTCCCTATACCATCAGCATATTTTTTTCTGTCACTTTTGCCTTAGTAAAGTACAGTAGGTATTTGTAAAAGTATTTGTGACTATATATTTTTTAATTTTAATTTTTTTCTTTCCTTTTTCTTAAGCCTCAGATGTCTACTTCCATCTTTACAATTTTAATTTTTTTTTTTTTTTTGAGATGGAGTTTCACTCTTATTGCCCAGGCAGGAGTGCAATGGCACAATCTTAGCTCACCGCAGCCTCCACCTTCTGGGTTCAAGCAATTCTCCTGCGTCAGCCTCCCAAGTAGCTGGGATTACAAGTGCCCACCACCACGCCCAGCTATTTTTGTATTTTCAGTAGAGATCAAATGATGCACATCATTTATATGCCAAACAATTCTCAAAGATGTCAAGAATCAGGAATGATCCTTCAAGGGTAAGTAACCTAGACCAAGAGAATTTTAAAGCTTCAGGGAAGGCTGATATTCATTATACATATGAAGACAAGCCTGCCAAGTACTGAATTCTCCAGTTTGTTCATTTTTATGTTTTCAGTACAGATGGGGTTTCACCATGTTGGTCAGGCTGGTCTCGAACTCCTGACCTCCTGATCCACCTGCCTCAGCCTCCCAAAGTGCTGAGTTTACAGGCATGAGCCACTGCGCCCAGCCTAATTTTTATTTTTGATTAAGTAAAAAATGCATCACGTAAAATATACCATCTTAACTATTTTATAAGTGGGCAGTTCAGTACTGTTAAGTACATTCACCTTGTTGTGCAATGTACGTTACGTTTTCTTTTTTTCTTTCTTTTTTTTTTTTTTTTTTCCAATTTTAGTATATGTGCTGCCAAAGCGAGCAACGTTACGTTTTCTTAAAGCAAAGCGTTCCTGAATGTTCCTCATCCACAAGTCCTTTTCCTATGATATAATACTTTATTACTGTGCCTAAACTTACTCTTCAAGGGTTTCAAAGCCTTGGGCAGTAACTCTGAACAAAATTCATGGGCAGGATTTAAAGTATGGGGAGCACTTAGAGAAGGCTGTGAAGCTATTTCATTCTTTACTCATCACAAGCCAAACTGCTTTGGGTAGAAAACGCTTGACTGGCAGGAGGAGAGCTGGCCTTGAAACTGCTGGATGAAGGCCCTGGTGAAGGCCTTCAGATCACATCACCCTGTGTAAAGCCCTCCAGTAGCTGCCTGTCTCACCAGAGTAACACCCACAATCCTGACCCATCTCACCGCCTCCTGATCCAATCTGCCCTGGCCTCTCTGGCCTCATCTCCTTCTGCCCAGCCACACTGGTGTCCTTGCAATTCCTTGAAAATATCAAGCTCCTTTCTTTTTAAAGGCCTTTGCACTTGCTCCTACCTCTTCCTGGAACAATCTTTTCAAATCATGTTGAGCGACAGAACCACTCTTGGAGGTCATAAAACTCTCACTGCTACGGTGGCTCACACCTGTAATCCCAGCACCTTGGGAGGCCGAGTCGGGCAGATCGCGAGGTCAGGAGTTCGAGACCAGCCTGAGCAACATGGAGAAACCCCGTCTCTACTAAAAATACAAAAAATTAGCTGGGCATGGTGGCGCATGCCGGTAATCCCAGCTATGCGAGAGGCTGAGGCAGGAGAATCACTTGAACCTGGGAGGTGGAGGTTGTGGTGAGCCGAGATGGTGCCATTGCACTCCAGCCTGGGTAACAAGAGCGAAACTCTGTCTCAAAAAAAAAACAACTCTCAATGCCCAGGCCACATCTTACACCAGTTAAATTATTTCTGGGGTCTTAAAGATCCGTTTTTAAAACAAAAACGGGGCCAGGCGTGGTGGCTCATGCCTGTAATCCCAGCACTTTGCAAGGCCGAGTGGATCATGAGGTGGATCATGAGGTCTGGAGATCAAGACTATCCTGGCTAACACAGTGAAACCCCGTCTCTACTAAAAATTAGCCAGGTGTGGTGATGGGCGCCTGTGATCTCAGCTATTCTGGAGGCTGAGGCAGGAGAAACAGCACCACGTGCCTCCTGCTGTGATGTACTGAGGGGGACACAACACCACCTCTGTGGTGTCCCTGCCTAAAAGGTGTCAGCTGAGCCTAATCCTCAGGAAATATCAGCAAACCCAAGTGAGGGGACATCCCACAGAATAACTGGCCCACACTCTTTAAAGAATGTCAGGGTCAAGAAAGACAAAGAACAGCTAAGGAACTGTTCCAGACTAAAGAAAACTAAAGAAACATGAGGCTCAGTGGAATATGTGACCCTCGGCCTGGAAAAATATGTGTAATTTTAAAAGGTTATTGTTGGAGCAATTGACACCATTTAACCATGCACTGTAGATTAGCTGTGGACTGTGTTATGTAAGAGAATGTTCTTATTCTTAGGAAGTACACACTAAAGTGTAGGGTGAAAGGGCAGTATGTTCGAATTGTGCACTCTCAGATAGTTCTGCAAAAAGTGTGTGTGTTTGTATGTGTGCGTGTGATGTATATATTGTATATTTAGAGAGAGGACAGAGAATGAAGCAAAACGTAAACAATGAGTGAATCGAGAAGTTAAGAGCTCCTTGTACTATGCTTGAATTTTTCTGTAAGTCTGAAATTATGTGAAAATAAAAGTCATGTACCCCTCTTCCTGCAAAAAAGACCAATGATAGCAAACAATGAAAGGCAGCTTTCTAGAACACTCTTGCCCCCGAGTTTGGTATGGCTCTCTTCCTCTGGACATTCAGGTCCACTTTTACATCCTATGCCTCCTCCACAGGGTGGCCACACCTAGTCCCCCCATCTAGTCTACCCCCAATTCCTGGCCCCCCTCCATTACACTCCCTATGTTCTTGCTCTCCATAGCACTTTGTTAGTATGGGACACTATTCTTGTTTATATATTTGTCTACTTGTTTTCTGTCTCCTCCCACTAGAATGTAAGCTTCAGAAGCATGGAGCCTCTTTCTGTCTTGATAGTCCCCTCTATGTGAAATGAATGAATGCACAAATGAGCAGATATACAGATCCGAGGCTCCATTTGCTCATCTGCAGAGCAAGGGGCTCTGCATGGCAACATCCAGATTCCTTTCCCACACTGACACTGAAGGAAGGCATCTGGCAATGGAAGAGCGAGCTACTGTGTCATGCGCATCTAAAACAGTCTAGGCTTTTATTTACCATTTCTTATTTAATCCTCACCACGATCCAGCAACGGTGGTAAGAGTGTCCTTATTCCGTTCGTTCATGTAGCAGAAACATGCCTGTTATCTGCTAGGCGCTTAAGAAAACAGAGTTGAGCACCACAAGCACAACCCCACCCCCGTGGAGCCTGCCAGGTGAGCAAGAGCTGGCTGGGAAAACCAAGACTCAGAAAGCCTGCCCCACTTGCTAAAGCTATGCAGCAAGGACATGGCAGAGCTGGGAAGCCCATGCTGTTTCCACTGCTGATGACAAGGGGCGTCAAGGAGAGAAGCTGCTGAGTTGGCCGCTCCTCAGGTGGCTCCCTCGGAGCTGTCCCACCCACCTGTGCCCATGGCCCCAACACGGCAGCAAAATAGAACATGCTGTATCTCAGCCATTTCTGACTGCGTTTTTATTATTTCATGACCTCTTGGTCGTTTATTGCTTATCTCTGTTTTTTATTATTTATCATTTTTATTATTTTTATTTTGTCATTTATTTATCTTGGTTATCATTTATCTGTTTTTTATTATTTCATGGCCTCTCGGAGGGGACAAAGTGCTCTGTAGGGTGAGAAAATATGAAATTGGAATGACGCACAGAAAGGATTTATATCTGCTACAATACACAAGCCAGGAGAAGGAGGAAGAAGGGCATTATATGTCTGAGGGCACATCATATGTACTTGAGACTATAATCAACAGGAAGGGTTGCATGGACTCTAAGCTTATACTTCCCATAAGCAAGAGGCTGTCTATTTCACTGGGAAAAGTTTGTGTTCAATTCAACCTAAGAAGTAATCTAAGTTGGAGATGAGAACAAATAACCTTGACAGATAAAGCAGAACAAAGTAACAAAATAAAAACCCACTTCAAAAATGTTTAATGAAGACACTGAGCATGAAGAATTAAAACAATGTAAGGGCGCGGGGGTGGGCGGCAGAGGGGCAGGGGACAACTTCTTAAAAGGTATTTTTTTTTTTTCATCTCATTGATCCTTTCTCTACTTGAGAGAAAGCAGAGAAGCTTTGTCTGCCAGTTAATCACTCAACTAATCACCAGGTCCTATTTCCCTGTTTATAATCCTGAGCCTGAAGAAGCCTTCTGTAAAGGCCACAGTAAATTTCCCTGGCCAACAAGACAAACATTTATCCTAGGGGCTGAATTACTACCCTGGGAGGTCTTAGATTCCTGGGATTTAGTGCATGCTTGTGCCTCACATTTTCTGGGTGACCTTCGCTCCTCTGTGCCTCAGTTTCTGAAGCTGCACGATGAAAACAATGTTACCCACTGAGTCATGTCCTAGGATGGTTCTGAGCTCCCTGTTGGAGAGTGGAAGAGGGAATTTGGCCGAGGGTATGGTTATCTGTGTCTCTAAATGCTTCTCCTCCTCCTTCTGGAAGCTGCCTCATTATGTTGAGAATTGAAATGCATTCTCTGTGGGCATCTGAAGTAGATTCCTTACGAGAATGTGTAGTGGGAGGGTGAATAAAAGAGACACATTAACAAAGTTGTGTTATTCTAGAGAAAAAAATGTCATATCTTCATTTTTTTGTGACCACAGAGTGCAAAGTTGGGGAGGGGGTGGATAAGAAAACAGTATTGTTCTTTGGAGCCATTATTCCCAGATGGCTTGCCCATGATGGAAGCTTTTCTATTGCTGTTGAATGTCATTTTTCCAAGAAAGCCAGGCAGCTAACTGGCAACCATGTGGGTGATGACATGCCCCACCTTTCTCTTTAGTGAACTCCCCATCCTTGGAAGTAAGAATAGACTGAATAAACCCTCGTCAGAAGTGGAGTAGAGAAAATTCATTCACCAGAAGAGGGGTTCAACTATACCACTCATTTCCCTCCAACCCTGAGATGCGGGATCCTAGTCGCTTTTGGTGTTACATCCTCTTCTGAATGGACAAGCCAGACTGCAGCAGTGCACAGGGACAGAGGGTTCTGTGGAGTGAGAAAATGTGAGATTGGAATACTCATGGAAGGGATTTATGTCTGCTACAACACACGAGCCAGGAGAACAGGGAGGGAGGGAGGGAGGGAGGGTATTATATGTTTGAGGACACATCACATGTATTTGAGAATATAACTGTCAACAGGAAGGATTGCATGGACTGTGGACTCTGTAGCCTGAAAAGAATCCTGGCAGCCCCTGGAATCCCTCTGGATGTAGCTTTCAGTCATAGGAAACTCTGTTACTGAGGAGAGACTGGAGGAACCCAGCACCAGAAACCCAGAGAGGGTGAGCACAGTGGTAGAAACCGCAGATGGTATCAGCTTAGCCAGGCCCTCATTTTCAGTAAATTACAACACAATAATAACAGCTCCCCAGCCTGGATCCTCAGCTGTGTGCAGGTGCGATGCATGGCTTGCTTCATTTACCTCAACAATCCTTCAAGGGAGGTGCTACAGGGCTAATTTGCAGATGAAGAAACTGAGGCTTCAGTTTCACTGGAGAGAGAAAGTGAGTTGCCCTGCAAATGGCAGAGCCAGTATTCACCTCAGGCCTATCCGACTCAAGACCCACATTCCTTCTAGTGTGTCAAGTCTTGATTTAAAGGTAGGGATTATAAACCCCACTTTTTTACAAACAGAAAAACTGAGCTCATAAAGTGGAGATAACACTGAGCAAACAGGTTTGACTGGTTCCAAATTTCTGCCAGGTGTCTTGTGTGAGGAGCAGCTGTACCTTGCAGAATGATGAAGCTGGGGGACTGGCCATAGGGTGGTCTGATCAAATCCCTTCCATCTGCAGAGGGAGAACTGGACTCAGAGGACAAAGGTAAGCAGCTCATGGCAGGAGGCAAGAGAGTGGCAGGCCAAACACAGAGCCCCCAAGGGTGTGACTGAGCTGCTCTTGGGTGTGGTGGGAACAGATCTGTCCCACCTGCCTCTTGATGGCCTCTGTGTGCCTGGCAGGGATGCCTGCCCCAGGCTGGGATGGAGACATGTCTGTAACCTTGGATGGGATCCAGGAGGCCAGGGCGGGTGAGGTTGACCTTGTGACAGGGCAGCTGGCTCTGTATGAAAACACAGCCAACGGGACAGGGGCCTGGGGCCTAGGGGTCAGCAGCCCAGCACCCGTCTGTGCTGGTGAACCTGGGAGAGAGTGGGTGGAGTCAGTTGAGGTGTAGAAAACAAAAGCAGGGCTTCATTTATGAAGGTAAACTGTTTGTTCTCAGATGCCCCTGGTCATCCTATACCTTCCTTAAAGGCTCAGCCTTTGGAGTGAAGCCCCCTGAATCCGTCTAAACTCCCTTTTCCTCCTCTGGCTGCAAGTCAGAATTCTGACTACCGTTACTAGAAGGCTGGTTATGTGCCAGGCCCTGGGCCAGATACACTGCAAGTAAGATCTGATACTTCGCTTTCCCAACAATCCTGTGACTGTGCTGTAATGAGCTGAGGCTCAGAGAGAGAGATCAAGTGACTTGTCTAAGTCCACACAGCTAATGAGCAACACAGCCAGGGTGGCACTTCTATTTTAAAGAGACTTTTTTTTTTAATTTTAGAGGTCTAGCTCTGTGGCCCATGGTAAAGTGCAGTGGCACCATCACAGCTCACTGCAGCCTCAACCTCCTGGGCTCAAGTGAGCCTCACACCTCAGCCTACCAAGTGGCTAGGACAACAGGTATGAACCAAAACACCTGGCTAATTTTTTGTAGAGATGGGAGCTCACTATGTTGCCCAGGCTGGTCTTGAACTCCTGGACTCAAGTAATCCTCCCGCCTCAGCCTCCAAAAATGCTGGGATTACAGGCATGAGCCACCGCACCCAGCTGGGGTTTCTGACCCTTATTCACTGCTGTATTCCCAGTGGTTGGCACATAGTGGCCATTGCAATACACATTTGTTGAATAAATATCTGACTCCAAAGCCACACCCTTTGCCCTATACCCCTCTGCTTCCTGGAAACTCTCATGGTGGGGAAATTCAATTTTGAGTGGAAATAGACTTGGAGGACTTCAATCAAGAGTGAATCCATTAATTTCTCTTTTATGGATACTTTCTGTACTCACCAAAATAAAACAATGAAGAAAACTCCCCAAATAGAGTGTCAATTACATTCTGCACATTTTTATAATTAGTAATCAGGACTCCTGTGGAATTAATTTCTTCCTTGGGAGGATTCACAGAGATGCTTGTTAGCTCATTTTGCTTTTTGGCTTTCCTGCAGACAGCATGGACAGCAATAGACCTTTGTTTTTCTGGGTCTGGTCCTTCTCTAAAAGTTCAAAGCCTTTTTGATTTTGCAACACAGAGTCTCTAAGGCACTTTCCTTAAGCCATGAGTTTCTGACTTTATATTCAACCCAGGCTTTGGGGATGTGGGAAGGGTCATCTGTATATCCTCAGATTTCCAAATAAGGAATTGCGAGGTATGCTTACTGTATAGCTCCCTGTTGCCCAGCAAGGTCCAAGTCCATTGAATGTTCTGTTTGTTGGATCATTACCACCCATGCCACACAGCAACTGCAATTCTACAATTACAACTGAACTTCATCTGACTTTACTGACCGTGATTTTTGTGGTCGTTCGTAATTCAGGATGTAATTCAGGGCTCACAGAGCCCTAAGTCAAAATAATGCACTTTGAATTATAAATTTTCAGAGCTGAAAGTGATCCTGTAGATCACTACATGTAACTTTACCTGAAGTCTGTTTCACACCACACCTCCCCAGGATACTGTACCCAGAAGGTTTCCTTTCTTGCAGAAGTGTGGGAACTGCTACACACTTTACATGTTAGGACCCACAATGTGTAGAACCAGACTGAGGTTTCCAAGAAGTCCTGTAGGAAATATACTTTTGTTTAACTTTGTTCTACATCGTGTTCCCAAAATTGCTGACCCAGGATGGGGAAGGTCTTTTTTTTTTTTTCTCTTTCTTTTTCGATTTATGGAAACTTCTTTGGTAAATAAAACTCTTATCAGGCCCCACCCCTCTACCTCCCAATTTTACAGATACAGAAAGTGATGCTGAGTGGAGGGAAGGGAATAAAGTGGCCTGAGGTCGTCCATAGGAAATGGCAGAGCCAAGCCTGGGACGCGTGTCTTGACTGCAAGTTCACGATCTCGCTTAGCCACACCTCCCAGATAGGACTGTCAAACGGCTGTTAACATAGATAGCAGGATTGTAAAGTGCAGATGGACCCAGATTTATTGCTGATTCTGAAGCTGATTGTACAAAAAAAGATAACTGTGGGGCAAGTTCACATCAAGTCATCCCAGGTGACTGTTTTCATGCCTGCATTTGAGAGCAGAGGGGCTGAACACGGCCACCCTCCCTCTTCTCCAGCTGTAGATGTCACCTTAGAAAGAAGATTTGAGGTAGCCGGAAGATGGGAAGGAGGGAAGGGCGCATGGTCGGGGATGAGAAGGCCATCACACATCAGCCTGCTGGAGTGGCAGCTTGACTACAGCGATGGTGGCCCCTCACTGACTGGGAGAGGACACTGCAATGGTGACACCCTGGGTTTCAATCCTGGCCCTACAGAACAACTGCATGACCTTAGACAAGAAACTTGATCTCTCAGGGCCCCAGCTTCCGCCTGTGAAAATGGGGTCATAATAGCACCTACACTTTCTTGGCACTGCTCTCTCAGAGGAGTTTATGCCACGATTTCTTCATAGGGAACATTGGGTAAGAAACACAAAGTTCCTGTCGTAAAAGGAGGTTTTCTGAAAGACACTCAGAAGCTCGCCTTCTGGCTCCCTCTCATAAACCTGAAGTGGCAGTGGGACTGGTTGGAGCAGGTAGCCCAGGAGGTCCTTTAGGCTGGCATGCAGCAGGAAGAGCAGAGAAGGGGGTAATAATTTGGGCAAAGATGAGGGAGAGATGCTCAGTCCATAATGGTGAAGAGCATTTTTTAATAGAAAACTCTCTCAAATATGCTGTTGAATCTCTCTGAAAAAAATTGTTTTAATTATTGTAGTTTCCAACTTTAGATTTTCTCTTTGGTTCCCCTTACAATTTCTATCTTCTCATTGGTGGTCTCTATGTTTTTGGAATATCATTCTCATGATTTCCTTTGGTTTTTTGTACATAGTTTCCTTTAGCTCTTTGGTATATTTTAAATAGTTGGTTTGTAGTCTGTTTAGTAAGTTCAATGACTTGCCTTCCTCAAGAACTGTTTCTATTATTTCTTTATTTCCTGTGTATGGGCCACACTTTCTTGTTTCATTGCATGACTCATAATTTTTTGTTGAAAGCTGAACAGTTTGAATATTATTATACGGCACATCTGGAAATCATCTTCCTCCCACCAGGGTTTATTGCAGCTGCTTATTGTAATTGCTGTTGTTTGATTGCTTAGTTCTCTTTCCTTCATTAGTTTTGTAAAGACTTTATTTGTTGTTGTATATAGCCACTGAAGTCTTCATTTTGTTAGCCTAGTAGTCAGCTGGCGATTTAAATACAAACATGTATTCTTTGCCTGGAACCAAAAAAGAAAATAAAACCTCTCGGTGTTTGCAATGGACTCTATGTATATGCTGGGGTATACCTTCAATTCTTGGTGAGGCACTTCACAACTCTGCCTTAGTCTTCACCTCCTCCTTGTGGAGAGCCTTGAGGTCAAGCAGAAGTGAAAACTTCGCAGTTCTTTCCTGAGCATGCACCCAGCTCTGGGCATGCAAGTGGGCTTCTAGGTTCCCACAAATATATGAGAGCTCTTCAAAGCCTTTATTTCCCAATGTGTTTTAATCCCCATTCTTTTTTTCCAACCCTTTTGGTTTTTCTATAGTTTGTCCCGACTGTTATCTATTGCTCCAAGTGGCAGCAGCTGTTACATCTGCCTTTTAATGTTTTCAACAAATTCCCCTTGAGTAGCTGCCTTAGCCCTTGGAGATCTCAGCAATGAGTCAATTCTTTAGGGAGCCACAAGACAGGTCAAAACAAACAACCACAGTTATTTGGAAATTAGGTCTAGTCTGCCCCCTTATGTACTAGGAGCCTATATAATGAATATGAGTTGCTATCTTCAAGGCCACTGCTGAGCCAGGGTAATTTAAATACCATGAAGCTCTATTATCAAGATTCTGGTGGTTTTTTGTTTTGTGTTTTTTCCTTGATTAAATATTCTCCTGGTTGCTGTAAACTTCTAGTTAGTTTCCCAATTTCCAATCAAGTTGATTCTGACCACCTTTGCCAGTTTATTTTCTCCTTTTGTGGAGGGATGGGCTTTTGTAATTCCCTATTCTGCCATTTTCATTTTTAGGGTGCTGACTTTTGAAATGCAATACATGCTTCAAAACAGCAGGCATTCTATGGAGCTGGGGCCCATCAGATAGATTACATGGGAAACAAGCAGTGTAAATAGAAGTGGCCCCGTCACCATCATGCCCAGTGGCTCGCCTCAAGAATGCCTTTAACTTTAGGCTCCACTGGACCAGTAATGCTGGTCCCTTAGCATGCCTGGGCATCGATGGGGAGGAGACACTTATCCCAGGGATGCCTAAAGCTGTAGCAGCTCCTTGTTGTTTTAGGCTCTTCATGCCAACAGAGCAGTAGGCAAAGAAAGGAATGCTTGCACTTGTAGGAATGTCAGGTTCTGCCTATCATGAGGAAGTAGCACTGCTGCTAGATAACGGGGTCAGAGAAAAGGATGCCCAGAGCTCAGGGGATTCAGTGGGGCTCATCTCGGTGTTTCCCAGCCCAGTGACAGCAATTATGGGCAATTGCAGCAATGATAGTCTTCCCAGTGCACAGCGACCAGGGGTTCAAACCTCTAGGGATGAAGACCCAGTTACCCCCGCAGACCAGCACGCTCAATATGCAGGAGTGGCCAAGTATGAGGGCTATCCAGAATGAGTGGTGACACACAGAGACAATGAACACCAATTATGACCTTAGAGTCCATGGTAATGATGGGGTCTATAGCTTGTTTCACGAACCCTCTTTCTTAACTTCTTTGTAGAAATCGTGACAGGCAACATCCTAAAAGAAGCAGTAGCAGGAGGGAGTGGGCTTAACATGGGAAAGCAGTATCCCCCAGGTCTCAGCATTCCCGCGCAAGCTAGCCTGACTTCCATCTGCCAACACATACATCTCTTTGCCAAGGGCTTCCTCTGGCTGCTGGAGCCTGCTCTAACCACAGGCATGGCAGCCTAGAGGTGCCAGAGTACCATTGCCACATCCCCAACTGCAGTCCTCGACCAGCCCAACCTCAGATAAGATGTCACGGAGGACGCCAGGGTATCACTGTGTCCACCACTGGCTTCACGTGCTCACAGGGGCAGCTTGTGTGTTAACAATTGCTTCCTGGGTTTCCCTACAGTACTGTTCGGCATGAAATAAACTGCTTTCATTCAAATCCATGACTGAAGGTCTGCTTCTTGGGAAGCCCAGAAGAAGATGCACACGTCTCTCCTCCTTCCCTCGAGGAAAGCTAGTGTCTTGCTTCTGACTGTTTTCCTTCCCCTTCAAGCATAGAAACGGGGCATTTTGACAGGCAGAACAATTCGCTCACTGAATTGCTGCCCATTGTACTTGGAATGAATAATAACAACAACAAAAGCCTCCCTAACACAGCCTGCCGAACCCCGTAGTCTGTGAGCGCAGCCTCCAATCCTGTCCTCGCTGCTTCTCGTTTTATAACATGCTGTGCTCCGGCCCACCGCAGAGCCTTGGCTCGCACACATGCTCTTCCACCAAAAACACCCTTCCCATCATTTGTCATTTGGTGAATTATTACACATCCTTCAGGTTTTAGCTTTCAAGCCGTTTCCTTGAAACAATCTCCTCCAAGCCCCCTCGTATCAACCATTTCCCTCTGATTCTCCTTCAGAGGACACCCTGCTTTTCCATGTTATGCTTATACTAAGTACCCTTCATATATTTACTGGTGTGTTTATCTGATTAATATCTTTCTCCCAACTAAACTCAGAAATGCTGAGATGGGCCCTGGAGTTCTCCAAGGTAGATGGAGGGCACAGTGAAGATAAGAAGGAGGGAGGGCAAGAGGGGACCTGGCCAGGAGCCCACAGAGCCCTGGCTGATGGAAACATGAGGTGTGAAGAGGGTGAGCATTTTCAGAAACTTTGAGGGCTGTTTTCCCGCCTGACCCCACAACCCCCTCCACCTCGGTCCTCATTTCCCCGCTCCACTTGATAATAAAAGTTTTCAAAAGAATCGTTCATGTCCCTGTCTCCCATTGCTCTCATCTCAGTCACAGAATCAGGCTTTTGTACCCACTACACCACCAAAACGTTTTGTCAAGGCCGGCTACGCACCTCCAAGTGGTAAATCCCAGGGTCCATGGCCACTCCTCATTCTCTCTTGGCCCGTCAGCAGTAGACACAGCTATGGGCCCCACCTTCCTGAAGCTCTCTCTTCCCCTTGCAGACCATTCCTCTGCTTCTCCTTCCTCGCCAGCCACTCCTTCCCAGCCCCCTTTGCTGATGTCTCCTGACTGCCTCGACCTCTGAATTGTGGAAGGTCCCAGGTTCAGACCTTGGTCTCTGTTTCTCTGACCACAATCACTCCTTAGCTGATGTCATCCTGACTCATACAGGTTTTAAATGCCTCCTCTAAGTCAACAACTCCCAAATCAGAATTACTAGCTTGACCTCTATATTCAGCTCCTGCCTGCAACCTCCCCTTAGAGGCTGTAGATAGTCAAATTCCTCATGACCCAAAGCAAACTCCTGACTCTTCTCGCTCCGCGCTGATCCTCCTGCTATATTCCCCACCTCAGTAAAAGATAACTCTGTCTGTCCACGAGCTCAAGCCAAAACCCTTTGTGTTCCCTTGACTGCTTCCCATGTCCAATCCATCATCATTGTCAGGAGTGGTCTTCCTGTTTCTGCCCTTACCTTCCTACAGCTCTTTCTCAACACTGCTGCCTGAGCAACCTTTGAAAAAGAGACTCAGGTCATATCATTTCTTGGCTAAAAAGATTTCAGTGACTCCCATCTACTCAGAACAAATCCAAAGTCCCAACAGCGGTGCACAAGGCCCGACCTGATCTGCCCCCAGCCGACTCTCTACCCTTTGCCCTCATCTCTGACCCCTCTCCTTCTCGCGCCCTTGGCTCCAGCTCCCCTGGTTTCCCTGACGTTCCTTAAACATGACAAGCTCACTGCTGCCCCAGGGTCTTTGCGCTGTTGCTTTTCCTGCCTGCAGTACTTTTTGCAGATGGCCCCAAGACTTGCTCCCTCATTTCTTCAGAGATCTGCTCAAATATCAGCGGCTCCATAATATCTTCCTTGGCTGCCCTATTATCAGTGGTAACTCCATGTCCCTAGAGTTTCCTATGCCCTTAATCTGCATTTTAAAATTTCACAGCACCTACCCCCATCTCATTTTCTATATTCACTTATTTGTTTGTTTATTGCCCATCTCCCTGGCTAGAACCTGAGTTCTATGAAACTGCGAAGTGTGTGCTCAGCTTACCACTGCAGCCCCTGAGCTGGGAACAGGCCCTCTAAAGTAATTAATGAGACTCTGCTCAATAAATATTTGTAGATCAAACCAACAAGTAAGTGGATTTATATTTACTTCCACATGGATTTCAGGAATATGTTCAAGACGTCATCTAGTAACAAGAGTTGTGAACTGGGATTCTGAGGAAACGGCTCATTCCTGACTCCTTACTGACCTTTTTGTATGTTTTCAAAGCAAACATGCAAAGCATGAAGACCTTCAAAAACCCTTCTCTTGCTTCTCAAAGCCTGATTCAGCTTGCAAAGGCAGCAGGGCCCTTCCTTTTCTTGTAGGAAACCTGAGTCTCTTAGATGGTTTCCCCATATGACCTTGGTCAAGCCAGATACTCTCGTTGGACCTCAATTTCTCCTTCTGTGAAGCCTCCAAGGTCTTCCAGCTCTGACATTCTATGATTCGTTTCCATAAAATGATGAGTTGGCTGTGGCACTTTGACCTCACTGGGGCAAACATTTCAGATAAGCAGGTCCTGCTATCTCAGGAGCCTTTCTCTTCACCTCCATCCCTTCACATGAAACCCAACACCAGAGTTTCTAGGACAGCCTCCTCATTGATAAAGTGTTCCCTGACTTCTCAATGAGCTTGTACACTGTAGCTGCAGCGATAATGGGCTATATCTGGCCGGCCCGGAATCCTGCCCATGTTCCAGTCAGTGCCCTGGCTATCAGTTGTCTGCTGAGCATGAATGGCCAGAGGCAGAAAAAGGACAAGGAGCCATGCTGGTGAGAAGTGGAAGTGATTAACTTATGTCGCATGCTCCAGCGTGAGTTGCAGCCAGCGATAGGCGAATGTATGTTGACAGCTGCCTTGGAGTTCACACCACACCGTCAGCACCCTACAGGAAACAGATTACTCCAGGGCTTGAGAGCTCGTTGACAGCTGGAGCTTTCTGATAAAGTTGTCAGAAAGTGAAAAGGACAGTCCCAGGAAATTGTAAGTTTCCTGTCCTTGGAGGTGTACTGGTAGAAGAGGAGGAACAATGGCTGGAATGTTGTAGATGAGGTTGAACGTACACTGATGGGCTGGGTGCAGTCGCTCATGCCTGTAATCCCAGCACTTTTGGATGCCGAGGGAAGCAGATTCTCTGAGCTCAGGAGCTCAAGACCAGCCTGGGCAACATGGCAAAAACCTGTCTCTACTAAAAATACAAAAACTTAGCTGGGTGTGGTGGTGTGTGCCTGTAATCTCAGCTACTCAGGAGGCTGAGACACAAGAATCGCTTGAACCTGGGAGGCAAAAGTTGCAGTGAGTCGAGATTGCACCACTGTACTCCTGCCTGGGTGACCAAGCAAGACTCTGTCTCATTTCAAGAAAGGAAGAAAGAAAGTAGAAAGTGCAGTGACGGGTGGATCATGTCTGTCCTGTTCTTCACAATGTCATTGTAACCTAGCATGATGTCCTCTTCTGTGCTTAAGGGCTCGGGGTCAAGGTGTATCTGTCTGGGCAACTGTTGGGGCCCCAGGAGATGGTGGAATGGAGGGGAGGTGGTATAAGCAAGTTGGACTAAACTTCTAGAAGGAGAGCCAGGATCCAGGTGTCAGGAAAGGGCAAAAATCCAGAGATAGAAAGAGCAAGAAATTCAGGGTGGGAAGCAAGAATTCACAATAAGAGAATGGGGTAAAGTGAAAACAAGTCAAGGTCAACTAGAATTGGAGGACAGTGGTTCTAAGTGGTCACTTATAAACTGGAAAGGGTATGATGTCAGGTGCATTGGCCTAGATTTAAAAATGACCAGAAGTGGGGTGTACATTGTGTCTTGCTGATAACACTGCACTGCAGAACAGTAGCAATCATCTTTTAGGAAGTCCAGTTCAGAAAAAACAGAAAGGCTAATGGACCATATTTACCACCACCTAAAATGAAATGCCTTTGTTAATTTAACTCTCATGAAAAAAATACAGATATTCTTATAACTTGGATTACATACTTTGTGCAATGTCACTTAGAAAATTGGTACTGCTTTTGGCCACTTTGATGTTACTCTCCAGGCCTATTTGAGAAGAAGCCGTGAGGTGGCAACTTCCTAATCTTTCACCTCAGTATAGCCCAAGCAATGAGCACTAGCAGACCCTTGTGGGCTATCCACATGATCTCATCTCTGCTGTAGAACTTCTCCAAATGGAATTTCAACTTCAGAGAAAACAGTATAAACTACATGGTTTCGTAAGGAGTCCACAAGTCTGAATACTTATTCTGTTACCAGCCCCACCCCTCTCTTTTTCACTTTGATTTGCATGTAGTTTTGAGTCAGGCCAGAAAAAGCACTTAAAGCTTTCCATTTCATGACCCCACCCTCCCAAAGGCGCGAGCCCTGTTGGGCTTTGGCATCAGTCTGAAAGATCGTGCGCGTTCTCTGTTTCTACCCGAGCATGTCACAGGAGAGAGCCTGACCTGGGTGGGGTGAGATGAGGAAACTGGATGACTTCCCAGCCTCTCATGAGTCAGGTGTTCATGGCCTCATTCTTTTATTCAGAGAGAATTCCTGGAACCTAACCCGTTTTCTGATATCAATGCAAAAACACCTTTAGCGCCAAGTGGCGCCCTTTGGGGTCACATCGATGGACCCTACAGGCAGCCTCCTCTTTGGAATGGGAGAGATGGGCTGGGAGAGGCAGCCAAGAAGCCCTCTTTGCAGAGTCTCTAGGGTGATGGTGCAAAGTTTAAGTTTTACTCTAAGAGCAACGGGAAGTTATTACAGAGTTTGATGCAGACAGGCCGTGATCTGACAACCATTTTTTAGAAGATATCTCTGTCCGCAGCGTGGGTGATGAAATCGAGGGAGGGAGGGTATGAGGGAGACCAGTTAGGAGGCTACTGAGGTCTCCATCCACTTGAGTATTCATTCATTCTCCAAATATTCCCTATTTGGAGAGGCTCCCTACCCTCCCGGCGCTTAGGGATGAGAAGGACAATACAAAAGTAAATGACTCTAGAAGAGATCGTTTCAAAGCGTGATGAGTGCTGTGCAGAACTTGAACAAGGTGCTGTGATAAAAGGGAATGGAGGGGAGGTGACATTCACTTCAGAGGGCTGAAGGGATGGCCTTTCTGAAGAAATGGTATTTGTGCTGAGACCTAATACTGGGACTGTGCGAGTCATATGAAAATGTGGAGTGGGGATGGTGTGGGGGGTGTTGCAGGTAGAGGAAACCATGAGTGCAAAGGCCTTGAGGCAAGAATGAGCTTGGCTTGTGACCAGGCAGTGGGATCTAGGGAGAGAGGTTGGCAGGGACCAAGCTAGGCAGCTCCTTGAAGCCCCCAGTTAGGAGCTGGGTTTTCCTCTGAGGGGATGAGGAGCCATAACAGAGGGTTGCATGATAGAATCCAGAGGCGGCAAACTATAGCCAATAGGTTATGCCAGCCCACCTCCTGCCTGTGTAAATAAAGTTTTATTGGAACATGGTCTCACCCATTCATTCACATGTTATCTGTGGCTGCTTTCACACTACAAGGAAGAACTGTAGTTGTGACAGAAACCAGCTGGCCCACAAAGCCTAAAATACTTTCTGTCTTTCTGGCCTTGTGCAGGAAAGTTTGTTGATACCTGATCTAGTTTGTATTTTCAGAAGGTGACTGACTCTGACTGCTATGTGGGGTGGCGTCATGACATGGAGCTACAAGGCCACTGTAGGACAAGAGATGAAGATGAGGTTGCTCCTTTGCATCAATGCCTGTGGCTGATGTCCCCCTCCTCCATCAGACAGAGGGAGATGGTGGCTCAGACTGATGGGCCCATCCTTCTGGGTGCACACTGCTTCTAAGGTCAGAGGCTGCCCAGCACACTGTGGCCAGCCAGGCGGACTCTGCTTTGCTGGGTGAACTTGGCAAGAGGAGTTCACTGCTGCTTGTGGAGCCTCCGCCCAAACCATAACTGCCTGTCTTTTGTCTGTGACACCTCGTCACCAATTTGGGGCTTAGGAGACAGCGTGGGCCAAGCAGCTGCTTCCCATTCCCCACTTGTCCCATGTCAGCAGCCCGTCGTGACTGCCAAGCGTGCCCACACCGCTCCCAGCAAACGGCGAGGGACACTGTGAGAAAAGGATCTAGTGTCCAAATTGCAGGGCAGTTTGCTTTTGTTTTGTTTCTTAAGAAAAATATGAAATAAGTAAAATAGTTGAGTATTGTGTTAGAAAACTAACCCCAAACATCTGGATTTTTGGTACTGTGGTAGCTTATTTTCATTCTTTTGTTTCTAACTGATAAATATTCACAAAATAATTTTTTTTAGTAAGGAAAACCATCCGTGTTATATAAAGGCATGGTGAGGATGAGAGCAGGGATAAGAACAGAAGATTTGGAATATCACAGCTGTCACAAGTAGCTCCCTCTGGTGGAGCTTATTTCAGCCAGCATTTATTGAGAAACTACTCTGTGCCAACTATTTTCAGGTACTGGGGAAGCTCAGTGGAATAAAACAAGGTGTCTGCTGCCTGGGGGCTCACGATCAGATAACGACTGTGACAGTGGCAATATGACAAAATAACTAAAACAAACCACTTGTGATGTCTTTCATCCTTACAACATCCCTCTAATGTAGGTGTTCTTCCAATTTTAAATTGAGATTTGAAGAGGAAATGCCAGAATTGGGATTTGAAACCACATTTATTTGCCTTTAGAGCCTTCTGCTCCCCTTTGGATTGGTAGAGCTAGAACTAGTCAGTATGTTCCAGGGAGGCAGGCTTTAGCTCACGAGCAGAAGGGCAACTAAAAAGGTGATGTGCTGTGTGTCCACGTGGTGTGTTAATCAAGGCCTACAGAGGCATGGCTGAATCCAGATCCTCGAAGGAGATTCTCAGAAATTAATCTCTCTCCATGTCTTGGATCTGCTTTTCCCTGGCTTGACTGCAGTAGCAAGTAGGTTCTTCCCTATGGAATGGCAGGCTGCCATTAGGAGCTTCAAGCTAACATTCTATCTACTTCACAGAGTCTCAAGAGAAAGAGAGCATCTTTTTCTCAATGGTTTCTGCAAAAGTCCCAGGACTAACTCTGATTGGCCTATTTTGAGTCACATGCCCATGTCTAAGCCAATTTTTGCAGCCACATGAATGTGGGACTCTCATTGAATAAACTCACCAACACACATGGACTGAGAGCAGTCCTCACCCCCTATCTTCTGAGGTCCCCTACTACCACTGTTCCCAATAGTACAAAGGCATTGGGCTCTTTGGGATCTTTGGATCGGAGGTCATGGGCTCCAGTATAATGGAAGGAGGGTGGATTTGGAGTTCAACGGCTTGGTTAGTCACTTACTGTGTGACCTTGATTAAATAACCTTCTCTGAGCCTCATTTATAAGCTGGGTATTATAGCACCTTCCCTGTTGGCTGCAGGGATATTAAACAGGCACTGTCTGCACAGCAGATGCTGAGTCTCAATAGCGAGCTCCTGGAATAGGAGCCACTTGGACAAGGGCTGTTTGTAAAGGCCTGGCCAAGCCAGTTTCCTTCTCCTGCTTCTCTAGCTCCAGCCAGCTCCCCAGAACAATGTTCCCAGAATGAATTGGCTCAGCAACTTGTAGAAATGCTTCCAGAAAAGGCAGTTCACGATCAGGTCCTATGCTTTGCAGGGGTCTATGTTAGACACAGCTGAGTGGTAGAAAATGCACATTCTGGGTCTTCTTCATGGCATCATTAGTGGGAAGGTGAACAGCTGATTTCAAGTAAAGGAGGTTACCCTAGATATTTGGTATGGGCCTGTTTTGATCCATTCAAAGTCCTTAAGAGCAGAACTGAGGCTTCTCTGAAGAAGAAGAACTTCTGCCTGTGGACAGCAGCTTCAGTTCATGCCCAAGTCCAACCTGCCCTTCCTGACAGCACTCCAGTCCCCACAATCATGTAGGCTGATTCCTTGCAGTAAATCCTTTAACATATATCTCCTACTGGCTCTGTTTGTTTGAACCCTGGCTGATACAGACTTTGGTACTAGAAGTGACTTTAGAGGATCATGATCTTAAGGAAGAGTTTTCCAAATTGGTTCAAGGTTTTCTGGAATTGGTTATCTAATCTGATTAGATTTTAAAACACTAATGACTCTGTTTTCAGTGACAAAGAATAGCAGTCCCCAATGTTTTTGGCATCAGGAGCCTGTTTCATTGAAGACAATTTTTCCATGAATGGTTGGGGTGGGGGATGGTTTCAAGTTGAAACTGTTCCACCTCAGATCATCAGGCATTAGATTCTCATAAGGAGCATGTGACCTAGAGCCCTTGCATGTGCAGTTCACAACAAGGCTCACATTCCTATGAGAATCTAATGCTACTGATGATTTGACACGAGGTAGAGCTTAGGCGGTAATGCCCACTCACCCGCCTCTCATCACCCACTGTAGAGCCCAGTTCCTAAGAAGCCATGGACCAGTACCAGTCCATGGCCCAGGGGTGGGGGACCCCTGGCAAAGAGGACACTGCTAGTACATGGCATGCCATGGCAATATAGATATGCCAAATACTGCCATTGATGAGGAAAAGAAGAGTAAGCCTGAAATACAAGAGATCTATTAGGGTTTCTCTCAGTACTACCATGTCTTGTCAATCTAATTTAGGCAGGACTATTAATGGCCTACACCATTCAAGAATGAAAGTTTGGGTCACTCTGCTAGGTAAAGAAGCATGACCAGCTGAGGTGCTTGCTGAGGGCAGAGGGAATATGGAATGGGTAGTGGAAGAAGGTGGTTATAAATGCCAGCTATGGCTATGTGCAGCTGCAGAAATGAGGACTATAATAGTTATAAATATTTCTTCCTTATTTTCTTACGAACATCTTTGTATATATCTGTCAAGCAAGTATTTTTGTTTTCTTACCTCCCGTATGCCCTTACCAGATGACATAAGATGTATTAATAATTGTTTACTTTACATCACAGTATTTAAATTGCAGGCTACCAAAGGGAAGGGTGAAGATCACCCAAGAACTTTGCACATTCCTCTCGGAAAAGGGCTAATGTGTTTTCAGTTGTACTCAGGGTGTTTGTATCACGTTAGATGAAAGTGTGGCTTAGTGATCTTGTTTATTTGGATAATTATGTATGGTTTAGGGAGATGATCTGGATGCCAAGTTGACAAGGGGTAGACTGTGATGGTCAGTTTTATATGACAGCTTGGCTAGGCTTTCATCCCCAGTTATTTGATTAAACCCTAATCTAGGTGTAGCGGTGATGATATTTTGTAGATGTGATTAACATTCATAATCAGTTGACTTAAAATAGATTATTTTTGGTTATCTGGGTGGGTCTAATTCAATTGAAATGTCTTACAAGTGGAACTGCAGTTTCCCTGAAATCCTGTGAAATTTCCCTGAAATTCTGCCTGTGGACTGCAGCTTCATGATGTGCCCGAGTTTCAGACTGCCCATACTGACAGCCCAGTTTCAGAGTGCCCAGCCAGACCCTGCAGTAGTGTAAGCCAAATCCTTGCAATAAATCCTTTAGTATGTATCTCTTACTGGTTCTGTTTCGATGGTTGCACTCTGGCCAATAAACTCCTATTTTCCAGAAGAGATTGTATAGAATTGATGTTCATTCTTCTTTGAATGTTTGGAGATTTCTTTTTTGACAGTTTTTAAAAATTACAAATTTAACTTCCTTAATATTGGAGCACTATTGAAATGATCTATTTCATATTGGGTAAGTTGTGGTAGTTTTTGTATTTTGAGAAGTTGCTTCATTTCATCTAAGTTGTCTAATTTATGTGTGTAGAGTTGTTCTTTTATTCCCTTATTATTGTTTTGATGTGAGCAGGGTCTGTAGGAATATCCTCTGTTTCCTTCCTGATGTTGGTAATTTGTGACTTTTCTTTTTTTCTCTATCAGCCTTGCCAGAGGATCAGGAATTTCATTTATTTTGTGTGAAGAATCAGATTTTTATTTCATTGATTTTCTTTGTTTCTAGTTTCACCAATTTCTGCTCATTATAATTTCCTTTTTTCTGTTTGTTTTGGATTTATCTTGCTTTTCTTTTTTAGGTTCTTGATATGAGAGCTTAGGTTATTGATTTGAGACTTTTCCTCTTTTCTGGCATTTGCACTTAGTGCTGTAAATTTCCTTCTCAGCACTGTGTTAGCTGTTTCCCATAAATTTGGTATGTTGTATATTGTCATTCAATTCAATGGATTTTTTATTTCCTTGAAGACTTCCTCTTCGATTATTTCGAAGTATGTCTTTTTATTTTCCACAAGTTTGGAAATTTTCTTATTATTTTTCTGTTATTGATTTCTAGTTTGATTCTATTGTGTTAAAAAAAAATACTGCATCTGATTTCAATTCTTTTAAAGTCGGTGACATTTTTCATGGCCCAGGATATGGTCTATCTTGATATGTGTCTTGTGGGCACTTAAAAATAATACGTACTCTGCTGTTGGTGGCAAAGTGATCTATAAATGCCAATTTGATCCTATCAGTTGTATTGTTGAGTTTTCTATATCCTTGATGATTTTCTGTACAACTGATCTTTCAGTTGTTGAAAGAGCAGTACAAAGTCTTCAACTATAATTGTGAATTTGTCTATTTCTCCTTTCAGTTCTATCAGTTTTTGCTTTACATATTTTGCAGCCCTTGTTTGGTGGACACACATTTAGGATTGCTATGACTTCTTGATGGATTATCTTTTTTGTCATTATATAATGTCCCTGTCTTCTCTCTGATAATTTATTTTAGTCTGAAGTCTACCTTATTATTTATTAATATAGACACTCCTGCTCTCATTTAAGTCATGTTTGTATGATGTTTCTTCTTCCATCCTTTTACTTTCAACCTGTCTATATCATCATATTTGAAGTGAGTTTCTTGTAGGCCTCATAGAGTTGCTCATGCTTTTTAATCCATTCTGACAATCTCTGTCTGTTAATTGGTGTAGCTGGCCCATTTATATTCAATATAAATATTGATATTATAAAGCTAGGTCTGTCGTTTTTTAATGGTCTGTTTATTCTCTGTTTTAATTTCTTTTAAATTCTTTTTTTTAATTATTATTTTAATGAGATGGGGTTTTACTCTGTGCCCCAGGCTGGAGCACAGTGGTGCAATCATAGCTCACTGCAGCCTTGAACTCCTGGGCTCAAGTGATCCTCCCATCTCAGCCTTCTGAGTATAAGCACCCAGATTCTGTTTTAAATTTATTTGTTTACTTTCTTCTGCCTTCCTGTGGGCTCCACTAGCATTTTTAAAATCCCATTTTGGAACAGACATGGTGGCTCACACCTGTAATCCCAGCACTTTGGGAGGCCAAGGTAGGAGGATCCCTAGAGCCCATAAGTTAGAGACTTGCCGGGGCAACATAGCAAAACCAGCTCTCTACATAAAGTTTTGTAAATAATAGCTGGGTCCCATGGTACGTACCTGTAGTCCCAGCTACTCAGGAGGCTGAGGTGGGAGGATCACTTGAGCCCAGGATATCAAGGCTGCAGTGACCCATGATCATACCACTACACTCCAGCCTGGGTGACAGAGTGAGACCCTGTCTCTAAAAATAAAAGTAATTCCATTTGATTTATCAGTTGTGTATTTGAGTGTATCTTTTCACATAGACTTTTGGTGGTCGCTCTGAGTACTGAATTGTGTATATGTAACTTATCAGCCTACTGAGGTCATCATTTTGCCAGTTTAAGTGAAGTATAGAAAACTTAGCTCCCTTTCTGTCCCTTTACCTACACTTGTTAGCAACTGTCTTAAATTTTTCTGCTACATACATGCAGAACCACAGCAGCCAGTGTTGTAATATTTGCTCCTACAATCAAACATAATTTAGGAAAGCCTATTTGGGAGAAAGGGAAATCCTGTTTAACTTACCAACATTTTTGTTTATTATATTCTTTCTTTTTTCCTGATGTTCCAAAGTTCCTCCTTTTATTGCTTTCTTTCTGTTCTTTTTATTATGGCTGTTTTGAGATCCTTTTCAGATAATTCTAATATCTCCATCACCTTGGTATGGGTATCGATTGATTGTCTTTTATTCATTCCATTTGAGATATTCCTGCTTCTTGATATGTCAAGTGATTTTTTCATTAAAACCTGGAAATGTTTGTATTCTGGTGAGACTTGGGCCTTATTGAAGCTTTCTCTGTACCTGGCTTTCTCTGACACTGTTTCCACAGGGGGATGTGTGTGGCATTCCTCGTGATTGACATGTGAAAGTAGAAGTCCAGGTTTTCCACTCAGCCCCCATGACACCAAGGTGTGGGGGTTCTCATTACTGCCGAGTGGGGAGTGAGAGTTCCAGCTCACCAGTAGTCTCCGCTGACATTTTGATGGAGGTGGCCTCATCGCTGCTGGGTGCTGCTAAAAGTCCTGACCCTCCCAAGAACTCCTTGGACACCCTGGAGAGTGGAGAGAGAAAGAGATGCCTCATTATTGCGGGGGGGGAATGAAAACCCAGAGGCTCCATGTGGGTGGACTCTATGAGGGTGGGGAAGGGTGAGCTGATTGCCAGCCAATGAGGGTGAGGCCTCTATCTCTACTGGGCCTTCTTGGAAACCACTCCTGCCAGGCTATTGAGATCCTCCTTACAGCCTCTCGAGTGGGGACATCTAGGCTCCCACTCACCACTTGCTGGCGTGGTTTGTGCGGTGTTTATCTGGAGTAGAACAGGGTTGTCTAAAAGTTTTCTTTCTTGCTGAGCTGCCCTTTCCCTGGCCAGCTGGTAAGGGACAGGCTTTTGTCGGGGCTTTCTTTGTTGGTGTTTCCAGGTCACCAGCTTCTTCCGCTCCAAGTCTCTTCCCAGGACAATTTGATTCCTATCCGAGCTTGGAGGTCTGTGCCCACATTACTCAGGGAAGTCGCAGAGCACCGGACACGCCTCAGAGGATCTCCTGAACTTGGAGAGAGATGATTATGGATTGCAGACAGGAAGACAATATGAAAACTAGAAGAAAAAGATGTCATTCGTACTTCGAGTATGTGTTGGGTGTTTGAAAACTGATTTTTTCATCATGTGTCCAATCTTTATTGTTTCTTTTTTTCCTTTTTGTTATTACTGTGAAAAGTTCACAGTCATTGTAGAAAAATGAGAAACCAAGGTTAAGCAAGAAGAAAACATCAGGCAGGAAGATTGCTTGAGCCTAGGAGTTCGAGGCTGCAGTGAAATATGATTACACCGTTGCACTCCAGCCTGGGCAACAAAGTGAGACCCTGACTCAAAAAACAAAAAAATGTACAATAAAGTTGAACTTTAATGGGAATCAGGAAAAAAATGAGAAGAACACATTGACCTAAATAAGAGATAATTGGAGTCCGTGTTAAGTCGCAGGTTGTATGCTCACAAAGCCGGCCTGCTTGTGTCCACCAATGCAGCCCCTCTCACGTTTCTGTTTCCTCCCTCTAAGCCTTCAGGAGCACCTGCCCAGTGCCAGGTCCTACGCTGAGTACAGACAGTGGAGGTACAAGTCACACCTGCAGAGCAGAGCCTCTGCCTGTTGACAAGAAGGAGGATAGGCTGCCCCAGGCGGAGGGAGCGGCATTGCAGAGATGCAGAGACATGCACAACTTGGTGCAGTCCTTCCAGCGTTGCTGAAGCATTGCAGGGAAGGAGGCTGTGGCTCTGGGTTGTGCAGTCCTAAGTTTGCACCTGTTCTGTGGGCCACAGGAGAGCAGAGTCTGAGACGGGGACAGTGTTAGTTCGCTAGAGCTTCCATGACAAAATACACAGACTAGGGGGCTTAAGGAACAGACATTTATTTTCTAACAATTCTGGAGGCTGGAAGTCTAAGATCAAGGTGTTCGCAAGTTTGGGTTCTCCCAGGGTCTCTCTCCTGGGCTTGCAGGTAGCCACCTGCTCACAGCCCCTCCTCTGTTTATGTATAGACCTGGGGTTTCTGTGTGTCCTGATCTCCTCTTCTTATAAGACCACCGGTCAGATTGGATGAGGGCCCACCTTAATGGCCTCATTTTAACTTAACTATCTCTTTAGAGGCCCTATTTCCAGATATGGGCATGTCATGATATACTGGGGTTTAGGACTTCAACATAAAAATTTCTGGGGTGGAGAAAGAGACACAGCTCAGCCCCTAACAGGAAGTGAGCAGAGGAGCGACTGGATTCTAGTATATGACATAATTGGATTTCTGGCATCATGGAGGATGGATTGCAGGGAGAGGGCGGCTCAGAGACTGCCAGAGATTTTTAAAGAAAAGAAAAGGGATGGTGAAGATACAAACCAAGGTGGGAGCCATGGGCATGGGGAGCAGCAGGTAGGTCAGGGCGAGAGGGACAAGCAGAGAAAGGCGGCAGGGGCGGCAGGGAGCCCACGCTCAGGAAGCTCCTGGCCTTGGCTCCCCTCTAGGAGAAGCCCTCTCGCTGGGATCAGCCTTTGAGGCTGGCCTGCCTCGTCTTACTTCTTGATCTGATCCGGGAAACCTGTTTGCTGCTTTCCCCAAACAGAATGCACCCAAAGAGATCCACAGGAACACACAATGCAATTAAATTTCTGGAAACTAAAGACAGAAAAATATTGTGAAACTGGGTCAGCTGCAATGTAGCTGATTTACAGAGTCAATAATAACTCCACAGGTGTGTGCAGAGCGGCACACTCCTCCTTAATGGACCCTTTTTGCCAGGTTTTCTGTATCAGAATTATACTAGTTTCACAAAAGGAATTTGGAAGCTTTCCTTTCTCTGCACGCTGAAATGCTCTAAATAGCACTGGAGTGATCGTTCCCCTAAAGATTTGGTTGGGTTCACTTATGGGCCTGGTGAGTTTCCCCCCTTTTCACATCTTCATGAAGGTGGTCCCTTGAGACCATCACCACAATGAAGATGACGAGCATTTCCATCACCCCCAAAGTCCCCTGGTGCCCTCCTGCGTGCAACCCGCCCCTCCTCCACCCCCGTCCCCAAGCAATCCTTGGCCTACTTTCTGTTATTATAGATTTGTTTGCATCTTCTAGAATTTTATGCAAATGGAATCAAACAGTACTTTCTTTGGCCTCTTTCACTCAGCATAATTATTTTGAGATTCATGCATGTCGTGTGTATCCAGAGTTTATTCATTTTTATTGCTGAGTAAAATTCCATTGTATGAATATACCACCATTTGTCTATATATTCACCAGTTGGGGGACGTCTGAGTTGTTTCCAGTTTGAGGCTATTATAAATAAAGCTGCTATAAACATTCGCGTACAAGTCTTTGTGCAGACATATGTATTTTTTCCTCTCTTGGATAAATACCTCAGAGTGGCAAGATTGGGCCATATGGTAGGTGTATGTTTAATGTTTTAAGAAACTGCCCATTTTCCAAAGTGGCTGTTCCACTTCGCATTCTCACCAGCAGCATACGAGAGCATTCCGGTTGCTCCATATCCTAGCTGGCACTAGATACAGCCAGCCTTCCTCTGATTTTTTGAATGGTTGCAAATTGACAACTTTCTCAAATTCTTCTCTTTATCTTAGACTAGGCTGCCTATCTGACAGAGCCACCAGCGAAACTCAGATACTGGTGTGTCATTCCAGGGTGTGAGCTGGGGGAAGAATGAAGGAACATGGGAAGTGAAGCGGGAAAGGAGAGAAAGAAAACACAGGGTGGTACGTGATTGAGCTGGTCACAGCTGCAGAGCGAAGCACACCAGGTCACTCAGCCATGCAACATCTCCAGAGGAGCCAGGACTAGAAGAAGAAGAAGAAAGAGGCATCTTCTGGTGATTTTCCATCATCTGTCTTTCACTGGTCCAAACTGACCCTAGGGCCTTAACTCCCCTGGAAGTGTTGTGGTCCCTTCAGACAGCTTCTGGGGAAGCCACATGCTACATCCCAGGGCACAGTGCTTTATCTGCATCTAGAAAGAGTGAGATGAGCCAGAGCTTCTGCATGACTGCTTGGGTTGGATGAGAACACTAGAGTTGCTGTGGTTCCATGGAGGGTAAGATGCCAGGCCTTGTGGCAGACGTCACCCTGTGGGAGATGGAGCCTGTAGCAGTTAGAAGGTGAGCTGGCATGGAGCCTGGGCTCCTCTGAGCAAGTAAGTGAGGCTGGGGGTATCATTGGGGTGCATCCAGTGGAGCTGAGTCAACCCGGAGAGGTCTGTGAGTTAAGTACAAGCTTCAGGGAGAGTTTGCATCTGTGAACTCCTCTCATCTCTGACACAGTCCTGGGATGTCAACAGGATGTAAAATCTGAAGCCCTGGATTTCAGATGTGGGAAGTCCGGTCTTCTCCAAGTGACCCATCCAGGATCACAGATCAACCAAGGGTGGCACACATGGGTCTTCAGACTCTGAGCCCAGTGCTCTTTCCACTGTGCTATGTGGTTGTAAAACATTCTCAGATTTCCATTTCCGGGACTGTGTTTGGTTTCGAGGCACCTGCTGGGAGACAAAGCAGCACGTCCCAAGTCTTGTTTCCTATTTTCATCCACTTTGGGGCAGTGGAGCAGCAGCAGATCCAGGTGAAAGGCTGCCCAGGGGCCTCATGGGAAGGAAGTGGGGGATGTTGAGGTCTGGTCCCACTTTGTGTGACTTTGGGCTAATGCTTGTTTGCCTTGGGCCTTGTTCACTCCCCTACTCCTGCCCTCATTCATTCAGCAAACATTTGGTAAGAGGGTACGACCTATGTGCCAGACATTGTGCTATAGAGGGAATATCAAAATGAGTGACATGGTCATGACATTTCTAACTCTGACCGATGTTACACGGGAAAATTATTAATATACATCTTATAGCGACATTGGGTGAATTATAATACATGAATTAATGCACGTAAAGCACTGATAGCATCTGCACATCACAGATATTCAATAAATGTGACAATGGTGACAATGACAGCAATGAT
This sequence comes from Sapajus apella, assembly GCF_009761245.1. Lineage (NCBI taxonomy): Eukaryota > Metazoa > Chordata > Mammalia > Primates > Cebidae > Sapajus > Sapajus apella. The sequence goes on from NW_022437068.1 coordinate 3,155,993, forward strand.
GACAAAGACAATGGCCTCCTGGGAAGCTGAGCTCCTTAGGTCTTCGTCTGTGAGTGGAGTGGGCAGTAACTCACAGGAGTTAAGAACGTGTTGTCTGTGGAGTCATACAAACCAGGGTTTGTTCTCAACTATTAGCAGCTCCTTGAGCAAAATCCTTCCTTCTCTGTGCCTCAGCTGCTTTACCTGTAAAACTGAGCTTCGACTATGTCTTTCTGAGGAAGTAAGGTAACACCTGTGAAATGGACTGTTTGCAAAAATGACCCAATTTTTCACACCCTGCCATATCCGTGCCCCTTTGCCATGCTTCCTGTCAAGCGGCAGAGTCTCTTTCTTCACTTCCTTCAATACCGATGGCCTTGTAACTTGATGTGGCCAACTGACTATTCCTTCTCACTTTAAGTAAGTATCTCTTCTTATTCTGGGACCTCACCACCACCCTATGAAGAGGCTCAATCTTACCTGAAGGATGACGACACATTAATCAGTCATCCCCCTTGACCCTGCCAACAGTCAATCAATCCCCAGAAGCAGAGGCAGCCTGCTGGCCCACAGCTAACCACAGACATGTTAGACAGTCAACACCAGAAGAACTGCCCCACTGAACCAAACTTGTACTGCCAATCCACAAAATTGTGACCAAAATAAACGGTCGTGATTACAAATCACTATCATAGGCTGTTAAGTTCCACAGCAACAGCTAACCAACGCAGCATATAAAATGCTTGGCCTAATTAATGGAAGCCATGATGAAGATGATAATGATGGTGATGATGATGACAACAGTGCCCATGCTTTGGCCTCTGTTGGGAACATAAGAAAAGGTTGTATCATGACTTCTTCTGTCCTAAAGGAGCTCCTAACACTATGCTATTTAAAGGAAAAGAAAGACAGCAAACAGTGACTTCCGACGAACTCCCAGTCACTTGCTTGTTCTTCAAAGTCTTGACCAACTATTACGACCTCACGCCCCTGCTAAGGAAATTTGACTTTGCCTCCACAGTGAAGAGTTATTGGCAGATTCTAAGGCTGGGAATGATGGGATAAGAGATGCTTTAGAAAGACCCTGCAGAGAAAGGGTCAGAGGAAGAGACTGCCTGTGGGAGGTCTTACGTGGTGGTTGAGGGGAGCAGTGACACCAGCCTTCTGCTCACACCTGCCGTGGCTCCCCAGGGCTCTAAGAATAAACTCTAGACTCCACAGGGCCTGGGGTGACTGGCCCTCTACCCTTTTGAACCACTCTTCCCCATTCTCACTCTGTTCAGCCCATCCTGCCCCTCTTAGCTCCTCTCTGTGCCCTGATTCCTCTTCCCTTGGTGCCTTGGCACATGCTGTTCCATTGCCTCCCCTCCCTTCTTGTGCTCATCCTTCAGATCTCCATAGCTGGGATGTCACTGGACCCTTCATCTAAGTCAAGTCACCCTGATATGCCCACTTAAAATCCCTGTGTCCGTCTTTTGTGGCAGTCACAATGGTTTATACTTGCCTATGTAATCCATGAGTGATGGTTCATGGGTATCTGCCCCGCCCCCCCCCCAGGCTCTGAGCTCCTCTAGGGAGAGGCCAAGTCATGGCCCGATGCCTGGAGTGCATCAGGCATAAATGGAACAGTTGTAAAATGAACAGACTCCCTTGAGTAAAAACCCTTTGGGGCAGAACACCCATGTGCATATTCAGAATCTCCCAGTCCTGAAATCATGTGGGAGGAGAAAGAGGCCACAATTCTTAGAGCTCTTCCCTCAAGACAAATCAGTCTCGCCCTGGAAGTGTAGCCCAAGACTCTGGCACCAGTTTTATAGCTTAAGGACACATTTAATCAGGCCAATAAATAATCCATTCCACCAGCCCTGGCAGTTGTGTGGAAGGTCCTTAAGGAGAGAGCAACATCGAGGTAGAACATTGAGTTCCCCAACCCCAAGGACATGAAATTCTCCTGAGGGGTTTTCATCATCTAGACGAACCGGGAATGCTTTCACAAGCCTTGCTTTGCAAACAAGCCTGTGATCAGAAACAAACAAATAGCCTCTGTGTGGACATCTGACATCTAGGAGACTTCATCGGGGCAGCTACAGGGAGACAGGCACAACAGAGAAACACACAGAGCTGAAAGCAACACGAGACTCTGTGGCCTGACCCCACAGTTCCCAAATAGGCGAGTCACTGACATCTCTCCCCTTCATCTTACAGACTCCTTCTTCTTACTTGGAGCTGCAGGCTTGTGTGTAGCACTCATGGGCTTATGTGTCCATCTGTCCATGTCTCTCACTAGACCACCTGCACCAACAGGGCAAGGACAGAGCTTACTCAGCCATTGTTTCCTACTCATAGTTCAGTGCTTGCCATGGAGCTGGCTCCATAAATGTTTGCTGATTGTATAAGCAAAGGAGAAAGGCTGAGCTATAAGAGAAGATGATAAGGTCAACCACATGTATACACGAAGATAAAGCTGAAAGCATAGCAGAGAAATGGAATGGGGTCTGGAGCCTCTGGATGGAGACATTCCTGAAGCCTTCACCACCAGTGGAGTTTTCACTGGTGTGCTCCAGGGTATTCCCTTTGTTGATTAATCCAGGTCCACACAAAGATTGTTACTTAAATATTCTCCTCGTTCATAATAAATAGCCCCAAACTGGAAACAACCTACATGTCCATCAACAGGTGAGGAACAAAGCAATCAAGATATATTCATACAACCATCCATGTAATGGAATACTACTCTGCAACTCAGCCATGAAGGGAACAAACTGCTTGTTACGCACAGAATGTTCCTGACCCTCCAGAATGTGAATGTGAATGTGAATGTGAAGCCCTAACCCCAGCAGGCCTGTCTTTGGAGATGGGGCCTCTAAGGACATAATTAAGGTTAACTGAGGTCGTAATTAAGGTGAAGTAAGCTCTAATTCAATAGGATTGGTGTCCTTATAGAGAAAGCACCAGAAAGCACCCTCCTCCCCCATTCCTCTCCCTCCCTCTGCTCACCCCTTCCCCTCACTCCCTGCACACACTGAGGAGAAGAGGCCAGGTGAAGACATAGTGAGAAGGTGACTGTCTGCAAGTCAAGAAAAGAGCCCTCAATAAACCAAATTGGCTGGCACCTTGATCATGGACTTCAGCCTCTGGAACTGTGAGGAAATGAATTTCTGTCATTTAAGCCCCCCCGTCGGTGGTGTTTGTTATGAGAGCCCAAGCAGACTAAGGGACTGCAGATACACACCACAATACAGCATGCTGAGCATCACCAGCCTGAGTCAGAGGCCCACATCCAGCGTGAGTTCACTTAAATAAGGTCTGTGAGCTTAAGCTTGTCCAGCCCACCTTATTTTGTTGCTGTTGCTGTTCTGTTCTGTTTTGTTTTGTTTTAAGCTTTTAGCAGTCTGAAGCCGTGGTTTTTAGTTTCTGTCTCTAGTGATAAGTGGAAAAGAGGGATGAGGAAGGGACTTTCCTGGCCCAACCAGAAGCAGAAACTAAGAACCCATGACTGTTCTCTCCCGTGGACAGCCCTAGGCAAATTTGTAATTACCCAACAGTTTCTTCTTGCCTATTGCACAGCCGAAATCCATTTACTGAGACCATGGTACTGCAGTAAAGATATTTCATTGACAGGAAATCGGCCATGTGGAAGAGAGTTATTGCTCAAATCACTCTCCCCAAAGGCTCAGAGGTTAGGCTTTTTCAAGGATAGTTTGGCGGGCAGGGGTCTAGGGAATGGGGAATGTTGATTGGTTGAGGATGAAATCATAGGAGTATAGAAAACAGTCTTCAGGTGCTGAGTCTGCCTCTGGGTGGGGGCCACAGAACTGGATGAATCACAGGTCTGGGTGGAGTCAGCCAGTCATGAGAAAGGCAAGAGTCTGAAAGGACATCCCAAAAGGTCAGTATTAGGGTCTGCAACAGTGATGTTATCTACAGGAGTAATCGGGGACGTTTCAAATCTTGTGACCTCTGGGACAGTGGCTGGTTACATTTAACTATATGCACATTTTAGCAGGATTCAGGCCCCCCTCACAGCCCTAACTTTGTGGACTTTCATTAGTTTTACAAAGGCAGTTTAATTTTAGGCTAGGTTATCATCATCCTTGCCATAAGTTTAAACTATAAAAAAGGTTAAACCTTCCTCCCAAGGTTAGCTTGGTCCACACCAGGATTGACCAAGGACAGCTTGGAGGTTAGAAACAAGATGGAGTCAATTATGTCAGATTTCTCTTACTGACAAAATTTTGCAAAAGGAATTTCACAACTATAGTGAAAAGATTCAGACCAGTGGCTGCCTCTGGGAAGGCAGGAATTGACTGGATAGGGGAAAGAGGAATTTTTGGAGGAGCTGGAGATGTGGCATGTCTTGATGTGGGTGGCATTAGATGCATGTAGACATGTGTAAAAGCCATCAACCTGTCCATTTAAGATGTAGGCATTTTACTGTATGTAAATTACATCTTAATTGTTTTTTAGCTGCACTAGATTCTCTGAGCTTCTTCTAATTCCTTTGCCTTTAGGATTCTGAGGTAGAGTACAGCTACTCTGCAGCCTCACTTCTCTGGGCCTCTTTGGGGGCAGTGTGCTGTGACCAGAGGGGCCAGGACAGGAATTCACAGAGCTAAGCACTGGATGCTGGCCAGGCAGAGTCATGGGGAGCAGAAGCCGAGTGAAAGCAGAGGAAGCCCGGCAGTGGCCAGAAGGCAAAGCAGACACAGAGAGAGAAGAAAGACGACGGGCGGAAAAGGGGAAAGAGAGAGACAAAGGAAGACTAAGAGAGAGATGGAGAGAAGGGCAGAGAGCCCAAGAGTGACGGACGAAGGAAGAGACTGAGAGGTAGACAGAGACACAGACAGAGAGAGGCAGATTGCCATGTGTGGCCCCAGCGAGGCAACCATTTTGCATTTTGCTCGGTTTTCAGCCCTGACTTCCACATCCCATAAGGCCGCCTGAGTTCCAAGGCTGTCCCTGAGTCTCCACGACCCCGAACTATACTTGCTTCCAATGCAGACCTGATTACCTTATGCGGACTTGAGGGAGGCCCTCTTTCTCATGCAGCCTGAACTGTGTCCCCAGTGCTGCGTGGTCATTTCTTTCTTGTGCGTCAGCCTCACCTCAAGGACTAGGAGTATCTGGAGGGTGGGAAGCTGCTGCCACCCACCTGCATCCTCCAGCAGGTGAAGGTCAGATAGCTGAGCTGAGCAGTTAGTTCATCATCCCTACCATGAAGCACTCAAGGGCACTGCCAGGTGCTCACAACCTTCAGATGTGCTTCGGACAATGGCCCCAGCCCCTGGGCCTCCCTGCTAGGTCCTGGTTGTGGGGCTGGGGAGAAACTGGTGGGGGCAACAGAGGGGGTGGGGTGGGAGCAAGATGCCCAGGTTGGAAAATAGTGGAGGCGTCTTGTGTGCTGGGCGAAGCAGGGTGGGCCCTAAATAGGAAGACTGGTCACACAGTAGAACCACAGGCATTAGAAGGCAGGGCTCACTCAGCCAAGAGGTGGAGGGTGGGTGAAGGAAGGCTGTGGGAAGGCCTTGGGGCTGGTATGTTGGAAAGACCTGGGCAGGCGTGGTATGTCTGTTGCACAATTTTCCAGTGGTCACTGGACTCTGGCTGAGTAGCCAGAACCCAAATCCTCCTCTGCCTGCCTTCCAGACAGCCGGAAGGCGCAGGGTCCCAGCTGAGTGGATTAACTACCAATTACCACAAAAGAAGCCCAGTGTGAAATTTGAGGGATGGCAGCAGGTCCAGCTTCTGCTAGGACTTCTCTCATCCACTGCCAAGAGAGTTTCATCTGAAGACAACCCTAAGCACGTGCTGGTCATGTCTCCGTTTCGTGTCCAGGAAGGCCGGGCTTTCCGGAGTCTGCAGGGTGCTTACCCACCGTGGGCTGTTGTCTGCCTGACAGCCCAGCCCTGAGATTGGGGACTTTCCATCTTTTTCTTCCCAGATGGCCTGGTCTGAGGCCTTAGATCTTTGGGAATGTGTTTGCCTGTGTCCCGAGGGTGATGCTAAGGAGGTCTGAGTTCTCCTCCAGTCCCTCTGGCTGGAATGCTGTGAGTGTGGCTGGAGGATGTCTTGCATGTGGTTCCCGTTTGCATCTTCGACAGCCCTCCAGCAAGATAGGCGGCTGGCTGGGTTTCTGTTCTGATGGGAGCTGCGTGGGCGTTTTAGTCAACAGGGAGACTGGTCTTTGAGGAACTGGAGAGAAAGCAGAGATACTTTTCACTTCTCCCACCTCGCCTTATTCCACGTTGTTTCAACAAGTGATCTTGGGTGTAGAATTAAAATCTTATTTTTGAGCAGATTCTGGCCGCACCACTAAGTTGCCGTGTGACCTGGAGCCACTCACTTTGGCATCTCTGTGCCCCAGATTCCTCGTCTGGCTGTGCCTCTTCCCATCTGGTGATCCATGGCTTCTGTGAGCTCCAAACCTGCCAGTCCTCTGAAAGAAATCACAATTTTCTTTGTGTTTCAAAAACCAAGGCTAAGAACTGATATGTAATCATTCATATCTCCCCCTGCTCCCCAACAATGTAAGCCTTGGTTTCTCTATAGGTGGAGTGAGCGTAATCAACGCTCCCAAGCTGCAGAAGGAACTAGCTCTTATGGAATTTGCAACCTGAAATAGGTGATGCAAAGATTTATACCAATATCTGCCCCAACCTTCCCAGGTCCCACACATGTAATTTGCTTGCCTGTGTTCCTCACAACACCCTGTGTTCCTCGGGCCTGCCCTCCCTCAGCAGGGCCTGCAATAGCCAGTCCTTACATTCTGAGAGCTTTGAGTGCACCTGGCCCTGTGCCTAATGTCTTGCATCCCTAATATGTTGTGGGTGATTACATCTCTGGGAGGTGGGAACCAGTATCACTTCCATTTTAAGGACAGACAACTGGATCACAGAGTTTAGACCACACGACTGCACCTAAGGTTCTTATTTCTCCCTAGGCTCAGCTTTTAGCTGTGCCTCAAAGCTGGGGCTGTGTGAGAGAGAGAGAGAGAGAGAGAGAGAGTGTGTGTGTGTGTGTGTGTGTGTGTGTGTGTGTCTGTGTATGAGTGCAGTGGGCTGTGTATTGAGCTATGTGTGTGCTGGGGGTGTGTGTTGGGTGTGTGTGTGTGTGTTGGGGGGTATATGTTTTGAGGTATGTATTGGGGTATGTGTGTGTTGTTGTGTGTGTGTTGGTGTAGGGGAGAGTGTGTGTGTGTTGGGGTGTGTGCATATTGGTGTGTGTATTAGAGTATGTGTGTGTCAAAATGTGCGTTTTGGGATGTGCGTGTTGGGGTGTGTGTCTTGGGGCATATTTGTATTGAGGTGTGTGTATTGGAGTATGTGTGTGTTGGAGTATGTATGTGTTGGTGTATGTGTGTGTTGGAATATGCATGTGTTGCTATGTGTGTGTGTTGGGGTATGTATGTATTGGGGCATATATATATTGGAGTATGTGTTTGTTGGTGTGTGTGTCGGGATGTATGTGTTGGAGTGTGCATTGGGTGTGTGTGTTGGTTATATGCATATTGGGGTGAGTGTGCTGGAGTACGTGTATGTTGAGGTGTGTATGTTTTGGGGTATGTGTGTGTTGGGGGTGTGTGTGTTGGAGTATGTGTGTGTTAGGGAGTGTATGTGTTTTGAGGGTGTGTGTCTTGGGGTGTGTATATGTATTGGAGTATGTAAGTGTTGGGGTGTGTATATGTGTTGAGGATGTATTTGTTGTGTGTTGGGGGGTGGGCATGTGTGTGCATGGAATGATCTGCTGCATGAAATCACTGGCCCTGAAATGTAGTAAGTTCTGAATAAACATGGGTCATTGTGAAGGCTTCTTTTATTTCTTAACTTTTTTTTTTTTTATCAAGGTGTAACATTCAGCAAAGTGCACGCATCTTAACTGTAGAGCTTGATTAACTTTTGCTTGTGTATATATGCACACCACCACCCCCAGGATCAATCAATCTGTTGGACACCTGCAGCTCCCCAGCAAGCTCCCTCCAGCCCAATTTCTCCATCCTCCAGACTCCTATCATTACAGATTATTTGTGCCTGGTTTTTGTCTCCATATAAATGGAGCCACACAGGTTGTGTGTACTGTGAGTATGCACGCAGGATGTGTGCACTCTTCTGTGCCCGGCTTCCTCTGTTCAGCATAAAACCTGTGCACTGAATCCATGCTGTGTATAGCAGCAGCCTTTTTCCTTTTGATGTGCTGTAGCATTGCATCACATGAACTGACCCTTCCATGTCTATCCATTCTCCTGGTGATGGACATTTGGTCTGTTGCCAGTTGTGGCTATCATGCATCAAGCTTCTGTGAACAGGACTTCTGAGAACATAAGCACTGATTTCAGTTGGGCATCTACCTAGACAAGAATGTGCTGGGTCTTAGGGTCTATGCAGATTTAGTTTAGTCTTAGAATAATAATATGTAATATAATGCTGCCAAAAGTTTTCTGAAGTGGTATTAAGTGATGATCCACACAGCAACAGTTGAGGCTTCCACACCCACACCCGCACTGTGCAGGTTGGTTTCTCCAGGAGCAGATGGGGCCATGGAGTTTGGGTCTGGAGATAGTGATTGGGGATCCACACCTGTGAAGAGAAAAGGGAGAAACAAGATGGGGCGGAGGGAGGAGCTGAGTTGTGGTGCAGGTCAGACAAAGTCCCAGTCAACCCAGCAGGGAGCTGGCATGAGAACTGCCCAGCAGCGGGACCCACATCCAGTGGAAACAAAAGGCTGACCTCTCAGCCCTGCTGCACTCAGCCACCTGACCTGGGTTGCCCCAGGAGGGCCATGGCCTAGGGCGGGGTGGCTCTCCTAGCAAAGGCAGACCTTGGAGGAACCGACAGCTGCAGGCCACCTGCTGACGGCAGTATAACTGTCAGTGTACCACACCTGCTAGCCATTTTAGTGGGGAGTGTGATGGTATCTTCTTGTGACTTTAATCTGCATTTCCAAGAAGACTAATAATGCTTATATGATAATTGGCCATTTAGATGTGCTCTGTTATGCAGTCTCTCTTCACAGCTTTTTATCCATTTTAAAAACTGGGATGTCTGTCTTCTTCTTTTTTAGAGACAGGGTCTCACTCTGTCACTAAGGCTGGAGTGCAGTGGTGTGATCACGGCTCACTGCAGTCTGGATCTCCAGGGCTCAAGCAATCCTCCCACCTCAGCCTCACAAGTAGCTGGGAGCACAGGCGCCGCTATCACACCCAGCTTTTTTTTTTTTTTAATTTTAGTAGAGATATGGTCTCACTGTGTTGCCCAGGCTGGCCTCAAGCTCCTGAGCACAACGGATCCTCCTGCCTCGGCTTCCCAAAGTGCTGTGATTACAGACATGAGCCACTGTGCCTGGCCTGTCTTTTTCTTATTAATTTATGAAAGCTCCTTATATGTTCTAGATATGAGTTCTTTTTCTTAAGTGTATTTCAAACATCTCTCAACCTGTTTGGTTAAGGAATTTTTGTCTGCCCCAGGGTCATGAAGATATTCTTGTATTTTATTTTCTAGAAGATTTTTTTTGTTTTACTTTAGGTCTATGATGGATCTCAAATTAATTTGGGGGTATGATATGAGGTAGGTCCATCTTTCCTCCATATGACTGTCCAATTGAACTAATACCATTTATTAAATATCACCTTCCCTTACTGAATTATGCATCTTTATTGTGAATCCAGGGATTGAACACATGTGGGTTTGTTCCTGGGCTCCCTACTCTGTTCTGTTGGTCCACTTGACTAGGATTACATTATGCCACACTGTCTTCTTACCCTGGATTTAGGAAAACCCTTGACACCCAGTCCAGTAAGTCATCCAGCTTTGTACTCTTGTAAGATCAGTTTACCCATTCTAGGTCCTTGGAATTTCCATATAAATTTTAAAAGCAGCCTGCCAGTTTTCTTGTAAATACCTGCTGGAATGGGTTTGTATGAAACATACAGATCAATTTGGCAACTTAATATCATAATAATATTAAGCTGGTCAAACAACAAACAGTGTACAGTCCTCAATTTATTTAGGTCTTCTTTAACTTCTCTGCAATGTTTTATATCATCATAGAGGTCTTGTGCTTCTTTCATTAGACTTACTAATAAGTATTTGATGATTATTTTGGTATTATTATAAATAGCACATCCAAATTTTCATTTGTTAATTGTTGCTAGCACATAGAAACTCAACTAATTTTTGTATATTGATTATAACCTTGCTAAACTTACTCATTAATTCTAATAGGTTATTATTGGATTTTGGATTTTTTTCCATATGCCATATTATCATCTGAAATGATGAGTTTGTATGTTTCATTTCAATCTTTATTATTTTTATCTTTATTTCTGCCTCATTGAAACAACTGGGCTCTACTGTACATGTTGAGTAGAAATGATAGTGGCGGACATCCATTTCTTGCTCTTATCCTTAGGAGAAAAGCATTCAGTATTTTACTATTAATGATGATGTTAGCTCTGTGTATGTGTGTGTGCCCGCATACACGTGTCTTTGATGGAAACCCTTTATCAGACTAAGTTTTCCTCCGTGCCTCTTTCGTTGAGAGTATTTTTTTTAATGCATGAATAAGTATTAAATTTTAACGAATCTTTGCCCATATGTACTGATTTTAGTTCACATCTGCAGCTACAGCTCTCAAAAGCTGGGAAGTGGTCTGCGGCTGGTGTCAGGCCAGAGGTTTCACAGGGAGTTCTGCCCTCATGGAGACTGGGTGAGACGGTCACAGGAGGCCAGAGCAGGAGATAGCCCCAAAGGCACAAATCAGCAACACTGACATGATCACACACCTTGGTCCTCATGACCTCCTCTTCTACTCACTCCCAGCAAGGACTTGGGATCTGTTTAGAATAGAAGAGAAACTAGTGCCATGCATATAACCCTGTGGCAGGCACTGCACTAGGCATGACGGGAGGGCAGAGGACACAGGTACTGCCCCTCCAGGGCCCTGGGGCATCTCCACATATCACACCATCCTGCACTCCTAGGAGGGCCCCGACTCTGGGCTAGAGCCCAGGCCTGTGTCCCTTTCCTCCACCAGCCCCACAGCACTCCCTCCCCACCCCCACCAGAGACCAGGGCCCTTGGGAGCAGTCGGACTGACCATGAACAAACAGAGCAAGAGCAGTGGAAAATGCCCCGAGTGGTCTCCACCCTCACCCGTCTCTTCCCCTGCCCAGTTGTCTTGTGAATTCTTGGCCTTCCCAGTGCGGTCTGGGAAGACTTCGACGGTTTCCTTCCAGAGCTCCAAGAAGCCAAGAACAGAAGCTGCTCCAGGCCATTTCTGTCCCTGGGTCTCCTTTCAAAGGATTTTTGGGTCAATGAAGAGAGAATGTGGCTTGTGGGCAGTCAAGGGAGAGGGCCTATCGTTGTTTCAGATTCCTGTCTTGGCTCAGAGATTCAGACTCTCCAGTTCCCACACTAGATGCCTCAGTCTACTGAGATTAAGGCCTTGCCTCCAAAGAATGGCCATGACATTTTTTGTTTCTGCCGTGTCTGCTCAGCCTCCCTCACTGCCTTCCACAGCAAGCCTCTGTTCCAGCCAGCTTGTGTGGAACTTAGGAATCTTTGGATTATAAATGATGAGCACTTATAATTACTAGCCCAACTCCTAAAGCCAGGATTTATTGGTTCACAGATCTAAAAAGCCGAGGGGGAAATGGCCTCAGGTGGGGCTGGTTCCAGGTGCTCAAACATTGTCACCAAGAATGTGACTGTCTCCATCTGTGACTCTGTTTTCTCTTGTATGAGCTTTATTATCTCCCTTTGTGGTGACAGATTGGGCTTGCATCCTTCCAACTTGACAACTGTTGAAAAGACAACACTTTTTTCAATAGGTGAAGCAGCAGTCTCAGGAAAGGCTCTCACTGGCCCAGCTGAATTCACACACCCGTAATGAGAATCAGCCCCACTGGAAACACATGATCTGAGGATGTGGGAAATGTGCATCCTCAGAGGAAAAACAACAGGTGTTACAACCAGAATTAAGGGTGTTAAACAAGCAAAATCAGCAGGCGTGTCCTCTTCTAGCTTCCCTGCCACCTCTATGCATTTGTTCAAATTTCCCTTTCTGGAATTCTCTTGGCCTTCCTGGGCTCAATGCTTCCTTTTCTTCAAGCCCTGCCGCCTTAGGAAGGCTTCCCTGGCCTTTGAGCCCCCCGCTGCTCTGAACTCACCATGTACCAATGGTCTAGACATTTGATTTTATTTTAAAATTAAAGTTATCTGATTTTTTTGATCCTATCAAAATAATATTTGTTCCCCAAACAAATCAGAAGACACAAAGATGAAATCCTCTATCATCCACAGAGCCTTCTCTGGGGAGGGGACACTGTGCCCAGGTTTGAGTAGAAATTGGCAGGGGAGGGGCGGGGCCAGGAGTGTCTCAGCGCCAGGAACCAGCATGGGGTGGGAAGATTAGGATTGGAAAAAGCTCAAAAGCTTTGAGGAGCTGAAGGAGCCCAGTGAGCAGGAATAGAAATAGAAGGGGTCAAGGGTTTGGGGCAAGGTTGGCTTGAGGGGGCTTTTAATCTAGTGAGCCAGGAAACCACAGGAGGAAGTTAAGCGGGGAAGCAGCATGATCCAACTGGCGCTGCAGCCGTTCCCTGTGCTGCACGCTGGAAAATGCAGAGGGGCAAGGTTGGAGGCCCCTCCGGTCACCCAGGCCAGAGATGAAGCTGGTTGGGCCGACGGCGGTGGTCGTGCCGAGGAATAGAAGCGGGTGGGTTTCAGAGACAGAAATGACAGACTTGCCGATGCTCTGGTGTGACAGTCAGGGTGGGGACATGAGGTTGAGTGATTTCTGGGTTTCTGGCTTGAGCAGTCGTGTGAATGGGGTGCATTTACTGCCATGGGGAAGATGGTGAGTAGGGGACATTCTCTCTCGATGTGTGCCCAAAATGGGAATCTATACTTACATTTTGCATAAGTTGCATGGTGACACTCTGCTTCCTCCTCTTTTCCCCACTCAACTGAGCATCCTTCCATGTCAGCCTGGCACTCATGGCCCTCATGGCAATGCCAGCACACTATTCCCTAAGATGATATCCCGTAATTTTTTAACCAATCCCCCATAGTGGACACATAAGTTGTTTCTGTACCGCCCATTTAGGACTTGACTCCATAGTACATTTTATTTTATTTTTATCGAATTATTTGTTTCTCAGTCATTAGTCCCTTTATGTTTTCTCCAGCTTTCCCAATTTCAGGACCTGCAAGCTGTCTCCATGCTCCTGCCCTCGGTGCCTTGCACTGTGGCCACTAGATGGCGGTGTTGCATAGGGTCCCCGTTGGCTCCAGTCCACAGGAGACCACTCAGCAGGACGCCCGACCTCCAGACTCCGGCCTGCACCCGCACGGCACGACCATCCCCGGAGACCCGTGGGTGGACTTCACATTCTCAGTGCCCAAAGAATTCCTGCCCTAGGTGTGACCTGCGGCCCACTTGTAAACGGATGTCTTTGCTCTTCCCTGCAGAAATTGGTCGGGGGTTGGGGGACTGGCGCTTTTGGCAATGGCTTCTGAAATGTGGTGTCCCAGGTGCCGACGATGCCTGAGAGGGCTCGAGGTGCCAGGGGCCACGCTACCAGAGCTTATTTGGTAGGTTTTTAGAAAAACATAATTTGTCTTTCAGACACACAATTTCATTTACTACTATTATTTAGAATGAGATTCAGTCCAAAGAAAAAAATTTAAATTAAAATTTTAAATGTAAAGAAAACTAGCAGTACAAGTAGCACACGGATAAATCACTGTGTTCACTGCAGATTGCTGGCTTCCAGCTCAGCCTAGATGGGAAACTATGATGGCTTCATCAAATCTTGGAATGACTGAATTTTAAAACTTAGACCCCGGAGGAGGTCACACCTAGAAGCAGAACCTTAGAACCTCAGTATCTTGATGGCATTTTCAAAGATAATGCCATCTTAATCAATACTGTATCACCTTTTTTTTTCTTTTTTCTTTCTTTTTTTTTTTTTGACAGAGTCTCGCTCTGTTGCCCAGGCTGGAATGAAATGGTGCAGTCTCGGCTCACTGCAACCTCCGCCTCCTGGGTTTAAGTTATTCTCCTGCCTCAGCCTTCCAAGTAGCTGGGATTACAGATGCCTGCCACCACGCCCAACTAATTTTTGTCTTTTTAGTAGAGATGGGGTTTCACCATGTTGGCCTGGCTGGTCTCGAACTCCTGATGTCGTGATCCGCTCTCCTCAGCTTCCAAAAGTGCTGGGATTACAGGCATGAGCCACAGCGCCTGGTCACTTTATTGTCTTTATCTCAATACTTACGAAAATGATCTTGCAACTTGGAGAATCCATAAGAGCTTGGGATCATGGTATTTTGGAAGATTAGACTTATGGAATCCTAGACTTCCAGAACTTCCACTCCACATTGAGGTTGGTGGAAGAGGAAATTACGGTTGGAAAAGAGTGATTGAGGTCCTACAGAATGGTGGCCTCCAAGGCTCCTGCCTTCTTCCTCCTGCCTCCTGTCTGACCCTCCACCCCAGCGTGCTCAGGGCTCCCACTGTGCATTCTGCTCCCAGTAGAGAGCACCACCCGGAACAGTTCTCTGCTTGTTGGCAACACTCACGCCCCCATCTCCTTCCCGGTGCTCCTTCTCTATGCTAGCTAATCTGGTGGCTAATGAATCCACAGTCTCAAATTGATGGGCAAATGAGTGATTTATATGAACAAATGACCACCCTCCCCCATCAAGTAATAAGTGCTTTCTATGGAACATTGCAATCTACACGGTGGTGCTGATGGTGACATTTGAGGCAGGATGGTCATCAATGAAGACAATATCATGACATCTTTGGATGAAATGCCTCCATTTTTGCATTTTATTTCCACTAGGGATTGCAGAGATTGGATTTGGGGTTGCAGAGAGAGCTCTCCAGAGAAAACTTGCCTCTGCTTCTTTTCTTACCTCAACATCAGATGTCCAACTAGAGACCAAACTCATTCACTTCTGGAGGTCTGAATGTTTACAACTCCTTCCCACCTTTCTTTCTTTTCTTTTGAGACAGGGTCACACTCTCACCCAGGCTGGAGTGCAGTGCTGCGATCATGGTTCACTGCAGCCTTGCCCTCCTGGGCTCAAGTGATCCTCCCACCGTTAGCTTTGGTGAATCCATCTGGCTCTGCAGCAACCTCAATTCTTGCCCTCAGAAGGAGTCTGAGCAAAGTACATAAGGCAAAGTGAGAGACTGAGGAAAGTTTTAGAGCAGGAACGAAACGAAGTAAAGTAGTCTCAAGAGAGGCCAGGCAGGCGACTTGAGAGGTGCAGGTGTGCGGTTTTGACCTTTGATGGGGTTTTATATATTGGAGTGCTTTTGGGGGGTTGTGTCCCTCCTCCCCTGATTATTCCCTTTGGGAGGCTGTCCACCTGTGCAGTGGCCTGCCAGCACTTGGGCGGGGCTGCACGCACAGTGTGTTTACTGGAGCTGTGCAGACGCTCACTGGAGGTATTCTTCTCTTATCAGTCTAGCATTTCTAGAGGAAGGTCGTATACCTATTAAACTCCATCATTGTCCTCTTAATGCACATGCCTGAGGCCACTTGCCCAGCTCCTAAGATCTTATCAGGACGTGGCTGATCACCAGCTTCAGATGTTTCTGTCTATTGGGAGACGGGCTTTCCTTCTGGCTGCAACCAATTATCATTATTTTAGAGGGACAGTTAACAATCACCTGACCATCACCTGATGGTGGCCTCACATTCCTGGTTGGAGGCGGGGCCCTCTCCTGCCCTGCTCACGTCTGACTAGCTACCTGCAGTAACACTACCTCAGCCCCCTTCCCCGAGAGCTGAGACCATAGGCACACACCACCACATCCATCTAATTTTAATATTTTTTTGTATAGATGCTGTCTCCCTGTGTTGCTCAGGCTGGTCTCAAACTCCTGGGTTCAAGTGATCCTCCTGCCTTGGCCTCCCAAAGTCCTCCACATCTTTTAAGACTTTACTGAGATGTCACCTCCTCTGGAAAGCCTTCTGGGATTGTTCTTCCCAAATGCTGAACATCTGAGGGCTTCGTATCAGCACCACGCATTTGTCTGCCAGCTATAATCTCCAAACTCTGTTCACTAAAAACCACTGGGGAATGATTATTCTCCAATGCCTTTCTAATGTCTTAGAATTCGTGACCTAGGGTTTGCCAACCTGAGGGCCCACAGTGGCCGGTTCAGAATGCTGGGGACTGCAGTAAACCAGAGGATTTACCCGGTGATCGTTCCTCATTCTGGCCAGCAAGGCCATCTGGGAACGACAGTTCAGTATTGCCAAATCTTCTACTGGTTTGAAGACGCTGATGACATGGTTTGGATCTGTGTCCCCACTCAAATCTCATGTCAAATTGTAATCCACATTGTGGGAGGTGATTGATCATGGGGCGGATTTCCCCCTTTGGTACTGTTTTTGTGATAGAGTTCTCATGTGAAGTGCCTCATTCCCCCTTCGCCTTCCGCCATGACTGTAAGCTCTCTGAGGACGCCCCCTCCAGAAGCAGCTGCTGCCATGCTTCCTATACAGCCTTTGGCACTGTGAGCCTATTAAACCTCTTTTCTTTATAAATTACTCAGTCTCATAGCAATGCAAGAATGGACGGATAGAGCTGATAATTATTTTTACATAAAAACCTCTCCTTTCAGGCAAATAAAGCACATTGATGGATTTGGCTCTGGAGCCAGGACTCTGTAGGTCCTTGTTGGTCTGGGTGCTTCTGGATGCCCGGAGTCATGCATGGCATGGGTGGTCTTCAGCAGCCACTGCTACTCATTCACCCTCTGCCTGTCACAGCATCTGGAACCTTACATTACTGCAGGCATGCTGCAGAAGTTAGGTGCAGCAGCTTTAAAACGTGACCCCCAAATTCTTTGATGCTCCTTCCATCAAGAGGCAAAGGTGCAGTAAACCAGATGATTTACCTGGTGGTCACTCCTCATTCTGGCCACCAAGGCCGCCTGGGAATGACAGTTCAGGGCAACCCGACCCCTCCTTCCCCTGCAATCTACAGCCTGTGGTTGCTTGACCAATGGAGTACGGCAGAAGAACCACCATGCCAGCTTCTGGACGCCTGCTCTCAGAACCCAGAGAGGTCCTGAGGAAGGCCAAGCAGCCTGTGAGGAGGATGAGTGCAATGAAACCAAGACCCTCATCCCCCACCCCACTCCCCCGACAGCCAGCCCCAACTTGCCATGAGGGCACCATCTTAGAAATGGACCCTCCAGGCCCCAGCCAAGCTGTCCCAGCTGACACCACACAGAGCAGGGATGAGCCTTCCCCTCTAAGCCCTGCCTGAACTGTGGATTCACGAGCAAAATCAAGCTCCTAAGCACGGGGGTTGTTTGTCACAGTAGTAGATAACTGCAACATCCATAGCCCTGGGCTTGAGTCCTGGCTCCTTTCGCCCCTGACTCTGGCATCTTGGGCCCTTTGCCTCCCCACAGCCTCAGTCTACTCACTGAAGAAGGGAGGGTTTGGTCTGCTCACAGTGTGGAATGCTGTGTTGTTTATGCAGCGGTGGGGGTGTGAAGCGGCATCCCCCCAACACCCGGCCTTGAAAAGCAGATGGGCATCGTCGAGGGAAGCACAAGATGCCCTGACCCCGTGACCCCAGCCTCCGGCCACCCTGCCTGAGATCCCCCCCTCAGCCCCCAGCTCTGGATTTCCACCCTGAATCCTTCCCTAGCTCAGGCCGGATGCGCTTTGGCTCTGAGGTCAACTCTGCGCACATGCTCTGGAAGACAAGGTCAGCTGACTTGTGAGGGCAAACAACTGGAGACGGCCTAGGAGTCCATCACGTGCAGAAGGGCTTCAAGCATCACGGCTTATGTATAGACTGCGGATGAACGGAGTCACGCTCTACGCAGCGAGTGCAGCAGCCTCGATAACGTGATTCTGAGTCAAAACAGTAAGCCGCAGGGTGACTCATCCAGCGTAGTCCCATTAAGTTTCAGAGCAAACAAAACCAATGTTTATGGATACAGATGTATGTGTGAAAACAAATTTGGGAAGGTGAACTCCAGATTTAAGGAGTTAATTCCTTCAGGAGGGAGAGAAACACAGAAATGCAATCAGAGAGGGCCGCCTGAGGGCTCTGACTACTTCCCGAAAATGATTCGTGAAGGAGGAGGAGCAGGACCAGAAACCGGTTAGAACTGGAGCTGGAGCCAGCTGTGGTGGCACACATCTGAAATCCCAGGGACTCAGGAGGCCGAGACAGGAGGTTTGCTTGAGGCCAGCTGGGGACTAGCCTGGGCAACATAGTGAGACTCCATTGTCTAAATATTAAAAATGAATCAGCCAGGCATGATGGCAGGCACTTGTCATCCCAGCTACTTGGGAGACTGAGGCAGAAGGATCGCTTGAGTCCAGGAGCTTCAACCTGGAGGAAATTTTAATTGTACCACTGCACTCCATCCCAGGCAACAGAGTGAGACCCTGTCTCTAAAAAAATAAAATAAAATAATTAATTAAAGAACTGGAGCCAAGTGAGAAATCCGTAGGTGTTTGTTACATTATTTTCTGTACTTTTCTATATGTCTGAACTATTTCATAAGTAAAAAGAACAGATTTCCCAAATGAAGAATTGAAGTCAATGGTGAGCCGGGCATCTTCCAGGTTTCTGAGTCACACAGAAGCCTCTGGCAGTTCTAGAGGGAGCATCTGCATCTCCCACTCTTCCAGCGCAAGCCGGCTCCATAGTACACTCCCAGTCCTAAAACAGAATGACTAACGTGGGATTCCTGCCGTGGCGAGTGTGTGTGCGTCTGTGCGCGTGTGCACTTGTGCACTCTCCCAGGGAGTCTCCCACCTGCCTCCAGGCTGGCCCGAAGCCTCTCTGCCTTCTGCACACCCTCCCAGAGGTCATGTGGGAGGCCGCCCATGTGAGAAAGTCAGTGCAGGGACTGAGAAGGCTGGGCCCTGAAGGTGCCCCCTGGCTCCCTGGCCTAATTGCCTGTGACCTTGGGTTTTGCATTCCTCACTTGCAAAGTGTATGTGAGGGCAGAGCATAAATCTAAGCTTTCTTCTGGACCCTCACATCCTCTTCATTTCCTATGCCCTAGATGGCCTTTCCCCCAGTGAGGTAGCAGCAAAAATAACAACTGCAGCTGCGGTTTACTCAGCACCGGGAGGTGATTATCTCATTTAGCCCCCACCACGGACCCCTGATGGATGAGGAGGCTGAGGATCAGAGAGGCCCCAAGGCTAGTCCCAGGAAACACAGTGCAGATGCCGTGTTGCTGGGGCTTTGAGGAGTGCAGGGAGGAGGGCTGCCATCACACTGGCCCCTGTCCACCCCAGCCTCCGGCCACCCTGCCTGAGGTCCCTCCCACTCAGCCCCCAGCTCTGGATTTCTACCCTGAATCCTTCCCTAGCTGAGGCTGGATGGGCTTTGGCTGGATGAGAGTTCTGGGAGCCAGGCCCAGGGAAGCTGGGGCAGCAGGCAGAGGCCCCAAGGTCCCATGCACACCAGGGCTGCCCAGAGCCTCCAGCCTTGGAGGCAGGGGCAGTGGATAGAAGAGGACATGGAACAGAGACCTCTGCTTCAGAAATTGGATCCACCATTGCCATGGTGGCCTCTCAGAGAGGCATCTCCACACCCACAAGTCACCTGCCATCGTCTGACCCTCACAACACCCTCGACAGGCAGGGCCACTGGTGAAATGCACTTCCTGGAAACCGAGGCTCAGCGAGGTCCATCTTGGGTTACCACTTTCCAGCCCCTTGATGAGTTGACGGAAGTGAGTACACCTGTGCCCACGGCCCCGCAAAGCCCCTCTCTCTCTTCCCCAGAGGTCCCTGTGATCCTGACTTTTAATACCGTAGGCGAGTTTTGCCTAGTTTAAACTCCGTGTAAATGAGATGGTCCAGTTTGTATGGTTCCTTCCCAGTTTCTTTTGCTCGTCACTCTTGGAGTCTCTCGCTGCACATGACTGTCGTTGCCCTTGTTCCTAGCTACATGATACTCCATTCATGGGTGTGCCACGAGTTCCCCTAGCACCCACTGACGGGGGTCTGACCTATTCTCAGGTTTTGAAGCCAGCTGGCTTTCTGCAGCTCCTGCTTTCCCCTGCCTGAGCCCTGGAGCCTAGCAGCAGCCTGGGTCTGGGACAGGTGCTGCAATTCTCCTCATTTTAGAGAAGGAATTAGAAGGCAAGTAGAGACGGGGGCCATCTGCCAAGGCTGGAGCTGGCATCTTCCTGGTAATACTTGCCCCTAAGCCCCAGCCTATCCTAGGTCACCAGACCACCCCCGCCTCCCCTAACCCAGCCCAGGGCTGCTCACATCTGCCTCTTTGACAGTCGCCTTTTCTTTCACATGGGCCTGTGTGCTGTCTGCCTGCCCTTCCCCAGCAGGCTCCATGAATGAGTCTGTGCCTGGGGCCAAGCAAGTGCTCAAGAAATTTGTCACCCGCCTGTCCTCCTGCTCCACCCCAGTGCCCTTTAACCCCAGCGCCCAGGGCCTAGGGCTGGTCAGGAGGCCTGAGGTGTTAGAGTGCTACAAACTCAGGTGGGGCCTTGGGCAAGTCACTTCACCTTTCTGTGCCTCAGTTTCCTCCTCTTTACAGTGACGTTGTTGAGAGGATGACGTGAATTAATCCCTGAGAGGCAGCTGGCTGAATGCCTGGCCTGCAGGAGTCTCCATAGTCATGCAGGCTATGATGCCTACCCCTGATTGCTATTGTTATAACCCAGGTGAAGAAGGCACCAATTCCCAGGCCTGGTCTACCTCAGCCCAGTGCCCTCCCTGCCCCATTAATTGTATGTATGTGTGCGCGTGTGGGTACGTGTAGAGCATCCTTTGAGCTTAACAAAATATTGACTTCCTGATAAAATCCTTTCCCCCAGGCTACTGTCCCTCTCCTTACTGGGCTGACCCTTTGAGGATCTCAGAGCCAAACTGATGGCTCTGTAGTTCCCCCACTGCCTTGGGTCCTACTCTTAGTTTTCAAGACAATTAATTAAAAAATTTAAATGGTGATTGTTATGATCTGAATGCCAAATCCATGTGTTGCAATCCTTATCCCCATGGTGATGGTGTCGGGAGGTGGAAACTTTGGGAGGTGAGGAGGTCATGAGGGTGGGGCCCTCATGAATGGGATTAGTGCCCTTATACAAGAGGCCACAGAGAGCTCCCTTGCCCTTCCCACCATGTGAGGACACAGCAAGAAGGCACCATCTATGAATCAGACAGCAGCCGCTCCCCAGGCACCAAGTCTGCTGGCACCTTGGCCTTAAACTTTCTAGCACCAGACCTGTGAGAAATAAATTTCTGTTGGTTATAAAACTACCCAGTCTATGGCATGTTGTTATAGCAGCAAGAACAAACTAAGACAGTGGTAGATGCCTGCAGTAAAAAAAAGTCAAAAGTCTCAAGAGGAAGAATGGAAAATCAGGCTTACTTTCTCATCCTCGTGCATTTTCAGTTCCCTCTCATGTGGCTCCAATATTTCCAGTTCCTTCTGTATGTTTCCAGAAATATTCTATCATACACAGGATGGCTCCTGCATTTATTTCCACACAAATGGTATTCTCTACATAAGTTCTTCACCTTGCTATTATTTTTTACAGCAGGAAAAAATATCAAATTGAACAAAGCAGCCCCAAACCACTGCTACTTTAAAAATTTTTAGTTTGCAATAGTTTAAGACCCACATGAAGTTGCAAAAATAGTACAGAGTTCCCATGCACCTTTCCCCCAGCTTCTCCCAGCTCCCCTAGTGCTAACATCTTACATAATCATGCTACATTGTCAAACTGGGAAATTGACATGGTACAGTATCACTAAGTCAGACCTTATTTGGATGTTACATGTAAGAGTTATTTCATTTGTTTTTGTTTTCTGGTGCATAATTCTCTGGAATTTTCCCACGTGGATAGATTCTGTAGCCATCAGGCTATAGAACTATTCCAATCACCAGAAAGAAATGCCCTCATGTTACCACTAGAATCACACCTTCCCCCAACCCTATCCCTTAGCAACCACTGATCTGTTCCCTATTACTATAATTATGTCACTGTGACAATGTTACATAAATGGAACCATATAGTATGTAATCTTTTTGGATTGGCATTTTTAGCTCAGCATAGTGCCCTGGGGATCAACTCAAGTTGCTGTGCTTATCGAGAGTCCATCTCTTTTTCATTACTGTGCAGTCTTCCGTTTCATGGGTGTCCTACCGTTTGCTTATTCACTCACCTGCTGAAAGGCATTTGGGCTGTGTCCAGCCTTTGGCCATCACAAATAAAGCTGTTATAAATGTTCATATGCAAGTTTTTGCATAAACCTGTCTTCATTTTTCAGGGATAAATACCCAGAAGTATAATCTCCAAGTTATATGGTAAGTGTGTGTTTAATTCGATAACAAACTGCCAAACTGTTTTCCAGAGAGGCCATACCCAGGAGCAAGTAGGAGGGCTCCAGTTGCCCGCGTCCTTGCTAGCACTCATCATTGTTCCTATTTTTTATATTAGTCATTTTGACAGGTGGTAGTGATATCTCATTGTCACTTTAATTTGCATCTCCCTGATGCCTGTGATGCTGAACTTCTTTTCTTGTGCTTTGGATTCGCCATCCATATATCCTCTTCAGTGAAGTAGCTGTATGTGTCTCTTGCTGGTTTTCTAATTGGAGTGTTTGTTTTCTTTTTCCTTTTTGAGACGTGTGTCGCTCTGTCGCCCAGGCTGTAGTGCAGTGGCGTGATCTCGGCTCACTGAAACCTCTGCCTCAGCCTCCCAAGTAGCTGGGACTGCAGGTGCATGCCACCAAGCCTGGCTAATTTTTGTATTTTTAGTAGAGACAGGGTGTCATCATATTGGTCAGGCTGGTCTTGAACTCCTGACCTCAGGCGGTCCACCAGGGAGGCTCAGCCTCCCAAAGTGCTGGGATTGCAGGCATAAGCCACCACACCCAGCACTTCATACTGAGTTTCTTACTATTGAGTTTAGAGTGTTTTTATGTATTCTAGATACAAGTCCTTCATCAGACATGGGATTATTTGCAGACCTGCCAATACTTTCTCCCAGTCTGTGGCTTGTCTTTCCATCCAGAGATTTTTACAGAGTGAACATTTTAATTTTCTTGATACAGTGTCTGCTCTGTCATCAGGCTGGAGTGCATTGGTATGACCACAGCTCACTGCAGCCTAGACCTCCTGGACTCAAGTGATCTTCCTGCCTCAGCCTCCTAAGTAGCTGAGACTACAGGTGCACGCCATCACTCCTGAATTTAAACTTTTTTTAAGAGACAGGGCCTTCCTGTGTTGGCCAGGCTAGTCTCAAACTCCTGGCCTCAAGCAATCCTCTTGCCTCAGCCTCCCAAAGTGCTCAGATTGCAGGCATGAACACCGTGCCTGGCTGAGTGAACGTTTTTTAATTTTGATGAAGTCCAATGTCTCAGTTTGTTCTTTAATGTCTAGACACCTTACCTTTGACTTTAATATAGCTTAAAGATGGTTCCATACCAGCATGTAAAGAACTTCCTTATTTCCATTGTACAGATGAAGCATAATTTATTTACTCAGTTCCCTGTTGGGGAACTAACTGTCCAAACTTGTGCTACCCTAAACACCACTGCAATGAATAATTTTGAGCAGACATTCTTTCTCACACTGTGGGCTCCACATGCCCATGTGCTAGTCAAAACGTTCAAGCACTGGACATAGTGTCTTTCCCTTCCTCCCCCACTGCAATGTCTAGGCGACACTCTTCCCTTTACCTTTTACCAGCATCTAATAACAAAACGTTATCAGGTTGTTTTGGTCTTTACCGATTTAAAAAGTGAAGAATAGTTTCTCCCTGTGGTATTCGTTTGGCTGTCTTGAAGAGCTTTATGTTTCATTCCTTCCTTTTCTTTCTTTCTTTCTATTTCTAATTTTTGAATAAGTTATTGAAGGATAATTCTTCTTTTTTGGAGAAATCAATGAAACAGTGAGTGTAACTGTTAATTCTTCTTACTCAGACAAATGCATAATTTCAATGTAGAGGAAGAATTGTTTGGTGAAGCTGAAAGTAACTTATGCCTTAAAAAACTGGTTTTTCTGTCTTTCTTTCCATCTTTCCTTCTTTCTGTCTCTCTTTCTCTCTCTCTCTTTTTTTTTTTTTAGTCTCACTCTGACCCCCAGGCTGGAGTGCAGTGGCACAATCTCAACTCACTGCAACCTCCGCCTCCTGAGTTCAAGCGATTCTCCTTCCTCAGCCTTCCAATTAGCTAAGATTACAGGTGCCTGCCACCATGCCCAACTAATTTTTGTATTTGTAGTAGTGACGGAGTTTTGCCATGTTGGCCAGGCTGGTCTCAAACTCCTGACCTCAGGTGATCCGCCTGACTTGGCCTCCCAAAATGCCAGGCTTATAGGCATCAGCCACCACGCCCAGCGCTTTCTGTGTTTTCTTCCTGGCAATGTTCAGTTCCTGGCCTGTGTGTTCCTTCCTACTAGGCCCTGGCACTGTCAATTGGCAGGAGCCCATACTTCTCTGTCTGAAGGAAGTAGGCCATGGGAATGCCAGGCCTGCCTCCTGTGCCAGTCCTCACCCACTGATGGGGTTGAGATCCGGATTGATGCCTTATCCCTAACTTGCTGCCAGGAGTCTCTTCTCCTGTGTGGGCTCAATGTCCCCATCTGTGAAGTGGGGATAAAAATAGCACCTACTCATAGGACTGTTGAGAGGACATTTATTTATTAGAGACAGGGTCTCACTCTGCTGTCCAGGCTGAAGTGCAGTGGTGAGATCACAGCTCACTGAAGCCTTGACCTCTGGGGCTCAGGTAGCTGGGACCACAGGTGCATGCCACTATGCCTGGCTAACTTTTTAATTTTTTTGTAGAAATGGGGTCTCATTATGTTCCACAAGCTGGTCTCAAACTCCTGGCCTCAAGTGATCCTCCCGCCTTGGCCTCCCAGAGGGTTGGGATGATTACAGGTGTGAGCCACCCGCCCAGCCAAAAGGATGCTTTAGTAAACGTGCATGGCAGCACTTAGAACAATTCCTGGCACATAGTGGGTGCTATGCAAGCATTGGCCCTTCTATTGTGAGCAGCATCTGTAAGTAGCGTGGCTCTAAGCATCGGTTTTCCCACAAAGTGATCATCCAGCCCCCACTGCACTCTCCCACCTCTGAGGCAGGTGTGTTGCAACCCAGAGGTCTCCTGGCAGCCACGAGACAGCGGCATACCGCCACAGGAGCCCCTGTGAGCACAGCTTCCTCCTGCTGGCTGCAAGCTCTTGCCTTCCATTTGCCCCATCCCTTAGGGAGGCCCCAGTGATGCAGAACAGGCAAGCCCCAAAACTGGAGCTCAGCAGGAGATGGTTCTCGGCTTCACCCAGGACAGAATTCAAGGACAAGCCAGCGGTGTTAGACAGCAACTTTTACTGAAAGGGCAGTGCGCAGCAGCAGGGGAACTGCTCCCTGTGGGGCAGGGCTACCCCATAGGTAGTGTGCCCAGACTGGCAGCTCAGAGAAAGTTCTGCAGTCATATTTATACCCACTTTTAATTATATGCAGATTAAGGAGCAGATTATACAGACATATCTAAAAAAAAGAGTGATAACTTCCGGGTCATCAGGTTGTTGCCATGGAAAGGGTGGTAACTTCTGGGTGTTGCCACGGCAATAGTGAACTGACATGACACTGGTGGGCATGTTTTATGGAGAGGTGCTTTCACCTCTTACCCACTTCAGTCTGGTCTGGAGTTCAAGTCCCGGCCTCTGGGGTCAGCTCCACCTCCTACCTTACCTCTAGCCATTCCCTACCTGCATGCCCAGTTCTTTGTCAGGGACAGGGCCCGTCTAAAGGTTGACCAAGGACAGGTTGGAGACAGGTATATTTGACATTGTACAGTCAAAACCACAGAGAGAGCCTGCTTGAATGGGCAGCTCAGGGCCCTGGAAATTTCCCCGGGGTGGAAGGTGTTGGCCTGGGTAACATCTCAGCAAGAAGGTTGGGGGCTTCCCTCCTGCCCTGCTCTCTTTTCCCCAGGGCCTTTTGGACCCTTACTCTCCCGGAGTGGGGATGGAGCCCTGGAGAGGACCCACTGGGAAAGCAGATCTGTGTCGCTACCAAGAGCGTGAACTCGAGCACCTTTATTTGAACCCTGGCTATTGGCTGTGACCTTGGGAGAGCCACTTAACCTCTCTGATCCCCAGTTTCTACATCTGTAAAATGAGGCTGATAACAGTGTCCGCTTCTTAGAGTGGTTAGGAGAGTTAAATGTGGTGATGCTTGTGAAATGCTTGGCCTGGCACTTGGCATGTGGTGACCGCTCATTGGGGGTAGCAGGGGGAGTATAGTTGTAGTTGCTGTTGAACAGAAGGGTCTCAGGACATTGCTTCTACCATGCCCTCTACCTGGAGCATCTTCCTCGCTCCCTCCACTTGTCCAATCCCGCTCATTCTCCAGGTCTTAGCCCATGCAACAACCACCATGTGCCAGGCCTTGGGAACATGAGGGGAACAGGCCACCCCAACCCCTTGGGAGCACCTTCTCAAGCAGCGCCTTGCAGCTGAGTGGAGCCAGCCTGGGCTGGTATCAGAGGACCTGGGTTCTCATTCCAGATCAGCCGCCAACTGCCCAAGTGCCTCAGGAGCTGCTTGAGAAGGTGCTCCCAAGGGGTTGGGGGTGGCCTGCTCCCCTCTTGTTCCCAAGGCCTGGCACATGGTAGGTACTTGCATGGGCTAAGACCTGGAGAATGAGTAGGATTAGACAAGTGGATGTGGGCAGCCACTTTCCCATTGAGGAGCATGAGTCCTCCTGAGAATGAAGCCAACACAGAGAAAGCCACGTCAAGAGAAAGGACATCTGTACTGTGTGCCCTCCAGCAAGTCACAGACTTCCATTTGTTCATCTATCAATTGGAGACATCATTTGAGCACATGGTTCCAGCCATCCCTGAAACCCCAGGGCTTGCCAGTTATAGGAATCCCTGGACAATGGGCTTGGAGATCCCAGCTGGGATGGTGGAGGCTGAGAGCCACCCCACTTGAGCCACACAGTTCCCCCACATCACAGGACTGCTCTTTCCTAAACCCCCTGCAAAGTTGGGCATGGGGCTGGACACTGTGGCTCACACTTGTAATGCCAACACTTTGGGAGGCTGAAGCAGGAGAACTGCTTGCCAAGAAGGTCAAGGCTGCAGTGAGCTATGCTCGTACCACTGCAATCCAGCCTGGGCAACAGAATGAAATCCTATCTCTAATTTAAAAAAAATTACATTAAAATAAAGGCACAGCCATAGGACTTTCTCTGGTCCATGGCATGTGAGCAGAAGTGATGTCATAACTTCGTGGAATTGTTGAGAGTCTAGCTCCAGACCAGCTGCCCCAACAGCCTGGGCCCCACGCTATAGACAATCTTGACATGGGGGAGAGCTTCCAGCAGAGGGACGTGGGGCAGAAGCAAGATGTAAACCTGTGTGTCCGTCACTGAGCTCTGGGGATCACTGGTTACCACAGCACAGCCTGGCCTGCCCGGACTCACAAGGAGAGAAGACAGAGACAGATGCAGTGAGGAGGCCGGCGGCTCACCCCTGCCCACAGAAAGGAGGATGGAGGCAGTGGGGACAGTGAAGAAGTGCTTGGATCCTAGACGTATCTTGAAGGGAGGGCT
Source organism: Sapajus apella (assembly GCF_009761245.1). Lineage (NCBI taxonomy): Eukaryota > Metazoa > Chordata > Mammalia > Primates > Cebidae > Sapajus > Sapajus apella. The sequence goes on from NW_022437068.1 coordinate 3,183,569, forward strand.
GCGGGGCTTTGCCGACAGATGGAATGTGGATTGTGAGCGATAGCAAGGAGCCAAGCATGACTGAGAGGTCTGTGCTGGAAATAGCAGGAGAAATGGAGGCTCCATCATCGACAGCAGGGCAGGTGCAAGGAGGGGCTGGCTGGGCGGGAGGACATGCTGCATTCCTTCAGTCCCATTTGACCGGGCCTCAGGGGAGGCACAGGAGGTGGATGGCTCTGTTTCAAAACCAGGAGCTTGTCCATGGTGGCCTGGGACTCCCTCCCACCTCTAAATCCTGGGCTTTGGAGGAGTTGGATTTGGTGCCAGCCAGGGAATATGGTACCAAGGCACAGGAGTGGCTGCTATTCTGCTGAATAAATAACTGAAGAGCAATTAGAGGGACTCCAGCCCTGCACCTCCTATCCCAACAGGCAGTGTGGCTGGTGCCCAGCGCTGATGGCATAGCCTGGCCTGCCCTGGCAAAGTTGGCCCTACTAAGCACTGCCTGGGGCAGCCTCAGGACACACAGACTCTGACAGTGAAAAGGTGCCATCCCAGAGTTCCACAGCGCTTCACAGCATCAGGGACTGCTCACAAGCCTCGAGCAGCTACCCGAGGGGGCCTTGGCAGCCATATTTCCAAGAAGCAGGCACTGAAGTAACCCAGAAGGGCAGTGGTTTGACCAAGACCACTAAGGGAGCCAGGGGCTCAGCGGGGAGCAGCTTCGGGCTCCGGCCTCATCGCCCTCACTTGGTGTCTTCTCTAAATGTGGGTTTTTGGCCCAACTCTGCCACTAATTTGCCAGGTGACTGTGGACAAGTCTCCAAGCTTCTCAGTTGCCTTTTCTGTACTAAAGATGCTAGGCAAGCTGGTCTCTATCATGCATCTCTCCTTTGGTTTCAGTGAGAGAAAACTAACTCCAATGGGTTTCAGCTGTGAAGAAAGGAATTTGCTGAGCCTTGCAACTGAAAAAAAATCCAGGACTAGTTTGGATTTCAGGTATAGCTTGATCCAGGCTATTAATGACTGTCACCAGGCGTTTTCCCTCTCCCTTTCTCCCCTCTCCCCTCCCTCAGCTCTGCTTTCCTGGTTAATGGCTTCACACTTGAATTCTCTCAATGAGGCAGCAAACCCAGGCCCCTCCGTCCAGGCTGACATCCTACCTTAGTGCAGCTCTTGGAGAAAGCCACAGCCTATTTTCTGAAAGCTTAGCCAGGGCCTCTGCTAGCCATATAGCATTTGGGTGCAAACTAGAAAAAAGTGGGCAGATACATCCCTGCACCAGGCAAGGCACTTAAGGAGCAGAAGGCACCCTGGGTTCCAACCCCTCACTCACCTCCTCCATTGATACCCTGACCCAGTGTGTAACGGGAACAGCACCTCTGGCCCAGCAACGCTGTGAAAAGGCTCACGTGAGCCAGGATGGGTCCCATGCCCACCTCCAAACCAATTGCTGTGGCTCAGAGGACGGGACTGTCCAGATCTGGGTCTCAGGGCCTCCTAGAAGCTAGGGGTGAGGTGAGCCACCATGGCCTGAGAGGGGCCAGGAACAAGGGGGAGAGTGGGGAAAGATGTAGCCAAACAGGGTGATCAGGTGCTGGGCAGGCAGAGCCACCGAGTTCCCCAAGTCATTGAGTAGATAAGGCTGGTGCCGTGCTGGGCAGAGATGAGTCCACAGGCTCCTGGGGCCAGCCCCAAGGAGGAGCAGGACCTATCAGTGAATGTTTGTTGACTGAAGCCATGAGAGTTGGGACTTGTAGGAGCTGCCTGAGACCTGGGCAGGCTGTCTTCCCGTCCTTGAACCCCAACAGCCTCTAGTGCTGTACCTTGTTCCCCAGTCCTCACACCTTCTCTTCCCATTTTTTCTTTTCCTTTCTTTCTTCTTCTTTCTTTCTTTCTTTTTTTTTTTCTCTCTTTCTCTCTCTCTCTCCTTCCTTCCTTCCTTTCTCTCTCTCTCTTTTCTTTTGAGACAGGTTCTCTCTCTGTCACCCAGGCTGGAGTGCAGTGGCATGATCATGGCTTGACCTCCTGGGCTCTAGTGATCCTCCTGCCTCAGCTTTCCAAGCAACTGTGACTACAGGCACGTGCCACCACACTCAGCTAATTTTTCTATTTTTTGTAGAGATGGGGCCTCACTATGTTATTCAGGCTGGTCTCAAACTCCTGGACTCAAGCAATCTGCCCAACTCAGGCTCCCAAAGTGCTGTGATTACAGGCGTGAGATACTGCGCCCGGACTCTCTTCCCATTTCTGATCCTGGCTTCCTACATAACTGCTTTTGACTCTCTAAGTCTGACCCCTGGTCCCCTCTTTCAGCTCCCACCATCCCTCATTTCACCATAACCTGCAGGCAGCCTACCCTCCTGCACCAGCCTCAATGTCTAGGTGGCTGAGCCAGAGAAAGGCAGATGCGGTGGTAGTGGGGTGGGGGAGGCCTAGGCTCTGAGAGCTGTCCTGGCACAGGGACCCCCTGAGTTGGCCCTCCAGGGGTGGGAGAGGGCAGTTCCAGGCTGCCCAGAGGTGAGCTCACTTCTTGGGAGGGAGTAAGCCTCATCACCTCCATCCCCCACCCCAGAAGTGTAAGTGTAAGTTGTGGGGTTGGGTGCTGCAAAAGGAATTTTGGAGCAGAAGTGTGAGCTGGATCAGTCTGCTGTATATCACCTGGGGCACACGTTAAAATGCAGATTCCTGGGCCCCGCTCCAGACATGCTGACTCATGTGGTCTGGTGATGGTGCTGGGGGTCTGAGAATCTGCATTTTAACAGCACCTCAGGGCATTCCCATGGGAACCATTCAGGAGGAACTGGGATTTTTTCCCAACTCTGAGGCTCTGGGAAAACTTGTCTATGCCCAGAAGCCAGCATCAGGCAGAGTTGCCCAAGAGCTGCTCCTCTGGCCTGCTGTGGCTGGGCTGGGTTCCGGGGAGCAGACGTGGGTGTGGCACTGCAGGAAGCAGACCCTGAGGGACAAGGGACAGGAATGTAAAGGAGGAGCCCGAGGTGGAGCAGCTGATGGAGGCAGCCGCAGGCTTCTTCTCTCTGAGACCCTCAGTGAGTCACCCAAGGGCATACAGCTGGGTCCCCATAACCCAGCACTAGCAGCTGGGAAGGGGTTGGGGATGGTGGTGTGTGCCAGCTACATAGAAAATTAGATGCAGTCCTGCCTTCCTGGGACTTGGAGTAAAGCAAGCAAATGTTACCGGTTTTTAAACTGAGCAATACAGAGAGCTACAGTGCAAATGGAGAGGGGAATCTCAAGAGTGAGTAGTGGGGAGGGGGAGGCCCTAGGTCCAGCACTGCGTGGGTGGGTGGAGGTGCGGAGAGGCAGGGGCGTCCCAGCTGCAAGAGGGAGTGGCGGTGGAAGGGGGTGTCAGAGGTGGAGCTGATTCCTGCCCTTCCAGCCACTCCTGAACCCCGTGGGGGAGCCTGTGAGCTCTCTGTGGGGAACTCAGACCATCTGCCTTTGGACCCAGGAGAAGGCCCAGACACATACTTGAAGAAGTCTGCAGAGAAAGCTGAGGAGAGTTGAATATGCCAAGCTCAGCTATTCATGTGGATTGAGGCGCAATATCACAGGCTGGCCATGCAGGAGAGGGGGTTTTATTTAGAGAGTGGCAGTCTGGAGGGGCCTTGCCAACAGAGCACTTCAGAAATCATCTGATGCTGCTTCTCACTTAACAGAGAAGCTGGGGCCCAGAGAGGGCAGAAGCCTACCTGAGGCCACACAGCAGCTGCCGACAAACTCTGAATTGGAGCCTAGGTCTCCGATTCCGAACCAGCACCTTTGCAATGGGTGGCAAGTGCATAGTGTGGGCAGGCCTTCCTAACCCACAGAGATCCCACACTCCCCATCTCCGCCTCGCACCCAGCCTCAGCTCCTTCATAGCACGCATCCAGGTAGCTTCCACCAGGCACTCAAGGTTGGCTCCAGAGAGGAAAACTATGTGCCATCCCTGCTCAACACTCAGAAGGACTGCTCCCAAATGTGTTCTCAGTGGCAGAGCCTGCTAAAATCCTGAGTTTTAAGGGGTCCTTCTCTGCCCACTATCACTGCAGCCCTGACTCCTCCCCCACCCCACACCTGGTGCCAAACGCTTCTGCATCTTCGGGGGAGAAGTGTTTGTCCTTTCTAACCCCTTGAAACTGGATGCAAACTTGGGTGGGGTTGTATACTGGGGTGGGGGGGGGTAGAAGGACTCTAGGGTTTTAGTTTTTAAATCAAATTTTCAAAACAGCCTGTGACTTTGAAAGGAACAGAGTCACTCATTTACTTTATAGTATGTGCCACAAGTCAAGCACTTTTCCTGTACTGTGCCTGGTGCTATGGGTTAGAGTGCTTCTCTGGGGCTGGCCTGCTGGGTTCAAATCCTGACTCAGCCTGGAGCAAGTGACATCACCTGAAAACCCTCCAGAAGTGTTGGCTGTAATTATCATCTCATTCCTTTGAAACAGCCCAATCCAAGAACTGCTGTGTCAGAGATGTTTTTTGGCTGCAAGTAACAGAGCATCTACAAGTAGTTTAAACAGCAAAGATGTTTGCCATTTCACATCACAAGAAGTTCAGAGGAGCCACTCGGAGTCAATTCTGTGTCTCAGGGAAGTTCTCAAGGACTCTGCTCTGCTATCTCCTTAGCCAGCTGACAAACATATGGGGTGACCAACAGGCACCCCTGCAGCCAGGTGATCCATGTGGGATTCCTTGGTGCCCCTGGCTGGTTGGTATAGGTGTCAAGAGCATTTATGAGGTTAATCTTAGGTGTCAACTTGACTGGATTAAGGGACACCTAGATAGCTGGTTAAGAATTATTGCTGGGTGTGTCTGTGAATTTGTTACAGGAAAAGATTGGCATTTGAATCAGCAGCTGAGTCAAGAAGATTGCCTCACCCAATGCGAATGGGCACCATCCAATCAGCTGTAGACTTAGACAGAAAAAGAAGGCAGAGGAAAGGTGAGCAAATTTCCTGTCTCTTCTGGAGCTGAGATACCCTTCTCACACCCTTGGACGTTAGAACTGCAGGTTCTCAGTCCTTCAGCCTCCGACTAAGAGTTGCACCATCAGTTCCCTTCGTTCTCAGACCTTTGGCCTTGAACTGAGTGAGCCACACTACTGGCTTCCCTGGTCTCCAGATTGCAGACAGCCTATCATGGGACTTCTCAGCCTCCATAATTGCATGAGCAAATTCCCCTCATCAGTCCACTTGCAGATTCTTGGTTATAAATGGTTCTTGTTTCCAGCCACTGAGTTTTGGGGTGGTGTGTTACTTTGTATTCTTATAGCATAGCTGACTGGTACATCCTCCCCAGAGAGACTGATGTTCAGAGATGATTGCCATCCCATTAGCCATCTGTCTGGCTCCTCTTTACTCGGACCCCTGATATAGGTTGGATGTCACCTCCAAACCTCATGTTGAGATGTAATCCCCAATGCTGAAGGTGGAGCCTGGTGGGAGGTGTTTAAATCATTGGGGTGGATCCCTCATGAGTGGCCTGGGCCATCCCCTTGGTGATGAGTAAGCTCTCACTCTGAGTTCACATGAGATCTGGGCATTTCAAAGTGTGTGGTGCCACCTTCCCCAGCTTGCTCCTACTTTCACCATGTGACATCCCTGCTCCCGCTTCACCTTCCGCCATAAATGTGAGCTTCCTGAGGCCTCCCCAGAAGCTGATGCTGGAGCTGTGTTTCCTGTACAGCCTTCAGAACCATTAAACCTTTTTTCTTTATAAACTACCTAGCCTCAGGTATTCCTTTATACTAATGCAAGAACAGCCTAATACAACTCCTTTCCTACTGTGAGTCTGTCCCCTTGCTGGTGGAGTCTTGGGGGAAGGCAGGGCCCACCTCCCACTACAAAACCCAAAAGCACAAGATCCTCCCTCTTCCTCCTTCCTGATGTCCAAATCACGGGCCCCAACCCAGAATGTGCCATGACAGATGCAAAGGCGCAGGGGTGGAGGAGCAGTTATGCACAGAGGTGGCAGCAGCCGAGGCAGCCCAGCAACAGCAAAGGCCCTGTTCTCACAGGTGCTCCCAGCACGTGGGAGTGGCCCCTCGGCAGTGCAACCTCGGCCTCCCACAACCTGGCTCCTACCTGTTTTTCTGAGTCTGGTTCTCCAGACTTCCTGAAGATTCCGTGAGCTACCTGATATCCCTCCAGTAAATTCCTTCGCATCTTAAGAAGGCCAAGCTCTGCTCTAATGCCTGCAGCCATGAGCCCTGACTGACATGCAGGAAGCAATGACCTAACCTTTCTATGCCTCGGGTCCTCAAGGGAGACCGGGATGGTAATAGCACTTACTTCATAGGACCGAAGTGAGGTCATCCAAGCAGCGCAGGGCCTGGCACACAACAAGCACTCAATAAATGCTAGCTGTCAGCACTACACATCCTTCAGCTTCCAGGGAGGTCAAGGGAAATACAAAACTAGGATTCTTGAAGCCAGATATGTCTTTGTCTCCTTTAAAGTCATTCCAGAAACCCAAAGCTTTGCCACGGCTGGTAAAGGGGTAATGGGAGTGACAGCAACGATGATGATGATGGTGATGAAGACAGCAAACACTTCCAACACTTGCATAGTTGCTTTTTGTTTTGTTTTACTCCCAGGAACTGTTTTAAGTATTCCACAAACTTTATCTCATTTAAACTCTCATAAGCATACCATGAGAAGTTCAGAGGAGCCACTTGAAGTCAATTCTGCATCTCAAGAAAGTTCAAGAAGATTCCCGTCAGCCAATGTGAATGGTTGCCATCTAGTCAGCTGAGGACCTAGATAGAACAAGAAGGCGGAGGAAAGGTGGGCACATATCCTGTCTTTTCTGAAGCTAGGATACCCTTCTCACACCCTTGGACATTAGTACTGCATTAGAACACCTCTTTTTTTTTTTTTTTTTTTTTTTTTTGAAGGGGAGCCCCCCCTATCGCCCAGGCTAGAGTGCAGTGATGCCATCTTAGCTCACTGCAACCTCCCCCTCCCAGGTTCAAGCGATTCTCCTGCCTCAGCCTCCTGAGTAGCTGGAACTACAGGTGCATGCCATCATGCCTGACTAATTTTTTTTGTATTTTTAGTAGAGACAGGGTTTTACCATGTTGGCCAGGATGATCTCGATCTCTTGACCTCGTTATCTACCTGCCTCAGCCTCCCAAAGCGTTGGAGTTATAGGTGTGAGCCACTACACCTGGCCTAGAACCCATTTTACAGATAAGAACACTAAGGCACAAAGAGAGGAGCTGGTTTGCCCAAGATCATATGAGTTGTGGGCAGCAGCACTGGGGTTTGATCCCAGTTCTCTGGTCCAGAGTCAATGCATCAGGATGAAGCTGTGGAGAGCACAGCAGGTGCTCCATAGTGGTTTCTCTTGTGCAAGATCCCTCAATTACCCGGTCCCTTGGACTGGTCTGTCCCCAGAAACAGCAAGCTTGGGATCCCTGGCTGAATCACTGGCTTCAGGAATCTGGGGCATTTGGGGTCTTGGTCCTTGGTGTGGATGCGTGGTTCTGGTTAGGACCACCTTTGCACCCCTGGGATGGTGCAGGAGTGGGAGGCCTCCCCTCCTTGGCCCTACCTCACTCTAGGGGCAGGAATACAGCCTCTCCACCCCCAGCCTCCAAGTTTTGGGGTGGTATGTTACTTCGCATTTTTGTGGCATGGCTGAATTGGTACATCCTCTCTAGATAGACCAATGTTCAGAAATGACAGCCATGGAACCATGGGAGGCGCCCACTGGCTCCTTATCCCCCCGCCTGGCTGTGCTGACAGCTGACATCTAGACTCTGGGCTTGGTGCCCAGGCAGAGCGGCAGCCAGATGTGACCACTGCAGCCAAGAAGGCTGAGGTCACTTGCCCAGCACCTCATGGCTACTCATTGGTGGAGCCCGGATTTGAACCCACATCTGCCAACCCGAAGGCCCCTGTGGTGTAGCCAAAAGGAGCATGTGGCATCTGTTAGGCTCACATATGGCTGACAGTGGCTGTTTTGTGCACCGTTTTTATTTTAAAAACCATCTTAAGAAACCAGTCTCTGACATTTATGAAGTGTCAGTTACAGAGAGCCAGACCCTTACACATGTGACATCATTGAATCCCTCAGCTGCCCTTGAGGGCTGTGCCACACTTAGCCCTGTTTACAAAGGGGAAACCAAGATCCTAGAGGCAAGGGGCCTGGTACATGTTTGTGTTCCTTGCCTGCTTAGCACTCTTCACCCCTTTCTCTAGGAGGGGCACCTCAGTTTCCCTTTGAGAAACCTCCCACCATCATTGCTGCAGTCAGATCGACTGTCAATCAAGGTGCCCTACCCTAATCTTCTCTGACCAAGGAGTAGGCACATGACCTGGGCTTGGCCAATCAGACGCTCTCTCCTGGGTCAGGGCCCACTTAAATCACATGAGGTAAACAGGCCACATGACAAAGAGGCTGCTTCACTTTGAAGACTCTCCTGGTCCTTGCTGCCTAGGCCCACTCATCTGAATCCCATAAATTTTGAGACATTGACTCCAAGAATTATCTCTCATCCTTCCTATAAGGCCCCATATATCTGCCTGCAGTTAGCTGAGCCTGTTTTCTGTCATTTGCTTGCAAGCCAGGGCCCTACCCAAATTTGAAGGAGTGCCCCAGGTTCACACAGGTAACACAGGAGTCACACCCAGGCGGTCTGATACCAGAATCCAGAGTCTAGGCTGCTGCCTGGGGTAAGACCACCCAGGTAAAAGAGGGAATGAACATGGCCTGGGGCCCAGGGATATTGTCCACCGTGGCTGTGAATTTGCATTCGTCCCCACAATAAAGCTACATTGTTTTTATGAAAGAGTTATGTCCTAAGCTACTCAGAAGTGGTTTTCATTGTCCGCAATCTTCCTGGCTCCACTGATCCCACAGAACAGCTCCTGGCACCCCAAGAAGCATCTCCCTTACCCACACAGCCCGCATCTCCCTGCTGCTCTGGAGGCACTGGGAGAGCTTGGCCCCCTGGGACTCTTTCCAGGGATCCAGGTGGCTGGGGATCCAGCATGGTAGTGCCTCTTAGAACCCTGGGGGTAAGCCAGCCAGGCTATTTCCACCTCCACATTTGTGTCATAGCTGCGTCCCTCCTGTACTAACATGTTCTTACTGTTGTGTGTTAAGTTGACACACATTCTTTACTGAAATCACTTAAAAATCTAGAAGACTTCATCGCAGCTGGAAAGGGCACTGTTGTCACTGTGCATAATTAGAATGCAGCCATGCACAGAAAACAATATGTCTTACAGTCCAGCTCGGCACCATGGCCTGCCCAGGGCTCGCCAGTGGCCAGAGCCTTGCCGGGGAGTTGGCAGGGCTTAGAGAGGTATCCCAGATGCGGGCACCGCCCTGAGCCTCCACCCTGGATGGGACCAGAATCAAAGGTTTAAAAGGAAGCAGGAGGGGCATATGTCATCAGGACCACCTGAGGCTGTGTCACCAAAAAAAAAAAAAAAGCAGGAGAGAAGCAATCAGTTTCTCCGTTAGTGAGCTGATGTTATGTCAGGCCATGGCGTGTGCCATGAACTTCACATTTCAGGAAACACTGGTCCTCACGGTGCAGGTAAAAACAGAGAGGAAACCGGTCTTGTCCCAGGCTGCACAGCACATGGAGGAAGACAGCCTGGAGCTAGGCTGTCCAGCCCACATGCCAGCTCTTCTGGCAGCACCTTGCTTTGTCTATTCAAAGCATTTCAGATGCTCCCAGGCAACTCCTGATGATCTGGGACCACATTAATCTCCGTAGCCACACCCCTTCCATCTGTTGAGTTTGGGCCCTCCTCAATCCCCCACCCCCACTGCACCCACAGTGCCAGTTGGTGTGGGCTCTGCGAATGCAAACTCATTTAAATGTCAGCTGGAGCAACAGAGCTCAGCGAAGCAAGCAGGCAACAGAAATAGACGTGACAATCACTGGTGTCCTAGACTGTCAGCAGGACTTCCAGACCCTCTTAACCCTTCCTGGGACAGGTAGCCCTTGGAGACACAAGATAACCAGGGACCCCAACCAGGGGAAACTCATGCACATGCATAACTTTGCATGTAATTTTGGAGGGGTCATGGGACCCATCCCACCTCAACATCTTGTGGTTTTTTTCTGTCTCAATGAACCAGAGTTCCCAGAAAGATTTTGTTTGCAAAAAGTGATCTGATCCCAAGATTTTGGAAATAACTGGCCTCATTGATTTTTCAGGCGGCTTCCAGTTGATAAGCTGTGAAAAAATGCTCAAATCCACTCCAGAAGCAGCAGTTCAGGGTACATCTGTTGCAACCAGAAACTACTTCCAACTCTCGACTTATCTGTTTGGAAGGGTGAACCTTGGGGTTTATCTTAAATGTGGAGGACTCCTGCAGCATCAGTAAAAGTCTTTGACACTTTGAAGAGGATCCAAGGTTAAATTTCAGCAGGGAGGAGACACCTCACCTCCGTTCCTCGCCTCCACAGCCATGGCTTCTCCCCTCTGCCTTGCACAATTCAGGCACCATCTGATGGAATACAAAAGCAGTCATGCCCTGTGGATTGTTTAACTCTGAGGTCCCAGCCACGGTCCTGAGTGGCTTTAATGTGTGTGCCTTGCCTTTGTCATCTCAGTGTCCCCATCTTCACAAAAGGAGAGAGTAGAAGCTCGGGATAGGGACCAGCCCCAGCTTATGTTCCCCTTCTTGTTATAGGACTTTGCATGCATAAGTTCTTGGCATTTGAAATCTCTCTTCTCCTGATTGCTTTGTTTCTTAGCAAGGATTGTAGTAAAAGATCTCCCCCAGAGGAAGTGATAAGGACAGAAGCTGAACAATAGGGCTGAGAGGCCTCTGGCACAGGAAGGATGGGAGACTGATGAGAGGGAAGTAAGAAATTGTTGGAAAGTGGCCAGCAGGAGAGGAGGAAGGTAGTGATGTTATCTGGCTGTGGCACTAGCAGCTTGAGACCTGGAGGGACAGGTGTCTATGTGGGTGTCACGAGGTTGGGGAGGGGCAATTTCCACCTGCAACTGGGGGCTGCCTGAAACCCGAGCAGAAGACTCATGGCATGGTGCTAATGGCCTCGGGGAGCTGGCAGGAAGCAGCTGGGCTGAGAAGTGGCTGCTGGGTCCCTCTGCACTGTATTTGCTGTAGAATGTGCCCTCTGGCCAGGAACACTGGGCACGCAGGATCCAAGGAGGAGAGATGGCCCATACTTGGTTGCCCCGGTTTCCTCATCTGTGCTATGAGAATGATCATCCATGACAGACCTACTTCCCAGTGTTGCTGGGAGTCAGAGCGGTGCGGTGGATGGAGTAAGTCTGTCCAGTGTCAGAGAGTGACCCATGTGTCTTCTCCTTGGGGCAGCCTTCAGACCCAGTAGACGACCTCCTGGAGCCTATAGCTCAGAGGCTGAAACTCGAATGCCATTGGCATTTGTAAATGAGGGACAGAGCTGGTTGGTGTATATTCAGCCCCTGGACCATTCTTCACATCATTGAGGGGAAGAATAGTATAGTGGCCATGAGCATAGACTCTGAAGCCGGACTGGTCCTGGCTGGACTGGGTCCAAGTCTTTGCTCTGCCACTTACCAATTGCAAACCTCTGAATCTCGGTTTCCTCGTCTATAAAGGGATTAAGAAATGATTAAATACATTATTGGCAAATAGCATATCCATACCTCCTATTCACTTATCCTGCAGCCATGACAGACAATGCTAATCAATCAAGATATTCTTTCTCACTGGGCCTCAGAATCCTTCTGTATGTCCAGAGCTCCAGGCAGCCACTCCTAATAGGTAGGATTTGGCATGTGAGATGAATCCTTTTTGTCATCTCCTTACAGTACTTGCAGAGCACAGTTTCTGGCACATAGCAGATCCTGCATAAATGTCTGTTACCATTCAGCCTCTGCTCATTGCAGGAATCCTTATCCCCAACCTCTGCTTACTCATCTCTAATGTCAGGAAGCTCACTGTTTCCTCAGACTGGCCATTCCATTGCTGGACAGTTCTGATGATTAGGAACTTCTCAAATGTACCTTCCTGACCTTGCCTTTTCCCTCAAACAGTCTATCATTCTGTGGCAAACAGCCCCCTTCCTTCCTACATGAGCTGTCACTTACAGATTTAGGTGGTTTATTTTTAGGTGATAATTGGAACCTCCTGAGGAGTAAACCCTTCCTCTCAGCTTGCATATAGTTGATCCCAGACTAGCTAAGCAGCTTCAGCATTTGATGGACATGTTTGGGGGAGTGTGTGTGTGTGTGTGTGTGTCAGAATGTATGGGTGAGAAGGAGAGATTGAGAAAGAGAAAAGAGAGAGAGGAGACAGAATGAGAGGATGTATTTTAAAGCCTCGTAACACAGCAGCCAATGTCACTCCTTACATAAGCCTAATAGCTTCCCCGGGGATTGGGGTTGTATTCAGGGCCCCATCTTAGCTGATTAAGGCTGATTATTCCAAGGGGGGGGCAGTGAAAAGGGACAAGAAGTTACATAACTCTCCATTTATTTAGATTTAATCCGTGTTTCTAAATTTAGGAGCTGGAAGAATTCAAAGGTGCGCTCCTGTCATCAGAGGTGGCACTGGCCACACAAGGGAACGTGGGTGTGGTGAGCGTTGGAAACCAATACCACCCAGGGTCACGGGGGGGCTTTTTCCCAAGACACAGTGTGGGGACTTCATCTCACAATCCCAGGAGGACTTGTAAAGGGACCCAGTGTTGCTCAACACATTTCACACCCTGGAGCAGGTGTCTCTGTGACTGGGAGGGGGACAGTGTTACAGAGTCGGGTGGACAGCATGCTGATGTGGGAGAGGGAACCAGAACTGAATGTCCTGTGAAGGGAGAGAGCTCTAGGAAAACCTGGACAGTCACAGTCACCCCTAGGGTATGGCATGTGTTCACACATATGTCCTGGTGTGGCCATTTCCAGATGGATTTCCTTTCTGCGTGGACTCATAGCTTTGCTGTTCTGAACATTTTGTGCAGGGGTGTGGAAAATCATGAAAGTCATTCAGGTTCTGCCTTGCACAAGGGCACTGCATTTAAGTGGGCCTCTCATATCCAAAATAGTGTAGGTTCACATACATACAGAGAGAATTTTTTCTTTGCAGATGGCTGCAAAGGATGCTCTAAAAAGATAATTATTACAACATTTTTTTGGAAGGTAGAAGTCAAGTATCTTGAGCAAAGGGAGCCTTTTTCTGATTTGCGCAGACACCACATGGGCCAGCAGCAACCTGCCTCTAACTTCCACGGATGCTGACGGGATCCAACTCCAGGTCCACATCAATAGTGACCCTGTTCAGAGAGAAGCTGCTGCCAAGCTGAGGATGAAGAACAGCTGCAGAGCTGTGACTCATCATTCACGGTCTCAGAAACATTGCAAAGGCCATTGTAAAGAGGTGACAGTACTCTGTAAGAGGGCTTGAGGTAAGGTGCATATAAAAGCACTTTATTAACTGTGAGGAATCCACACTCATTTGAGGAAAGGCTGTGAAGCTGTGTTGTAGCAGAACATACACCAGACTTGAACTCAGCGGCTTTCTAGTTCTATCACCAGTAGGAATCACATGGAAAATTGGCTGTGAGAGACCCTGTCCCAGAGCCTGGCTCACAATGAACCCTCTGTGAATGACTGACTTCCCTCTCAACACTACTTTTAAAGCACCCCGGCAGTATGGACACTGGAGTGTGATACTTTCTTTGAAACCCTGTGTACTTAGAACAAAATTCAAATTCCTTATCCTGACTTTAAAAGTCCTGTGTCTGACGCCCTGCCCACCAGTCCCGCTCGTCCCCTGCCACACCCTCCGGACTCACGCTACTCCTCCCTGCACCTTGAACACACCAAGCCCACTCCCACCCCAGGGCCTTTGCACTCACCATTCCTCTGCCTGGAACACTCTTCCCTCATCTTTCCTTGACTGGCTGTTTATCCTCATTCAGGTCTCAGCACAAGTGTTGCCTCCTAGATGGAAAATAGCCCCTGGTGCCTCCAACCACCTCACTCTAGTTCAGCTTTCTGCATTGTCCTTACTGCTTTCATACACGTTCATCCTCTGCTTATTTTCTGTCTCCATCATCAAAATTTAAGCTCCATGAGGGCAGAGATTTTTGTCTGTCTTGCTTACTGCTATAGTCCAAACAGCAGGTGTCTGACAGAGGGTGCTGATGAATGCTTGCGCTTTGTGAGAATGGAGAGATCGCCACCTTCCATGCTTAGGGGTCCCTCCCAGCTTCATCCTTCCCTGCTCCCCTGCTTTTTCTCTCCACAGATTGCCTCTCCTTTTGTCCACGTTTCTCTCCTGTTCCACCAGATGACTTCCCACTCTTTTCCTTATCCCCTTGCTTGCTCTGTAGAGAGCTTTGAACATCTTGTTCTTTCTGTTTTCAAGGCTGGGGTGACTTTTAACACTCCCCCCTTCTCATCTTTCTGAAAGTCTGTCTGTTGGTTTGGATTCCTCTTCTCTTTCACCCTGGGAGAAAAACATGAAGCCAGCATGGCAGTCAGGGAAAGATTTCAGATGGAAAGGAGCCACCGCCTCCAGAGGCAGGGAGTCCTCACTCCTGAGGCTGAGAGTGGAGGCTGAATGACCACAGCCTCATCACAGCCCACCCCACCCTCCAGGGAGGCTGCATACTCTGCTGCTGCTGCAGACGAATTTACTTCCCTTCTTAAAGCCAGGCTTTTAAAACTCTGCTATGTGAGTACCCCAGTGAATTGATTTGGCTTACGCCGGCTGTTAGCTAGACTAAGGAATTTGAATGACGCTTTACAGTTTACAAGGCTCTTTCTCATTCACTAATTTGGCAGTTTACCTAGCATCTGCTATAGGCATACCTTTATTCTTTTATTGGGCTTCACTTTATGGCATGTCACATTGTGTTTTTTTCAAATCGAAGGTTTCTGGGAACTCTGTGTTGAGCAAGTTTCTTGGTGCCATTTTTTCAACAGCGTGTGCTCACTCTGTGTCGCTGTGTTACAGCTTGGTAATTCTCACAGTATTTCAAACTTATTATTATTATATCTGTTATGGTGATCTGTGATCAGTGACCTTTGATGTTACTATTGCAATTGTTTGGGGGCACCATGAACTGTGCCCATGTAAGACAGTGGACTTAATCTATAAATGTGTGTGTTCTGCCTGTTCCACCAACTGGCAGTTCCTCCATCTCTCTCCCTCTCCCCAGGCCTCCCTATTTCCTGAGACACAACAATATTGAAGTTAGACCAGTTAATAACTGCATGATGGCCTCCAAGTGTTCAAGTAAAAGAAGAAGACATACACCTTTCACTTTAAACCAAACACTAGAAATGATTAAGCCCAGTGAGGGAGGCACATCGAAAGCCAAGACTGACTAAAAGCTAGGTCGTTTGTGCCAAATAACCGAGTTGTAACGCAAAGGAAAAGTCTTTGAAAGAAATTAAAAGTGTTACTCTAGTGAACTCACAAACACTAAGGCAGTAAAGCAGACTTGTTGCTGATACAGAGTGAGTTTGAGGGGTCTGGATGGAAGATCAAACCAGCCACAGCATCCTCTTAAGTTAGAGCAAGGCCCTAACTCGTCAATTTTTTTTTTTTTTTTTTTTTTTTTGAGATGGAATCTCTCTCTGTTGCCCAGGCTGGAGTGCAGTGGCACAATCTCGGCTCTCCACAACTTCCGCCTCCCGGGTTCAAGCGATTCTGCTGCCTCAGCCTCCCGAGTAGCTGGGACTACAAACATGTAGCACTGTGCTCAGCTATTTTTATATTTTTATTAGAGATGGGGTTTCACCATGTTGGCCAGACTGGTCTTGAACTATTGACCTCAAGTGATCCATCCATCTCGGCCTCCCAAAGTGCTGGGATTACAGGCATAAGCCACCTTGCCCGGCCCTAACTCATCA
The DNA here is from genome assembly GCF_009761245.1 of Sapajus apella. Lineage (NCBI taxonomy): Eukaryota > Metazoa > Chordata > Mammalia > Primates > Cebidae > Sapajus > Sapajus apella. The sequence continues at coordinate 3,199,396 of NW_022437068.1, forward strand.
ATTTTATGAAGGCTTAGAGAGGTGAAAAGCTGCAGAACAAAAAGTTGGAAGCTAGCAGAGGCTGATTCAGAGATTTAAGGAAAGAAGCCATTTCTGTAACATAAAAGTGCAAGGCAAAGCAGCAAGTGCTGATGAAGAAACTGCAGCAAGGTGTCCAGAGCTACTAGCTAAGACCATTGATAAAGGTGGCGACACTAACAACAGGTTTTCAATGTAGATGAAACAGCCTTTACTGGAAGTAGGTGCCATCTAGGACTTACAGAGCTAGAGAGGAGAAGTTAATACCTTGCTACAAAGCTTCAAAGGACAGGCTGACTCTCTTGTAGAGGGGCTAGTGCTGCTTGTGACTTTAAGTTGAAGCCAATGTGCATTGACCATTTCCACAACAGTAGGGCCCTGAAGAATGATGCTAAATCTACTCTGCTTGTGCTCTAGAAATGGAACAGCACAGACCGGATGACGACACATCTATTTGCAGCATAGTTTATTGAATACTTTAAGCCCATTGTTGACCTACTGCTCAGGAAAATAATGTGCCTTTCAAATATGACTTCCCATTAACAATAGGCCTGGTCACCTGAGAGCTCCGACGAAGGTGTGCAGGACATGAGTGTTGTTTTCATGCCTGTTAACACCACATGCATTCTGCAGCCCATGGGTCAAGGGGAGATTCTGACTTTCTTTTTCTTTTTCTTTTTGAGAGGGAGTTTCACTCTTGCTGCCCAGGCTGGAGTACAATGGCACGATCTCAGCTCACCGCAGCCTCCGCCTCCCGGAGTCAAATGATTCTCCTGCCTCAGCCTCCCAAGTAGCTGGAATTATAGGCATATACCACCACGCTCAGCTAATTTTGTATTTTTAGTAAAGACAGGGTTTCTCCACGTTGGTCAGTCTGGTCTTGAACTCCTAACCTCATGTGATCCACCTACCTCGGCCTCCCAAAGTGCTGGGATTATAGGCGTGAGCCACTGTGCCAGGCCTTGACTTTCTTATTATTGAAGAAACACATTTCATAGGGCTACAGCTCCCACAGATAGTGACTCCTCTGACGGATCTGGGTAAGGTACACTGAAAACCTTCCAGAAAGGAGTCACTATTCTAGATGCCTTACAAACATTCATGATTCATGGCAACAGGTCAAAATATCAACATTAGCAGGAGTTTGTAAGAAGTTGATTATGGATGACTTTGAAGGGTTCAAGACTCCAGTGGAGGAAGTAACTATAGATATGGTGGAAAAAGCAAGAGAACTAGAATTAGAGGTAGAGCTTGAAGATGGGACTGAATTGCTGCGATCTCATGATAAAAGATAAATGGATGATGAGTTGCTGCTTAGGGATGAGCAAAGAAAGTGGTTTCTTAAGGTAGAATCTACTCCTGGTGACGAGGCCGTGAACACTGTTGAAATAACAACAAAGAATGCAGAATATTACATAAACTTAGTTGATAAGGTAGCAGCAGAGTTTGTGAGGATTTGTTACAATTTTGAAAGAAGTTCTACCATGGATGAAACACTGTGAAACAGCATTGCAGGCTACAGAGAAATCTTTCATGAAAGGAAGAGTCCATTGATTGACCAAATGTCATTGTCTTTTTTTTAAGAAATTGCCACAGTCATCTGAACCTTCAGCAATCACCACCACGATCAGTCAGCAGCCATCAAGACTGAGGGAAGAGACGTTGCACCAGCAAAAAGATTAGGACTTGTTGAAGGCTCAGATGATAATGAGCAGTTCTTGGCAATACAGCATTTTTAAAGTAAGGTCTGTACGTTCTTTCAGACATAACACTATTGCACACAATAGGGTATTGCTAGTTTAGGCACAATCCTATTTGACACTTGGAGCAGGCAATGTTATTCCACTCTACTGATTACAGTATAATGTAAACATTAACTTTTATGTGTACTGGGACACCAAAAAAACTTGTGTGAGTCACTTTATTGTTATACTAGCTTGATTAGTGGCTTTACTGCAGGAACAGAACCTTCAGTATCTCTGAGCTATGCCTGTATTTGCTAGTCATGGTTCTAAGTGCTTTGCATATAATAACTTACTCACAAAGCAGGCAGTGGTGTTACAATTATCCCTGTTTTGCAGACAAGGAACATGTTCCCAAGGACCGGATTTATGATACAGTTCAAAAACTTAAGTGTCAGAGTTTCACACACAGGCTCGTCCCCAGGTATGGTCCCCCACTGTGTCACCTGTAAAATTAGCAAAAGTACTATAGTTTACCTGAGAACAGCTAAAATCACTGTCACTTTCTACTATGAATCCCATTTCTGGCTCTTTCTCTCATCCTGATTAGCACTGGAGTGGCTGTGGGCATTTTGGGGACCCGGTTTAGGGTTAGTAGAGTTGAGAATACATTGAGTTTGGGTTTACTGAGCTAAATTTATGCAGATGAAAGTCCTTCCATGCATAGTAAGGTTACCACTAGCCACCAGGTGTCAGCGATGGTTTCCAGGACCATCCTACAGCTCAGTTTGCCAACTCATCTGGATCCCATCATGATATGAATTTATTCTCTGGCCCCTCCCACCCCAGCATAGAAAATGCGCAGAACGTGAAGGAAAAACAGGTCTGAACCATCAGGAGCCACGAGCTACTTTACAGAAAATTCCTTCAAACTTAACTAGGTAAGACTACAGTGGAGTCTTCATGTGTCATCCACGTGCCTACTTCAAAACAAAGCCCTCCCTTGTCAGAAACATACTCAGTACTGCAGAGTATATAATAAATACACAATATGGTTTTTTCTTCTTTTTGGGGAGCATTATGCAAAATGCAATTCATCAGAATTTTTGTTTGTAGGTCACAGATTTATAGCTTTACTCAGAGCAGTGAGGATATCTAACGGGTCAAAATATGTAAAACCTTCATGGAGGTTTTTCCAAATTTGACAATGGTGCTAAAATGTGCCCGTGTGTGTGTATGTGTGTGTGTGTGTGTGTGTGTGTGTGTGTGTCTGAGTTTATAGAAAACATTTCAAAGTACAAGTTGTGAAAACTGAAACTTTCCTAAGCTTTATTTGGTAGGCCACATTAGAGGAAAGACGGAATTATCTTTTATTTTCTATGAATATGACAAAATTGTCACCATATAAAGGTGATCAATGACATGTTGAGGAAAAAGATAAAAGTATGTCAGGCAACTGATTAATAAAAATGTTATTTTTCTGGATTTTGTGATGTTCGTGACATTCGTCAGCTTTCTAAAATTTCTAATTTTCTATGATTCCTTTTCTCATCTTGGTACCTAATTTTCCATTCTTTTTCTTAAACTGGGCTCACTGAACTACCAGGATAAGGCATTATAGCTTCCTTATGCAAATATAAGCACAAACAATCCCTCTTCTTATTTTTCTATCCTCTTTACAGTAAAGGTGGCTCACAGCAGCCTCACTGCCTGCTGCAGCAGGGCAGCGAGTGGAGTGAGGAGGCCACTGTAGTCCTGGGAGAGGGTGGTGGCTGGGGGGGACACCTGGGGACTGCCAGTCCCTGAAGAGGTGGCTGGCTTTGCAATTAATTTTAAAGAGGGTCAACAGGGGTTGCTGACGAAGTGAGGGTGGGGGTGGAAGAAAGAAAGGATGACTTCACAGCTCGTGTCTGCCACTCTTGATTTTTCCCTGGGGGCTCTGACTCAGGGAGTCCGGATTCTGGGAGGGCTGGCGTGGGTGGCCGACAGCAATGCCTCTCACCTGGCATCCGCAGCACCTCCATGCCCCCAACGCCAGCGCCCCAGCCGCCCACGCAGAGCCATGAGAACACCCGAGAAGTGCGCAGGCTCTGGGCACCTGGGGCTCAGCCGCAGCTTGCCCCATCCTCCCCTCGCGGGCCCGCGTGGGCGGACACGTGCGGCCCTTCCTGGCTCGCGCCCCACGTGCAGCCCCGCGTGCGCTCCCCGCCTGCTCCCTCCCTGGCCCGCCGCCTGGGCCGCTGCCAGCTCCTGCAGGCACTGACGCCCGCAGATGGGCAGGGGATGCGGGTGGGGGCTGCCCTTGGGTTGGAGGCCGCAAAGCACATCCCGCTGTGTGATGCGGCACACGTGGCTTGGCTGCCCCGAACCTCCCTTTCCCAGTTTAGGCATAGGAATGCCGGCTTCCTGGAGAGCCTGTGCTGGCTTGTTGAGCGTTCCCAGCGCTAAGAAGACTACAACGATGATAGTAATCGGAAGAATGACGATCGTTTACGGAGGGCTCAAGCTGTGCCAGGCCCTGCTCTAAACACTCAACCTTCCCAGCAACATCATGATGTCACCCCGCTTACTGTCCCCATTTTAGAGGCGAGGAAATGAAGGCGGGGTGATAATAGGATGATTACTGCTAAAAATCATAACACAATGGCTACTGTCAATACGAAGGATAATAACAGGGCCATAGCTTACTGGGGGCTTAAATACCCAAGCAACTGACACATAGGCTCACATCAGCTCCTTACAGCTCTCCAGCAGGGGCACTCCTATCATCCCCATTTTACAGATGAAGACTGAGTCTCCGGGGGGCTGGGGGGGGGGGTCACTTGCCCATGATGACCCAGTTGCTCAAGTGGACAAGCCAGGACTCCAACTCATGCCTGTCTGAACAGACTCTTAGCCATGGTCACTACAGGCCATTCCTGAAGGCATCTCTCACTCCAGGGTGGACCTCTCAGTCTAAGGTGGACAGGGAGCTTATGATCTGTGACCACAGAGTGATGATTCTGGCTCCAAGGTTCCACCAGGGAAGTGGCTGCTGCACCCAAGGGCACTCAGCAGGGCAGGGAGGAACTGGATTGAAACTGAGGCTCAGGTCCTCACCACCTACCACACCTTGGCCGCAGCCTGCTTCCTGTCTCAGGCTTCAGGTGAAGGAGTCCAGAAGAGCCACTTCCTGTAAATTTTTCTTCTCTTATAGATTTTGGACTGGGCAGACTGGCAGAAGACACCTATGTCTTATTTTCTGCCAGGTCCTGGTGGTCTTACCATCTCCCCTTTAGACCCCCTGGCCCAGCGCTTCATGAGCCCCAGAAGCCTGGACCAAGGAGGCTGCCAGGGAGACCTGGAGCACATCTGAGGGGTGGGCACCTTAGCACTTGTCTGAGTGTCTCCCAGGCTTGGCCCCAGCCCACTCTGGAGACTTTGCTTCACCTCCCTGCCACACAGACCCCTGGCCCAGCCCAGAAAGCCCCTGGGGTTTGTCAGGAGCCCAGATTAGCAGAATCTGATGGGCCAGAGAGGATGCAAGCCATGCAAGGTCACACAACAACTCGGGGAGCAGAGGCCACTCTCCGCTACCTGAGAAGGACGATGGGAACTGGGCCCTTGCCCCCTGCACCCCCAAATGAGGTTAGCTGCGAGGCCTTGGAGAGGTGCCCAGTAGGGGCTGTGTCGCTCTCTCTGACCCACCCTGCTGGCACATAACTGAAGGTCATCCTGGGGGTCAGTTGGGGCCCCCAGGAACTGGCCCCAGGCTTGCCAGCCAGCTGGGATCTGGCTAATTGGACATCTGCACACAGATGTCCCCGTCCTTCACCCATGGTCTTGACTTGAGAGACCCCTCTCCTTGCTGAGGGTGTAAGGGGGTGGCATCTTCTTCCTACACGAGTTGGGGTGCCCAGATCCCCTGACTGTGGAAGAGGCAGTGTGGTTCATGAGAGAGCCCAGGCCAGATAAGAAAGGCCCCCAATATTACGAGCACTGTCAGGGATGCAGCTGACCAGGGTTGAAGGCCCCACACACAGTGTTCCCACCACCAACACCCACCCCCACCCCCCACAGTGTCCCCACCCCCCACACAGTGTTCCCACCACCAACAGGGGTACCAGCTGGTGCACTTGTCAGTCAGTCAACCTACCTTGACACGTCATCATCGCCCTGACTCCCTAGCCTGCGTGAGGCTCACTCTTGGTGTTGCACATTCTATAGGTTTAAACAGATGTATCATGACATGTATCTGCCATTACTAGATCATAGAAGGTAGTTTCACTATCCTAAAATTCCTCTGTGCTTCACTTTATTTCCCCATTTTCAGAATGAAAACACCTCTACTGATTTTAATTATGCATGGGCTTAATAGCACCCTCCTATTCCCAAGACAACCACTGCTGAGAGTGTGGGTATGTTTCCTTTCAGATGTTTTATATCTGTATCAACATAGCCCGCCCGTTTATCAGGAGTACCTCAGGAGCTGATATTGGGAATTGGCATTGACTGAGTGCCTACTATGTGCTTGACCTCACTGGACCTTAAAAAAAAATTTTTTTTTTCTGAAACAAGATCTCACTCTGTCACCCAGGCTGCAATGCAGTGTGGCATGATCATAGTTCACTGCAGCCTTGAACTCCTGAGCTCAAGCAATCCTCCCACCTCAGCCTCCCCAGTAGCTGGGACCGTGGGTGCATACCACCGTGTCTTACTAATTTTGTATTTTTATTTTTTGTAGGGACAGAGTATCTCTGTGTTGTACAGGCTCGATCTCCTGGCCTCAAGCCATCCTCCCACAATGGCTGCCCAAAGTGCTGGAATTACAGGCAGGAGCCATTACACCTGTCAAAGCTCATTGGACATTTAACCCTCACAGCAACACTGTGCGGTGGCCATGATCTCTGCCTCCATTTCACAGATGAGAAAACTAAGGCTCAGAGAGGTGAAGATCCTTGCCCAAGTTCCCAGGGTTAGAAAGTGTCAGAGCTGTTTCTAATCAAGTGACAAAGAAAGAGTCATGGCTGGGATTTGAGTCAGGTTAGCTCTGAGTCTGCACTTGGAAAAGCAGAAAGCATCCTGGTGTGAGGAATTCTCTCCTACCCCAACTCTGGGGATGAAGGCTCTGAGCTAGCATGGGAGGGGCCTGAAGAAACAGCTTGCCGGGTGGCAGAGGCTTTGAAGATGAAGTGGGAAGCCTCAGCACTCTGCGGTGTGGACCCTTCTCTTCTCAAGCCTGGCTCTAGAAGACCCAGGAGCCTGAGCCTGGGAGAGAGGAGGTGATCTCTTTTCCTCAGCCTGTGTCTGCAGGACCCACATCAGCAGAAAGTCCACACCCACTGAGAGGAACGCACTGCCACATTCCACACACTCACATGTGCACACCCTACCCCTCATGACATTCAAGCTCTCTCCCGTCCACTATCCCATTTCTGCCTCACATGCGAGCTGCCTCCTCCAGTTGTCCACATTATCTACATTGCGCACTGCACAATTGCAAGGGGACCAGTCACATGGACTGCAATGTGAGTGGCACCCCCGGAGTTGTGTGACACTGCTCACGTTGAGCAGGAAGACTTGGCTTATTTTACACTTGGCAGAAACTGATGCTCAGGGATAGCCAGTGACTTACCCACTGGTCAAAGAGTGCGTCAGTGCTTGGAACAAAAATCTGTCATCTTTTATCTCCTTTCCCCCATGCCTTTCAAAAAGAATTCTTTCTAAAACTTTGATATGCTTTAAAAACAAATTGTTGTTAAACTTTTATCTATCTAGTTGTTTTTGAGGAGTTTCGATACAAAATCTTAAGGGTACCAAAGGGCATACAGAGAAAGTCATTCCCCCTCTCACCTATGAGCCCAGGACGCCAGTTCTTTTGCCCAGAGGCAGCCGCTGCTGCTGGCTGTCGTGTGTTCCAGAGACACTCTAAACATCGTGTACACAATGGGAGCATGTGATGCTGCCCGTACCCTGGCATGGCCTTTGTATGCCCTGCACCGTGCCGGAACCTTGCAGCTGCCTGACTCTGTGTTTTACTGTCAACAGGATACCCTGACATAGAGGCCCCGCTGACTGTTTCGCAACACCCACTGGCATTCACTTAGGGCGCTCCGAGCTCTCGCTGGAGCAAACCATGCTGGGTGAACTCCCTTGCATGTGTGTCGTTTCACATGTCTGGAAAATCACCTGAAAGGTAAAGTCTTCATTTCTTTTAAACCAAAATACTTCATTTTTGAAACAAACTGAAACGGCAAAAAAGGACATATAATAAAGTGAAAGAGAAGGTCCGAGTTGCCCCCACTCCTATTGATTCCACTCTCTGAAAGTGGCCATTGTTTCATCTTATGTTATTCCACAGTTGCTTATGGGGCTTAAGAAAGGTGTTTGCAAAAATGTCCGCAGGCCTTTCCTGGGGCCAGCTTGCTGGAGACAGCAATCCAGGAGTTGTCTGCGTTGGGAATGACGGTGGGAACCAGCAGGTGGAAGCTTCCTGAAACCTGGACTGAGCCTCTCAACTCCAGCCTTCCCACCTTGCCCATTCCCAGCAAAACCACAGTCCCTTTGTCCCTCCCAGCCTGACCTCTTCTGCTGACATCAGGGGCCAAGGGTGGGAACCTAGGATCTCCACAGAGGTGAGCAGACAGGGCTAGGGGCTCAGGGCATTAGGGGAGGCTGCCCGCTTGCCCAGTTTGTGTGCAGAGGGTAAAGAGTCTTCCCAAGTGTGTCTTAGGGAGAAAAGATGGTCACCAGTGACTGTGCCTCACCACCTCCCACCTGCTCCATGGAGTTACTTCTTTACCCGACACCCTTTTATTGAGCACCAACCGCATACCTGGTGCTAAGTGCCAGGCATACAACCAGGGCCAAACCAACAAATTCCCTGAGAGGTACATGTTCATTGGGTGAGACAGAAAATAAGCCAATAAGACCATAAATATATGCTATGTCAGGAAGCAGTACGTTTTCAGGAAAAAAGCAAAACAGAATGAACAGGAGGTCATGGGCGAGGGGGTGGCTAAGGAAGGCCCATGAGAGGAGGAGACACGAGCACAGGTGAGGATGACAAGGAGTGAGCCCTGAAGACGATGGGAGAAGGCTTTCTAGGCCAGAGGAACCCCACACGCAAAGGCCCAGAGGCAGGAGAGTGCAGCTATGCTGGAGGGGCAGCAGGGGACCCACACGGCTAGAGCAGTGGGGTACAGGGTGGTAGGGAATGGTGGGAATGAGAACAGATGTACCTCCTGTCACCCCAATCCCCTATCCAGTCCTCAGCAACCCCATCCCAGCATCCACAAAACCAACCCCTGCCTTCTCCTTCCTTCTGCCCACCCCCAGCCCCCACTTGGAGGAAAAGGCCTCTTTCCTCTTGCTCAGGGCTGCTCTCCTCTCTCATCTGGGCTGAGTCCCTTTTCACCCTTCCTGCCTCTGCAGATGCAGCCACAGAGGCTTGGCTCCTGCTGTCACCTCTCCCTCTGGGTCCTCCACGCCCCTTTCCACCTAGCTGGCTCCTGTTCAGCTTTTCAGATGCAGGCAAAGATCTGCATCTCCACGAAAGCCCTCGTTGCTGCCAGGCTGGGCCAGGGGCTCCCCAGCCCTCCTGCCGCCTGCACTTTCCCTTTTCCACCTCTGACTGTTTGACAAGGCAGTAAGCTCCCAGGGTCAGGGAATGCCCAGTTCCTCTGTGTATTCCCAGCTTGGAGCTTGGGGTTTGGTCAGATGTGCAGGCGACACTCCTGTGGCTTCAGGCTGAGGCCTCGGGCTCCCCAGAGCCTTTCGGCACCCTGTCTCCCTGTTTGTCCCTTTGCTTGTCCTGCCAACCCAAGGACAATTGGGTCTTGACCACATTGACCTACTTGCTGCCCACAAAACTGATCTGGTACTTCCTGTCCCTTCCCCGGGCTGCGAACTGCTACCACCACTCCTATCTTCCTAACCAAAATCTCCTCCATCAAAACGCAACTCCAGCCTGCCTGGATGGGGGCAGAGGAAGACACAGCAGACAGGAGGGCCAGCGAGGCATATTTGCTGTGTGACCTCCAGCACCTCCTCTTGTCTGGGTGGCCCCCAGCTTCCCCGTCCACAGCCTGAGGATGCAGCAGTCCTCAGAGCACAGGGTAGGGGGAGCGGCAGATGGCAAGGCCCTGTCCTGGCTCCTCCCCTCGGCTTTGGGCTCCCCGAGGTACTGTAGTCATCTCTGGATCCCTCCCAGTGCCCAGAACTTAGAAGCTTCTCAGCAAATATTTATGAAATGTATGGAGACGCCATACTGGATGGTTTATAGTGGCACAAACGTCCCTGTGCTCTGTCCTCACCGGCATCCTGCATTACAGGCCTGCAAGCCCAGGCTGCTGCACTGAGTGGACAGGGGATTGGTCATAAGCTTCAGAAAGAGCCCTACCAGACATTCAGGGAAGTTGTGGAACCCCCCCAAAGCCACACAGTCAGCAATTCGCAGAGCCAACCCTGGACCCTGGGCCCTGCAGAGTCCCATCCTGTGTGCACCGCCTCGGTCCTCCCTGTGACACTGCAAGGGGGGCCTCTTGCTCTTTCCTGTGGCCTTTTGTTATTTCCAAGTGCTACAGATTCTGAAACAGCAGCCGTGCTGGGAAGAACAGGGCACAGGGGGCCCAGCAGGAAATGCCAGGCACTGAATGGAAGGAGGGGGCTGAGGACCAGTTGGCATCTCTGTGCCACAACGCACCCCTGGGGGGTGGAATTGCTTAGAGATCTGGCAAGGCAGGAGCCAGCTCCCCCCTGCAGTGGCCAAGTGTTGACCTTGGAGCTTGATGTGGCTCTGGGCACTGTCTACAGATGGAAAGTGGCCAGAGTCCCAGGAGGGAAAATAAATGCTGTGTTGATGTCCTGCCATCCCTTTTCCGTGTCCCTAGGTCATCAGAGAAGGTTAAGGCTGAGGGCAGAGACGTGGTCTTGGGGCTTAGTTGCTTCTTGGCACCAGGAGGGAGCATATGGGTGTCCTACACTGTTTGGCGTTCACAACCTGTGAGGAAATTGTCTTCTGCTGTGAACGCTCCTGGATACTTAGTCTTCCTCCCTGAAACACACAAGCATAGGCTTGGGGAGCCGCGGGCCTGGAAATCCGCTTCCAAGCACATAGTCAGCACCTCCTCTGTACCAGGCATGCCCAGCCAAAACATCAGCTGGGGATGTTGCTGTGTGAACCTGGCAAGAGCCTTCACCTCCCTGAGTGTCAGCTGCCTTAGCTGGAAGGTGGAAATAATGATCTCACCTGCCTCGCAATCCTGTGGGCAGAATTAACATGACTGGGAGTTTCAAGTGAGGCCATTACGACTGCAAAAGCCCTGGTCAGGAATAAGACCCTACAGGGCCTTTTGTTTTATTTTTTTGTTTGTTTTGCTGTTGTTTGTTTCATGTGTGTGTGTGTGTGTGTTTGTTGGTTGGTTTTTGAGACAAGGTCTCACTCTGTTGCCCAGGCTGGATGCAGTAGTGCAATAATGGCTCACTGCAGCCTCAACCTCCTCGTGTCAGATCATCCTCCCACCTCAGCCTCTGGAATAGTGGGGACTACAGGCACACCACCACATCTGGCTAATTTTTGTATTATTTTTTGGTAGCGACAGAGTTTTGCCATCTTGCCCAGGCTGGTCTTGAACTCCTGGACTCAAGCAATCCTCCCAGCTCAACCTCCCAAAGTGCTTGGAATTATAGGTGTGAGCCACCATGCCCAGCCTGAGACCCTATAGTTAAATCATTTGGGTCTCCCAAATCTCAGGAGAAAAAGAAGAGGGAAAAGAGTACATGCTGAAGTTCTTAGTAAATCGTCTGAGAGAGACAAGCCAAGATCGGAGGCTCGGAGGAAATCCCAGCCTGAGGCTTGCCCTTTCACTTTCTGAAGGGCATCTTTTGATGGAGAGAAGTTGTTCATTTTAATGAAGTTCAACATATCAATTTCTTCTTTCCTGGTTAGGGATCTTTGTGTCCTGTTGAAGAAACGCTTGTGTCACAAGGCCATGCAGACTGTCTCCACACTCCACGCCCAAGCCTGGCATCCATCCCGAGCCATTTTTGTATTCAGATGAAGTTGAGGGCCGAGGTCCTTGCAGCCGTCCCATAGTCCCGGCACAATGCGTTGAAAATCATTTCTGTCCCCAGTGAACTGCCCTGGTGGCCTCTGGGTTGGGCGTACCACACAGCCATAAAAACAAGAAGTCACTGCCTCCTGCAACAGTGTAGGTGAAGCTGGTCGAGGAGGTGGTAAACAGAAGGAGCAGTCCCTCTTCCGTGGGATTCCATTTATGTGACATTCCCGAGCTGACACAGCCTGGGATTGGTCACCTTGGGTGGGTGTGGCTTGCCTCCTTGGGTGTGGAAATGTTCCTGATCTTGTTTCGTGTGGTGGCTCCACAGGTGCCTGCAGATAAAAAACACGATGGGCAGTGCCGTTAAGATGAACGCGCTGAAGGGTCTGTATGCTGCACACTGATTTAAAAGACAATTTTTAAAGTGCAGAGGAGGAAAAGATGAAACTCTTAAATAGAGGGTGTTTGCTGTGGAAGCTTTGAAGAGGCTTCTCAAAGGTGGGGACTGAGAAAGAAAAAGAGGGGCAGCTCCTGCAGTCTGGAAGCTGGACGGGTGCCCACAGCTGGGCTGTGCCATCCTTCTGCAGAACATAAACAACCTAACAAAACCAACCTCCGCCAAGGGTGCTCTGAGACCAAAATAAAGGGAGACCGAGTGAGGTCACTGGACAGAAGCACGGTCCCTGTGTCACTTATGAAATACTAAACACCCCCTCTCAACTCCCTCCCTTGGCTTAAATGGGTGACTGCTAGACCTCTGCCAATTCTAGCTCATTCTTCTTCTAGTCTCCCTCCTTGCAGGCCAGCATTGTCAAGATCCACAATCACAGGATTGCCCCCACTTTCTGATGGCAGCCAATTGAATGAACTGTCACTTCCTTAGACTCTCCCCACATCACCCACCCAAAGACCCAATCCTATATTGGGCTCTTTCTAAGGCCCTCTTACTGAGACATCCACCTTCCCCATGGGGGTGCATTCTCTTCCTCTGGCTGGGGGGCCTTGAAATCTTGCAGGATGATCAGGTGAGAACAAAAAGTCCCTCAGAGCAGTCTGAAGAATGTGATCCATGCGAAATGTATCAGGCCCAGGGAGGTGGTTTTGTCTTCTTTCTTTCCTCCTAATTTCAAGACTAGCTGATACGTTACCTAGAATCCCATCACAAGTTGCACAGTGCGACCCTCACCCATTATCTTCATGTTCCTGAAATTGGTGATACAAGAACAGCAGTCAATCAATTGCCTACGTTCAACTTAGAAACTGCGCCTTCTTTTCTCCTCTAAAATCCATGAGCAACTAACTGCTGCTACCTAGAACATATGCTTAGGGCAACTTGAATCTGTATCTATCAGGCTGCCATCCCCAAATTTGGAGTCAAGGATGCTCTGAGCAAAAGCAGATGCTGAGGGCAGGTGGTGCTGATGGAAGAGGGAAGCACGTGTTGCCTCTGTGCAGGGCTGGGATGGGGGATGTGGAGGAGGTAGTTGGAGCCTGAGCGGCATGACCTTGAATGCCAAACCACAGCTCTGAGAGCTCAGTGGAAGCCAGGCAGGGCCAGGGTGAAATCAGTGAGGCCCGACTGGAACTAGTGAACACCTCCTTCAGTGGTGCCTCCTTTCTTCCTCGTCTCCCTGGTCCTGGGGAGGAGCCACAGCAGAGCTTCCATAACTATCTCTCATTCAAGGCCGAGGCCTGAGCTGCTGGTGACCACCCTGCCTTCTGGTCAGGACTCAGCATTGGCAGGGCTGTCACCAGCCCCGTCCATGGGAAGTCCTGTCTCCCCCGTGGCAGCGACTACTTCCAGCCTGGCACCCAGGCCTCCCACCTGCAGCAGGACACTGGGCATGGAATCCACAGCTGGATGCTGTCAGTCTCCCTCCCCCAACTGCCAGCCCCAGTGCCACTCCCATTGGGACAGCATTTCTCTTTCCTGCCTGTTTGCCACTGGGAATATGGCTGCGGGCCCCTCCTCCTTGAGGCCAGCGCACAAACCCCCCACAGCTCCTTGGCCTCTGGCCCTGCTCTCCTCCTTCTCCAGCATCTACTCCAGTCCCTCCTCCTCCAGCACACACTGGCTCCCCTCCAGAATTTAAATGTGTCCCATGTGCACCCATCACAAATAACAAGCAAAAAAAACTGCCCTGGACTTCAGACCGTTCTAGCCTCTGCCTCTGTTTCTCTGTCACCTCTTTCGAAGGAGTCATCCACACCAGCTCTCCCCTCTTCCCTGTGCTGGCCTGGTCTCCATCCCTCCTTGGGATGCCTCCTGTCTAAGGTCTGGCCAGTAGAGGGCCCTCTCTGGTCCTCATCTGACCCCTGATTCCCAGAGGCACGCTCTGCCCTTGGCCTCTGGCCACCCTGGCTTGTTCTTCCTGGACTTCTCAGGGATCCTTCTCCCCTGGATGGTGAGCCCTGAGTGCTAGAGCCCAAGGTATTTCTTAGCCTCTTCTCAGGTTCTCCTTGGGTGATCTCATCCCTATGACCTCACTGACCCCCAGATGTCTCTATCTCTGGCCCCACTCTCTCTCCCAATTCTAGACCTGTGCATCCTGCCACCTGCCAGATGTTTCCACTTAGGCCCCCAGAACTCCAAACACCCATCCCAGCTTGGGTTCCCTTTGGTTATGTGTAAGGGATGGAAGAGGTAGGTGTTCTCAGGAGAAACTGGCAAAGATATCAGGTAGAAGCAGGGTCATGTAGGGGAGGAAGCCAAGCAGGGCTGCAGGAAGCAGCCCACCTGACACAGGGAGCTCTGCAGGGGGAGTCGCACCCTACAGCAAGCCTCCAGTTGGCAGTCAAGGGAGCTGTGCTTTCATACTTTTGCACCAGGCTGGGATTGAAGGCAGCCTGCCCAGGAGCCCCCGGAGCAGCTGAAGGGCAGATCTAAGCAGCAGGTGGGGAGGACAAAGGGATCAGAGGAGCCAACATCCAAGGCCACGTTCACCATCTCCCTAGGGTCACTTCACCTCTGGGGTTTGCCACCTCTGGGACCCAGCCAGTGAGCTGGAATCACCTTCCAGCCCAGTTCTCTTTAATTCAAACATTTTGGAGGTAGAGAGATGGCGCAGAGAAGCCCCAGCTATGCCCTGCCCTCAAGGAACTCCTGGTCTAGTAACAAAGGCACCCTTCCAAAGAGATCATTAGGAGTCTGTGAGACCAATAAATAACAGAAGAAAAGGGCTGCCACCACCCTTCCACCCCAGGAAGAGCAGCTCAGGGGCTGGGAAGCATCACAGAAGACAGTCAGCTTAGGATTGGGGTAGGATGGTAGGATTGAGAAAGAAGCTCACAGAATGAGAAGGATTGATCAAATAAGGAGAAGGAAAGGTGATCCAGGTGGGAGGAACAGCAAGAGCAAAGACAGGGAGGTCAGAAACAGCCCCGGGGGTACAGAGAACAGCAAACACTATGGTTTCATTGAGAATTCTCTAAACTTTATCTATGTGCCACCTAGACTATTTTTGATCTAATGGTTTTCTCTAAATACCATTTTTAAATTTAAATAGTTTCAAAAGGAAACTTTATATTATTATTCATCTAGAAAGTAAACACTCTTTGCTATAAAGAGAAGTGACTAGAAATCAAGACGGTAAAATGAAGCAAAGCCGTTCAGCTCTAGCTGGAAGCTATTGTCTGCCTGGACTCCAAGCCTGAGTCTTGCCCCCTCTTCCATTAATAAGAGTTCAGGCTGGGCCAGTGGCTCACACCTGTAATCCCAGCACCTTGGGAGGCCAAGGTGGGTGGATCACCTGAAGTCAGGAGCTCAAGACGAGTCTGGCCAATATGGTAAAACCCAGTCTCTTCTAAAAAAATACAAAAGTTAGCTGGGCTTGGTGGCATAGGCCTGTAATCCCAGCTGAGGCAGGAAAATGGCATGAACCCAGGAGGCAGAGGTTGCAGTGAGCCGAGATTGCACCACTGCACTCCAGCCTGGGTGACAGAGCGAGACTCTGTCTAAAAAAAAAGAGTTCAGCTACGCACACCAATTAGAATGACCAAAATCCAGAGCACTGACATCACCAAATACTGGCAAGGATATGGAGCAACAGGAACTTTCATTCATTGCTGGTAGGAATGCAAAATGGCACAGCCACTTTGGAAAACAGTTTGCCAGTTTATTGCAAAACTAAACATACTCACAACATATGACCCAGCAATCACATTCCTTGATATTGATCCAAAGGAATGGAAAACTTATGCCCACACAAAAAGTGCACGTGGATGTCTACAGTAGCTTTTTCCACAATTGCCAAAACCTGGAAGCAACCAAGATGTCCTTTAGCAGGTGAATGGATAAATAAACTGTGGCATATCCAGACAATGAAATATATTTTAGTGCTAAAACAATAATCTATCAAGCCATGAAAAGACATAGAAAATGTAAATGCATATTACTAAGGGAAAGAAGCCTCTCTGAAAAGGCTGCACACTGTATGATTCCAACTGTATGACATTCTGGAAAAGGCAAAACTATGGAGACAAGAAAAGGATCAGTGGTTGCCAGGGGTTGGGGTGAGGAAGGGATGAATAGGCTGAGCACAGAGGATTTTTAGGGCAGTGAAACTATTCTGTGTGATGCTATAACGTTGGATAAGTTGTCTGTGGAGTGACCTGCAGATCGGGGGCAGGAGGTGAGCTTTCTTCAGATAGCTTTAGGTTTGCACAATTGCACATTTTCCACAGTCCTCCGGGCACATCTACAAATTAAAGAAACTACAGGTTGTACCCCAACGCTACAGGTGGTGACAGAAACACAAAGGACCTGGGGGATCAAGAGCTCCAAAAAATGACTTTTATTTTCCTTTCTTTCTGTCTTCCCTCCTTCCTCCCTTCCTTTCTTCCTCCTTCCCTCTCTTCCCTCCTTCCTTCCTTCTTCCATTCATCTTTCCCTTCTCACTTTCTTCCTTCTACTCTGTTTTTTCCTTCCTCCCACTCCCTTTCTTCCTTCCTTCTTTCCTTCCTTCCTTGCTTGTTTTCTCCCTTCCTCCCTCCTTCCCTCCCTCCCTCCCTTTCCCCTTTCCTCTTTCCCTACCTCCCTCTCTCTCTTTTAGATACAGGCTTGATTTACATAATGTTTCATGGTCTGCAAAGTTCATTTGGGTAGAGGCTGTCCGGAATATGAGTCTCCCATTTTATCAATGAGGAAGGAGAGGCATCATGAACTTGACAGAGTTCTATGGGTATTAAGGGATAGAACTCGATCCTAAATATTCTGAATCTCAGTCTTATGCCAGCTGGGAGACTGCTGGAATAATGCAGGCAAGAGATGGTGGTGGTTTGGACATGGCAGTCCATGTGGAAGTGGTAAGAAGTGGTCAGGTTTTGGATATGATTTGGCTACTGGCACAGGAGAGAAATGGAGGTGTTGAAGGCGACTCTAAGGTTTTCACCAGATCAAATGAAGGAAGAGCAGGCATGGTGCAGGGGCTCACAAGGGAGTAGGGGTGAGCCTGCTCATGTTCCGTGAAACTTACCCTTTTCAAGTGGAGGCATGTAAGATTTGAGATGTTCATTAGACAGCCGAGGGGCATCCAGGAGGCTGCTGCACACACAGGGCTGGAGGCTGGAGTGGGATCTGCATGGTGATGCACGTTTGGCAGCATCAGCATGTGGAGCAAGGAGACCACGGAGGGGCACGCACAGACAGAGAAGACAGAAGAGCAACAGGTTGAGCTCCCAGGCACTCCAGCATGCATTAGCTGGGCAGCAGAGTGAACAATAAATGCAGCTCGGAGTGGTCACAGTGCTAGGTGGAGCAGCAGGGAAGGCTCAGTTGGGGCTGAGCTACTTCTGGTGGTGAAGGGCACGGTTAGGAAGGTGAGGGGCAAAGGAGGTGGGTCCCTTCATAGCCAGCCGTGCACCTGGGGAAGAGCATGCAGCCCTTCTGCATTGCATGGGCTGAAAGGTCAAGACACCTCCTTTTGGTATGCGGACCTCAGCATTTTGCTGTAAAATGCTTCTTCCACCACCCCATCCCACCTCATCCAAATGTAAACTTCCCTTAAAAGAAAATTGTTACAAGATAAACGTGATGATTGATATCTTTCCAAGGGATTAAGTGACTAAAAACCAGCCTTCACTTGATCCAGAAATTGATATCTTCAACGCATCCCTTTCCAAAAATAATAAAGAAAAGAACAAAAGACACACACACACACACACACACACACACACACACACACACGCACACACGCACACACGGGCTATTAAACATCATGGTAGGAAAGTTTCCAGAAAGATATAAGGAGTTTGTTAAAGATTTTAACAGCCAAACGGACACTCCTCTTAGCTTTCAGACTCTAATCAGAGCTGGAAAATGAAGCAAAGAAAGGTCTTTTTTCCACAGGTTGCTGGTGGCTGGTTGGTGGCCCGTGTCTGCAGATTAATCCATGGGTGTCTGGTCCTGCCCAGGCCTTCTAAGCTGGCTTTGTGCTTCTGGGCTGCTGGGCAAAGTGCCTCTGTGCTAGCTGGGTTTCTGGTTTGGGTTTATAGTGTCTGCGCCTTCTTTCACAGCAGATCCTTGGCACAATGGCCTTAGGGATTCGAAGTGAAGTGGGCAGCCCCCTCCTCCAGGAGTCCCCTGGTTTGACCACAAGCAACCAGTCTCTGAGTTTAACTGAGGACTACTAACTCTTAAGGTTAGCATTCAAGGATCTTCCTAGCCTCCCAATACTCTGAGATCTTCCCAGCATGTGTCTGGTGCTTTTTTCCACCTCTGAGCCTTTGCAACTGCTGTTCCCTTCATCAGATACGGCCTTCCTCCATCTCCTCTCCAATCTCTGCATACTTAAATTCTTGCCATCTCTTCAGATCAAGATGACCATAAAGTCTGGTTTACCTGACATTGGTTTATATCTGCTGTCCTACTATGGTGATTAGCAGTAACCCCTTTCACTTTCAAAAATATCCTGTTTTAGACAACTGATTCCATAGTTACCTGACAAGAAGTCCAATTCAAATGCCTCCTCTACAAAGCCATCCCTGATTCCCAAGGAAAGATCTCCTTTATGCTGAACTTAACATAGCCCCAGCCTGTCTTATGAGTGTATCATGCTAGCCTCCTCTGAATGTGGCCTCTCTCCCCTGCTGGGCAGATATAGTCCCTTTATGAAAAACATTTACACTGAGATACATTGAAGATACATTTAAGCCTTACCTCCAGGTTTCTGGAAATATGACCTTATTTGGAAATAGGGTCTTTGCAGATTTAACCAGGTTAAGATGAGTTCATTAGGTTGGGCTCCACTCCAGTATGATGACAGGTGTCCTTATAAAATGGGGAAATGTAGAACAGACACCGACACACAAAGGGAGAAGATGGCTATGTGGCCGGAATGATGGGTCTACAAGCCAAGGGACAATGAGGACTGCCGGCAACCACTAGGACTGGAAGAGGCAAGGACGGAGGCCCTTCGAAGTAGGCAGAGGGAGCAGGGCCCTGTCCACACCTTGGTAGGGGACTTCCAGCACCCAGAACTTCAAGACAATGCCTTTCTGTCAAGGGCCCCCATTTTTGGTGCATTTCTACAGCAGCTCTAGGAAACTAGTACAAATAGCAACTACTTTTTTAAATGACTGCTTTATTGGGATACAATTTATACACCACAAAATTCTCCCATTTAAAGTGTACAGTTCAATGGCTTTTAGTATATTCACAATGGTATTACTACATTTATTATATTCATGCATCACTAATTTTAGAACATTTTCACCACCCTCAAAAGAAACGCAATATTCATTAGCAGTCACTCCCCAACTTCCTCACACCTAGACAACCACGAATCTGTTTTCTGTTTTGGGGGCTCAGAAACAGATACCCCAAAATATGGCACTGTGACACACAGAACTGACGAAGCCTCAAGGTCTCCCTGACCTCCCCCTATTCCATGCCTGGCTCTAATGTCCCCTTATCTGTGTAAAGTCTGGACTCCCCAAAGAAGAAAACAATTACCACTTGTTCCTTCCCTGATTTTTCATTAACTGAATTCATATCGCAGCAATACTGAAGTCTGCCAACACACCTGGATAGACTTTTGTCACAAACAGTTGTCTGCTCTGTGGGCCAACAGACTTTGTCCCAGGCTATTATATATTCTTCAAGCCCAGTGAATTCTCTTAAAAATAATTCACTATCCTAACATCATCCACACTTCCCCATCTCCCTTTCTCCTAGGAAGTAGGGTAGAGAAGCATCCATACCCCCCACTGGGATATTGGGTAGTCACTCTGTAATTTTTTCCTTGCACATGATAATAAATGTGTATTCTGTTTCTCCCCTTAATCTATCTTTTGTAGACTGTGGAATGACTATGGGTGACTATGGAATCAATGGTCTAAAACGGTATCTTCCAGCAAATCTGAAAGTGAATGGAAAGTTTTTCTGTCACCCCTACACTGTCTCTATAGGTTTGCCTATTCCAGACATTTCATACAAAGGGAAGTATACACTATGTGGTCTTTGTGACTGGCTCCTTTCACCTAGCAGGGTGTCTCCAAGGTTCATCCACGTTGTAGCATGTACCAGTACTGCATTCCCTTTTGTGGCTGAGTAATATTCCATTGTGTGGATACACCACATTTTATGTGTCCATTCATCAGTCAATGAATGCTTGAGTTTTTTCCAGTTTTTGGCTATTATGAATAGTGCTGCTCTGAACATTCGTACAGGAGTTTTTGTGTGGGTGTGCACTTTTAATCCTCTTGGATAAGGAACTCTTTTTCATTAAAAAATAATGCCTGTGCGTGCTAAATAAAACTGCCAGCGCCAACCACAAGTCAGCCCCTTTCCCTCCCCGGCAGAGCTTCCATCCACAGACCAGCTATTCGTTTCTTTTGTGTGCTCTCAGAAATGTTTTCTGCACGTAGGCAGGAAGAGTGAGCACTCCTGCTCTCCAGGGAGAGTGCCAGCCCAAGACGGCTCTGTCCCTCATCCTTCTTCCAGATCGATGCTTCTGGATCTCTCAGCATTGGTGTATAGAGCTGTACTTTTTTTTCTTTCAGTGACTGTCTCAATAAATTGTTTGAAGGTGCCCTGCCCCTACAGTATTTTTTTTTTTTTTTTTTTTTTGAGACAAGATCTCACTCTCTTGCCCAGACGGGAGTGCAGTGACGCAATCACAGCTCACTGCAGCCTCGATCTCCTGGGCTCGAGCAATCTTCCCACCTCATCCTTTTGAGTAGCTAGGACCACAGGCGCACGCCACCACTCCCGGCTACTTTTTTTTTTTTTTCTTTGTAGGCACAGGATCTTCCTACGTTGCCCTGTTTGGTCTTGAACTCCTGGGCTCAGGCGATCCTCCTACCTCAGCCTCCCAAAGTGCTGGATCCCAGGCTGAATGCTCCCACTTTTAGAGAGCTATCTAAAGGACATTTAGGCTGCTTCAAATCTTGCATCACTGGAAATATGGCACCTCAAATATGCTTGTGTGCTCATGCAAAGATTTCCGGGGGTTTAAGTGCCACAGGTGGACTTTAATACATAGAAAGCGAGCTTTTTGGTTGGAAAAAGATTGCCCTGAGTTCCCGATGCTAGGACTGAGTCATAGTCACCGTTGGGCTCCTCCAAGACCCATGCACAGCATAGATGTGTGCCCAGTAGGGGGATGGCGATGCCTGCCCTCAACCTGTTTCCTCCCTGAGACCTGAGTGGTTTGACTATCACTGCCAATTCACCAACCAGTCAATGACCCCATGTGGTCATCATGGAGACCCTATGCCAACCAGATTCCATTAAAGTTAAGAACCAAGATATATTATCCTCTTTAAAAATAATAACTTTTAAGAAGTTGGAAACCTGCAACTTTAAAACCAGCCAGATTTTTTAAAAAATCTTTCTGAATTATGAACTGGGTATCATGTTTTAGACTGTTTTTTTTTTTTTTTTTCTAACTCAAAGACAGGCTTTGAAAACGAACCTCATTGGCTTTGCACCCACTCAACGAAGATTTTTTTTGACAAATGAATTTATTGTGTGGTGTGCCCTCAAAACTGACAATCCGGTGAGGCAAAATCTAACCCATCCTGACATTGAATTAGCTGGGTGCCCTTGAGAATGTTTTTTTATCTTAACCAGATTGCTAACGACAAATAGAGGGGTGAGATAAGACTAAGACGCTATGATCTTAAGCTTCTAAACCAAGCTAATCTATATGCTTTCATAGCCTTTACCTGCCCACTGGTGGACAGGGAAGCCTTTCTTTTAATATAGAACCTTAACCACAGATAGGGGTTAATCTCAAAGTTAATAGTCTAAACTTTCTTTGAACTTGAAGTGCAAACAAAGCGCTGATGTCAGATGTAGCCATCTACATAGAATATGAAAGACTCTTTAGGGACGCTCCCTTTGCCTAAGTAAGCTCCAGAGGCTGGGCTTGCCAATCTCCTTAGCCTGTGCAGGCACCTTTGGCAGAGGTTTCAGGGTGGATATGGGGCTTGGTAATGGCCCAGGGATGAATTCATACTCCCCCCCTGGCTCGTTACCAGGGGATAAAGGCACCTCCTGCAGCTCCCAGCAGGTTGAGAGCAGGAAGTGGGGTGGTTTGGACAGCAGGAATCTGGCTCCACAAAGGCCACTGAGAAACCATTGTTCCAGGGCTTCCCGGGGCGCTTTTGTTGGCAACTCCCTCATGTCTCAACTGGAGCTAAGGTCTTCACCCAGCCACTGATAAACAACACAGTCAGTGCCAGAATAAGTCCCAGGACACTCCCCTTCAGCCAGTCACTCTCCTGCTCAAGTACCTTCAATGACTCCCCAGTGCCCACTAAAGCACTGTGATATGCCAAGCTGGCCGCAGTCTGGTCTAATTACCTGACTATCTTTAATGCCTGCAACTTCTCATTACTTTATCTTGCCCAGCATATATCCAGGGTTCCCTCTGGGCCAGGCACTGTGTTAAGTGCTCTGCAGGCATCTTCCAGGTTCATCTTGATGAGCATTCTGGAAAAAGACTTCATAGCATCATGTAGATGAGGAAACAGAGTCACCAAGCCACTAAAGTAGCTTGCCTAAAGTAGCAAGCCAGGGAGCAAAGAGTCAATGCAAACCCCAACCCTGTGCACTCCCTGCTGCCCAGGGCTGGGGCCATGCCCTGAGTACCAGTGTTGGCATCGCAGAGTGATGAGAAAGCAGCAGCCAGGGGGTGAGTGTGGGAAGAACATTAGGTAGAGGGAGTAGCAAAGGCACTTTTCTCATTCTGAGCCTTAGTTTCTTCACCTGTTAAGTGTGTGCACGTATGCACGCCCTTGTGTGAGTGTGTTTATGTGGAGGTTGTGAGGCGTTGCCTTCCAGTTGTCAGATTTCCCCTAGAATCTGGAAATGATTGTTGGATGCCTCTTTAAATTTTATGCTTCTCTTATCTTGCCCATAGCGCCATCAGACTGCTAGCTGTGATTCCCAATTCAGGAAATAAATAAGTAAACAGAGTGACCAGGACCAGTGAGCTGGGATGTAGGGAACACAGGATCGGGATCTTCTGGCCACAGTCACCTGGACTTGAACAGGGGCTGTCCCCGTTAAACAGGGTGCCCTCTTTGCTACCTCTTCCTGTCTTGTAAACCTCATGTTTTCACTGATTTTTTCACTGATCTGTTTTCACTGATTTTCATCCTCTGCAAGTCCCTTGAAGCCATTGGAGTTTGCAATTCCTGGGCAGCATGTTTCACAAGGCTGATGAGAACATGCTATTTAGTTTCTATTGTATTTAACACATCTGCGGCAGCCATGTTCCATCTCCTTTGCTGCTTTTCTTTTTTTCCTGTTTTCTGCTTTCTGTTCCATCATCTCCCATTCTTTTCCCTATATTCTCTCTCCTCAGCTCCCCAGAAAATCTCTTTCCCACCCCATCTTCTTTCTCTATCATATCCTATCTGAACATCATTTGGCATAATAAGTCTTCCAGAAGACAGGGAGGGCTTCAGAGAGGTGAGCAGGGCTCTTGAGCAAGGCTTTGAGGAGTGAACAGGAGTTTATTAGGAAGAGAACGAAGGAAAGAGCAGGAAACTAAGGTGCTTAAATACAAAGGCTGGATCCATACAGACAGGGTTTAAATCCCGGCTTAGCCACTCTGCAGCTCTGTGATCTGAGGCAAATCACTTCGCCTCGTCGAGCCTCAGCTAGCTCATCAGTATAATGGGAATTTCCAGGTTGTCTCAGTGTTGGTCTCTGGACTGGTCCTCCTGGCTGATGAGAGCCAACTGTGCATCTCTCTTCCAACTCTGCATTTGACAATGTCACCCTGGAAGCTTGAAATTTGCCACTGTGGAAGTATTTGCACCATGGAAATCTGCAAACTCTACAAGTCAGAGCTTTTATTCTCCCTCCAGAGAGCCAGTTCACCAACACATCACCACCCGCAGCTGGGAAGCTGGGTTAAGGTTAGATTTGATTGCAAGGGGCTTTGAACAGCGAGGCCTGGAGATGTACAGTTCAAATGTTTGCTGTGGAATTTCAGACCCTACCTAGTCTGAGAAATTTTTTAAAAGGAAAAAGAAAACAAGTTGCTTTTTCTCTTTTAGAACTAAAGAAGGCCTGAGTCTGAGTTTCTAAAAAAAAAAAAAAAAAAAAAAAAAAAAATTTTTTTTTTTTTTTTTATTAAAAAAAAAAAAGATACTCTAAATCTAAAAAAAAAAAAAAAAAAAAAAAAAACACATTATTGTATTATATTTATTTAACTCTTAGAAGGATCTCCTAGACCAGCTTAATTAAAACACACACACACACATTTGTTTCTATTGAATGAGCAAATCTTGAATTAGAAAATCACCAACGTTCTCAAGCTGAAAATCGGGGAGATTTTTAACTGGGAAAAATTGGGCGTGGAAGGGTCAGCAGTGGTCAGTCCACACACAACTTAGCTGGGAAGGAAGCTGGCCTATATCCTATTAGCAGTGGGAAATCAGGGGAGGGTTTGAAGCAGACAAAGGCTATGATCAGATTCTGATCTTGGAAAACATCCTCCTGGCTGCTTTGTGGAGAAGAGCTGGGAGAGAACCGAAACAAATTCAAGGAGGCCAGGCAAGAGATAAAGGGGATGTGGACAAGTATGTTTCTGGAAAGACAACGCTGTGTGTTTGCCTTACTTCCTTTTTCTGCTGGGCATTCATCTGGACTACATTTCCCAGGATCCTCTGCAGTGAGGTAGGACCGTATGATTTAGTTCTGGCCAACAGAATGTGGGCAGAAGTGATGGAAGGCACTTCCTGGCCTAGCCAAGGAAACCTTCCCATGCAATCCTCCAGGTTGTTTCTCTTTCCCTCTGGCCTCTTGCAGAGGGTCCAATGCAGAACTCCTAGGCCTGGGAGGTGGCAGAGCCACTGGCTGGATGGAGCCTGGGTTGCTGAATGACTCTGTGGAGCAGAGACCCACCATTCCCTGCACTGGACTGTGCTGAAAAGGACAAACCTTCCTTGTGTTGAGCCCTGAGACCTGGGACTGTTTGTTACAGCTGCTAATCTGATGGACGCTGGGTGATGAATCAGAGGCAGGGGTGCCGACTAGAGAGCCCTTCAGGGGTGAGGTCATGGGACCTGGGATACATTAAGTACAGGAAGATAGATTGGAAATGGAGGAAACAGGAGGCGTCGGGGACAGAGTCCATGTTTCTGATTGAGCAGTGGTGCCTTTTGCTCAGAAAATGTGGGGAGGGAGACCCCTTGGGGGCCTTTCTGGAGGGGTGAGTTTGGTGCATTTCAGATACTAGAGTAGAGCTGTCAAGAGGCTCTTCTCTTGGCCTGTGCCATGCAGGGCAGTCCAGCAGCTCCTCTGGAGCATGTTATAGTGGTAAATGCTGCCCATCATTCATGCGAAAGAAGATACAGGGAACATCTGCCTGTGAAGTCATCGTGCTGCCCTCAGCCAGGGCCTACCCAGGAGAATACTAACTGCCTCCTCCCCAGCCCAGCAACACCATGTTCAGACTTGTGACCCCAAGCTGTGGCAAGGCTAATGTTGAGACTTAATTTATTCTTTTTGCTTTCTTTTAACAAATGTTTCCTGAGGGTCTATGATCATCATAATATTAAAACTACTATGTATTGCCTACCGCTAGTCCCAATTACTTGAAAGACTGAGGCAGGAGCATCACTTGAGCTCAAGAGTTTAAGTCCAGCCTGGGCAACATAGCAAGATGCTGTCTCTGAAACAAAAACAATTTTTTAGAAAACTGCTGAAACTACTACTATTTCTTAAGGACTTACCACCATGTTCTAGACAGTATGCCAAATGCTATACTACATTTCATTTAATCTCCAACAGAGATGGGAACTGTTACTGGCCCCATTTGACAGGTGGGGAAACGAGGTTCAGAGATGCTACACAAGCTAGGCTTTGAACCCAGGACATCAAATTCTAAAATGTGTAATCCCCACATAAGGCCAATTCTGCCCTGAGCACCAAGATTGACACGGTCTCACAGAACTGAGCATGGACCCATCTCCTGCATCCCCCAGAGAGGGCCTGTCAGTCTCTCACAGTTCTTGTTCCACTCAAGTGGGTAGTGGCTGCTCCCTGCCACCCAGCACATTGGGACATCTTGGAGCCCTCTTCCTTTGTCTTTGGGAAGCCTGGGTCTGGGCTACCCCATTCATTTCCCTCCCTGAGAGGAAACTGTTGCTCTGCCAGGCCCTGAGTCCTAGGTTACTGGGCCACCCACTGTTGGTATGGTAACCAGATCATGACCCAAATCACAGTCCCTGATGAGCACACATTCCCAGGCAGCCACTGTCCTCGGGGGGGGGCATGGGCCTGGCATCCAGAGCAATTATTGGGCTAGTGTGGAAATTTACACCACCTTAGCCCAAAAGTAGTGTTCAAGCAATCACAGAATCCAAGGGAAAGTTGAGACAAAATCTAGAATCAGGCACCCATATATCACCACAAGCCTCTCCCTGTCTCTTATCTCTACCTCTTGAAGACTGCCACAGAGGCAGGTGGTTGCCCACCTGGCATCCCTTCTCATTTAAAGAAGCCCTGGCTGGGTGCAGTGGGTCATGTGTATAATCCCAACATTTTGGGAGGTTGAGGCAAAGGGATCGCTTGAGCCCAGGAATTAGAAACCAGCTGGGCAACAGAGCAAGACCCTACCTCTACAAAAAATGAAAAGAATTAGCCAGGCACGGTGGGGCATGCTTGTGGTCCCAGTTACTTGGGAGGCTGAGGTAGGAGGATCGCTTGAGACCAAGAGGTTGAGGCTGCAATGAGGTATGATTGCACCACTGTACCTTAGCCTGGGCCATTGAGCTAGACCCTGCCTAAGATTAAAAAAGTAAAATAAAATAAAACCCCTGATTTTCTTCAGCAGAGTGCTCTTCCCCAGCCTCCCCATCTCAGCCCTGAGACGTAGTCAAGAGGTGTAAGCAGACACCTGCTATGAGTTCTGGGAAAGTTTTTGTGTCCTTCATAAAAAATATCAGATACAGATGGCCAGCCCTTCCCCTCTTTATCCTTCCTTAAATGCAGATGTGATGACTGGAGCAGGGGCAGCCATCTTATACCCATAAGAGAAAGGCAAGAAAACCACAAAATTTCAGTTCTAACCTCATTGAGTGGCTGAACTAATGCCCATGTTCACCTCTCTCTAGATGTCTTGTCACATGAGAAAAATATAACTTTAGTTATTAAGCCATTGAGGAATAAATTTGTTCTGACCTGCAGGTGAAAGCTATCCTAATGGAGGCCATTGCTGTCACTTTCAGGGTGTCACTTTCCATTATGTCGCTACATAAATGGAAACATGGTTGCCTCTGGCCCCTTAGTTTCATATTTTATAGGCTCTGAACTCAACCTTCTGTGTCCCAAGTTTCAAAAAAAAAAACATTCCTGGGCTGAGACTCATTGGCCCAGTTTAAATTGTCTATGCCTGGGCCACTCTTCCGTGGCCAGGGAGGGCGGACTGTGATTGGCTCAGTTGGTGCCAACCCTTAGTCCAATCAACCACAGCCAGAGGAGGAGTTGGTGGGGAGGGGGCACTCTTTGAATATGAAGATAAGAAAGCTCCAGGCAGCCTGGCCCATGAGTGTATCATTCCAGTCACCCAGATCAAGGGCACTAACAGGGTCATCCCCACTCCCCCGTCGCTTTCATCCACTCCACCATGTTCACTACACATTCGCTGTGTGTGCTGCATGGTGCTAGAGCAAGCTAGAATTGGAACTGGATTATCCAGAGTCCAAGATCTGGCCTGTGTCCACTGCTAGACCTTGTGGGCAACCTGCCTCTGTCCCGTTAGAGCCCTTGGACTCAGTTTACAGGTTCACATTCAAACCCAGGCTCTGCCTCCTATGGCTGCTGACAGATTCCTTCTGCCACTCAGTTTTCTCATCTGTAACAGGGAAGGGTTCCCTTGCTGAGCTCAGAGTCCTTCCTGGGGTCAGTGAGCTGGATTCCATTCCCAGTTTACCCTCTCCTGGCTGTGTGACCTCAGGCAGCCACCTCACTTCTCTGCACTACCATCCCCTGTCTTTAAACCATGGGGATGACCCTGAGCCACCAGGTTATGGGGTAGAATAATTCATGCGATGACCCTGGGTCACACAGGAGGTGCTCAATAAATCCTAAAAATAAAGGCTTAGCAGCCCCAAGGGAATGTATGACAAATCATAGGCAGGGTTTCCTGAGGCCAGCAGTCCCGGAAGACGTCAGGCATTGGGTGGGGTTTGCCCCCTACCCCGCAACCTGGAGAAGCTCCTGAAAGAGGCAGACAGGACAGGAAAGGGTCTCCCGAACCCCTGCCCTTGCCTGCGTAAGCCTGTGGGACTGGTTGGCAGATGTGGGTCAGTGGTGCATACGCGTCCCTGGGGTGAGGGCAGCGGAAAGCTGTTCCTGTCCATCTGAGGGCTGGCAGCCACCAGGGCCACATCCGCATAGGAGAGAGAAACCAAGGGCAGCACTTGGGTCCTGTCACTGACAGCTGCTGGCCACAAAAGAGAGACTGACCTTCTCTTTGTCCCCCCGGGAGGCAGGCGGGGCTGGTGGGTGGACGAGGGTTTCAATCCAGGCACTTAGGCAACCATCCTTATGCAGTTGGCATTGTCTCCCCAGCCACAGGCCTGGGGCTACATGAAAAACAAAGCTTCCCAGTTCCAGCAGCGTGTCCCACCGCCTTCCCGGGCCAGTGCCTGGGTAGGGCTTTGGAGAAGGGACAGCGCTCACAGACTGATGGAGAATGGGAACTGCAGGCCAGGTTGGAAAAGCTCTCTTTACCAACAACCTGCTGAGCATTAGGCACTGTGACCAGCGCATTCACTTAGGTATACCCTGGCCCTTGGAAGGAGGACCCATTATAACCCCCATTGTACACAAGAGGAAACAGGCTCAGAGAAGCAGGCTGGCTTCTTGTGAGTCACACAGCTAGAAACTGGGAGCTTGGATTCCAGACCAAGTCTGCCCAACCCCAAAGTGTGGCCTCTTTCTCTCATGTGACGTAGTCTCCAGAAAACAGGCGAAAAGTCCAAATGGCATCACGATGGGATGGGAAGCAGCTGGGCCAGGTGTCAGGGAACTGTTCCTAGTTCCACAAGGGCTTGAACCACCCTTCCTCTCTTTCCCCAGCTCTACCTCCAGGTCTCCATTTAGACGCCTCCTCCAGGAATCTCCCCTTGATTTCCCCTGCTTGGGACTCCACCTCTCAGCTCCCATAGCCCCCTTGATCTGAACCCATCCGTCCTGCCCAGGAGAATCTAAACTCCAGAGGACAAGACAATGTCTGCCAAATTCTGTCAGCATCTTCAAGGGGGCAGCAGGGTGGCTGACACATAGTAGGCCCTCAATAAATATTTGTGGAATATGTGATAGAACAGACACCCCACCACAAGAGCATGGAGCGTAGACCCTTTTCTGGGGCAAGAGCTGCATCTCTTGGCCAAGGCGAACAGGATGGGACAGATCTGAAGAATCCCAGGGGTCCCAGAGACTCCCTTTCAGGACTATGCCCCCTGCCCACAGTAAAACGTGTCCCCAGAGCCCAGCCCATCACATTTTTTCCTAACGACTCACTCTGTGATTCATTCCCAGCCTCTGGCATGCCTGGGCCTACCCAGAGGCAACAGGCCCTGGTGCTAAGTTTAGTGACTGCAAAATGTCCCCGTGAAATTCCAGACAGAGCCAAGGGGCTGGCGGCACATTCCACAGAGCTTTCTTTGGTCCTCCCACTCTGCTGCTGGGCGTGAAGGGGAACCAAAGTGTCCTTCCAGTAAATAGCCTGGAAGGACTGGGTCCCTTTCTGAGGGCCTTGACCAGCAGCCACAGAGCTCAAGGACAAATGTGGCCATTATTGTCAGAGGAACTTGGTGTGGAGGGATGGAAGCCTCGGAGATCCTTCATATAATACACCGTAATGAAGAAGGGATTTGTTGAGGTTCAGGGCAAACCTCTCTCTTCCTTGGAATCCTATAGAGATGTTGGACCGTCTATGCCCAGGATAAAACTTCCCTGCTTAGAGCTGAGGTCCGCCTGCCTGTGCTAGGAGATGAGTGTCCTAGCTCTGCCCTTTGGGCCTAAACCTACCTGTCTCCTGCTCTTCATTGGACGGGACCTCCAGCCTTTTCTCGTCTGCTCTGCCCCTCTCTCAGAGATGAGCCAAAGACCCCCAAACAAGACACAACAGAGGAGAGATTCTGAGAGATACAGAGGAAGGTCTCCTCTCTCTCGAGCTTGTGGTCCATTAAGACCTTCAGATCTTATTCATATGGACATATTCCCTGCGAAGGCCACCCTTAGCCTACATTTACCAATTGGTTTCCATAAATTTCTCCTCCATAAGGGAGAAACCATATCCACCTCATTATTTGACTCAGCAATCTGTCTCATCACTGGACTGTCAGCTCCACAGGGCCAGAGAGGGGCTGCCGTAACACCTTGATCTCCCGAGCACTGAGCATGATACCTGCACAGAGGTGGCACTGAGAGGGCATCCCTTTTTCAAATGTGAAATGTAAATACAACAGAGGATTATAACTATTAAAAAACAATTTTAAAACAATAAGTCAAAGCAAATGAAGTCCAATCAATAGAATAATAAAGCACTTTTTTTCTTTTTTGAGACAATCATGATCACTGCAGCCTTGACTGCCAGGGCTCAAGCAATCTTCCTGACTCAGACTCCCAAGTCACGGGGACCACAGGTGCGCACCACCACACCTGGCTAATTTCTTTATTTTTGTAAAGATGGAGTCCTGTTATGTTGCCAAGGCTGTTCTCAAACTCCTGGCCTCAAGTGATCCTCCCACCTCGGCCTCCCAAAAGGAGGTGGGAGCTGTTGGCTCATACAGGAGTGAACCAACGTGCCTGACCAAGGAAAGCACTTTCAACTAATGGTGCTGAAACAATGAGACATAGGTATGGGGAAAAAAATGTATGTCAACTGCTACAATTGATTCAAAAATCAATTTGAAATGGATCTAAATGTAAAAAGCAAAGCCAAGTTTATAAAGGAAACATATGAATATTTTTGCAACATTAGAGAGGAAAAGAATTCCTGGTCAGGATTCAACAAGCACTAACTCTAAAAGAAAAAAAAAAAGGATAAATTAGATTTCATCCAAATTCAAATTTTCTGCTCATTAAAAGACACATTAACAAAACTAATGGGCAAACCAAAGACTAGGAAACAATAGTCACTGTGTGTGCTTGTGTGTGTGTGTGTGTGTGTGTGTGTCAAAGGGTTTATTTCCAGAACATATAAATAAGTACAAATGAAGAGTAACAAGATGAATAATCCTAGCCAGGCACGGTGGATCATGCCTGTAATCCCAGCAATTTGGGAGGCCAAGGTAGACAGATCACTTGAGGTTCAAGACCAGCCTGGCCATCATGGTGAAACCCCATCTTTACTATACATACAAAAATTAGCTGTATGGTGGTGCATACCTGTGATCCCAGCTACTAGGGAGGCTGAGGCAGGAGAATCACTTGAACCCAGGAGGTGGAGGTTGCAGTGAGCTAAGACCACGTCACTGTACTCCAGCCTATATGAGAGTGAGACTCTGTCTCAAAAACAAAAAAGATGAATAATTCAATTGTGACACATGGCAGAAGATTTGAACAGATACAAAAGAAGGTATCTTCATGGCTGGTAAGCACATAACACAGTGCTCAGCACCAGGGAAACACAAAATGTTAAAATTATCATTGTAACCAGATGCCATTTCACACCCACCAGAATGGCTGCATTTTTTGGAAAACTTACACAACCAAGTGCTACGAGAATGAGGAGCAGCTGGGCTCTGACTCCACTGGAGGATATGTGAACTGTGCAGATACTTCAGAAAACATTGGGAAGTTTCCTATAAAGTCAAGCAGCTAAAAGTATTTTTTAAGATACCTTAAATTAATCAGACATCTACTGAATAACTCAATCATTCCACTCCCAGGTTCTTTACCCAGGAGAGATGAAAACATATGTCTCTACAAAGACTTTATGCAAATATGTGTGGCAGCTGTCTTCATATGAACCCCAAACTGGAAACAACCCAAATTTCTATCACCAGGGATGCGGATAAATAAAACCATAGAACATCCATTCTATGGAATATTACTCAGTAATTAAAAGAGAGAAACTACTGATATACACAACAACATGGAACTGCATGCTAAGGGAAAGATTCCAGACCCCAGAGAGAACATCCTGTACAAGTCCCTTTGTGTAAAGCTCCAGGACAGGCAAAGCTGAGCTGCAGTGAAAGAAATCAATGCATAAGGCAGGGTGTAGTGGCTCCTGCCTATAATCCCAGCACTTTGGGAGGCCAAGGCAGGCAGATCACCTGAGGCTGAGAGTTCGAGACCAGCCTTACCAACATGGAGAAACCCTGTCTCTACTAAAAATACAAAAAATTAGTGGGGCGTGGTGGCGCATTTCTGTAATCCCTGCTACTCGAGAGGCTGAAGCAGGAGAATCTCTTGAACCTGGGTGGCAGAGGCTACAGTGAGCTGAGATCGCGCCACTGCACTCCAGCCTGGGCAACAGAGTGAGAATCCGACTCAGAAAAAAGAAATCAATGCACAAGTCTCTGGGGGCTGAAGGTGATTGCAAAGGAGAAGGGAAGTTTCTGGGGTGGGGGAAATGTCTCAACTCTTATTCAAGTGATAATTTCAAGGGTGAATAAAAGTCTAAAAACTCATTAAAGTGAACACTTAAGATGTACACAATTTATGCTACCCTAATTATATTGGTCTTCAGCAAAAATATCTTTTTTGGGAGTGGGAACAGGGTCTTGCTCCATCACCAAGGCTGAAATGTAAGTGGCACTATCATGGCTCACTGCAGACTTGGCCTCCTAGGCTCAAATTATCTTCCCACCTCAGCTTCAAGTAGCTGGTACTACAGGTATGAGACACCACAACTGGCTAATTTTTAAATTTTTTGTAGAGACAGGATCTCACTATGTTGCCCTGGCTGGTCTCAACCTTCTGGGCTCAAGCAATCCTCTTGCCTCAGCTTCCCAAAGTGCTGGGATTATTGGCATAAGCCACCATGACTTGCCAAAATATTTAAGAAATTAAAAAAAAAAAAAAACTTCTGAAACAACTAATATTAATAATAATTTAAAATAATAATATTGCAAACTGTGAATTTCTACCTTATAAAATAGAACATTACTGCTATGCATCCTCCTCCCTTTCTCAGAGGTAATCACTAGCTGGCATTTTACATTTGTTATTCCTTTGATTTTCTTTTTAATTGTGGAAGGTTTATTATCTGTAAGGTTTTTTGCCGAGTTTAAAATGAGGAAACTGAGGCCTGCATGAGAACAATTAGACGCCAATTTATTTGGCTTTCAGGCGAGGTTCGGTGGTCCCAGGGAAAGAGGCCAGGGAAGTCACGCCTGACTCCTCTCAGGCGTGGGGTTATATAGGGAGGGAAGGTGCTCTGTTTGGCTGTGGAGAACAGGACGTGACGTGGCAAGCTGCTATAGGTAGGTAGGCGGGACTTCCAGTGAGCGGGCTGGACAGGGCTATGCGCTATTGGGCAGGTTTTGGGGGGCTTCTTTTAAATTTTGGCGGGTTTTCCAACGGCTGGCTAGGTGCCGAGTGCAGAGTTTAGTGTCGAGTGCAGATCCTGGTGCT